>NC_136412.1:19820000-20420000 GCF_051521515.1 Lactuca serriola | reverse complement strand
TAACTCATAATAATAGCCCAAATAATTATTTTACGGATCTAATAACATTCCTATAATTATTTGGAAGCTATATTAAAAATTGCGTAAGCGTAGCTCACTTACAGCGAATTTTATCGAAAACTGAAACTTTATTGGAGCAGCGTTTCGAAACCGAAAGAATCCTTTTCTCGGGACTCCGGGAGCCTCGGGGCTTCCCTCGGGAGCTAAGGGGTTTATCTAGGGCTTAGGAGTGTCTAGGACTCTTAGAGAGAGAAAGATGTTAGAGAGAGAAGTGAAAAAGGTGTTAAAAATGAAGAACTCTCGGCCCCCTTTTATAGCCTGCGAGGCCTCGGTACGCTGGGCGTACCTCGGACCTACGCTGGGCGTAATGGTTCGGATAAGAGCGCCGGCTAGCTTCGTACGAGCCATGTGTTGGATGAAGACCGGAGCTACGCGACTGCTTGTGGACCGAGGGGTGTAGTTGTATGTTGGGCGTACCGAGCTTCAGACATTGGGCGTAGCGAGAGGCGATGTGTCACTCATCCGAGGCGGGTACTGAGTCAGCGATGGAGGGTCCAAATTGCGCCACGTCATCGATTCCTTATCAGCCTTCGCAAATTCCACTCTCGACTTCTAAAAATCACAACTTTCGTGTACGAGCTCCGTTTTCGACGTTCTTTATATCCACGCGAAGGTGGGAACGTACTCTACAACTTTCGTTTAGACTCCGTCGGCTAATTTTGGCTCGATTTTAAATTTTATATTATTAACGGGCCGGGACAGGATTGGTCCGTTAAATTCTCATAACTTCTTCATCCGACGTCCCTTTTCGCCCATCTTTTTCTTGTTACGCTAATTTTAACGAGATCTTCGATTCTCATTTTGGTCGTGTCGGCTAAAAATTGCTCGATCTAATATTCAAATTTCGGGTTGTACACTGCTAATCCGAAACTTCGAAAAAATCATAACTTCTTCATACGAAGTCAGATTTGGGCGTTGTTTTTATCGATGTTCTTAGTTTAACATATTCTACGAATTTTGTTTAGATCGCTAAGGCTAAATCTCACTCTATCGTAAATTTACTATTTATGCTTCCCAGTATCGTGCCAGTTCCGTCGCGAAACTTCGACGGGTCATAACTTCTTCGTTATAACTCAGATTTGGCGTTCTTTATATGTACGGGAACCTTGTGACATATTCTACAACTTGGTTAAGATTATTTATTCTAAATAATCTTTTGTCGAAAAGTCGTTTTCGACCCCTATTGCCTCTAATTGACTAGCCCAGATTTGCGGGCGTTACACACTGTCCTCTTGACATATAAGACTATCTTGCCAAATATTCAAGAGATAGTTTGGATTCTTTATCAAGAAAAACACTTCATACAATTGGTCTTAGTTGGTCTTTGTTTTATCCAAAACATCAAAACTTACAAATTTCAAATGTACAAGAGTAGAATACTTTTACTCTTACATTTGACTAGTGTTAAGAAACCTTCCTTTAAGATATGTCACTCAAGTTACAATCTTAGAGTATAATTCTAAGAATTGTTTTTGGAACGAAGTATGGATCATCTTCTTGATTTAACCACTTCAACAATTCATAACTCCTCTTCTTATCTATCAGAATGCACTTAGAGGATGAATTGTGATAAGGTCTCAAAATCATTAAGATGATCTTAAAACATGAAAGTACTATCCCATCTTTTCAGATTTGAGAAACTTTTATCCTTCTGCCTAATTTGATTCTTCTTATTCGTTCTGTCATACATTGAAACTTTTTCAATGTCTCAGAATTATACTTAAGCTTGTAAGTATAATCATATTTACTAAACCTTAGTAAATCATGACGAATAGTCTTATCCATATTTTGTGGTGAACTTTGGCTAGTGCACAAGAATGTGTATTTGATCCCTTAGTCCTTCTCTTGAGTCACATATACATGTGAACATGGAACTAGTCTTAATTTTCCAAAGTTGAAAATTCTCATACATCACACTAAACACCTTGTATGATTCCAAGTTTCTGTCCAATTGAAACTTGGGTAATGAGAATCTTTCCTTATATGGTAAATTTAGACACTACCACAAATGAAAGAATCAAATTCAAATTTCCAATATTGCTATAAACATATAAACATCAAGTTTTCATGAATTCCATTGTAAGGAGATAATAATAAAGTAAAACAAACTTTTATTTATTTTAAAATGCGGAATTTTTTTCCTTACAATGCAACTTGAAATGAAAACTATGCTATTACATGTTTTGTAGCAATCTATCATAACTCCTAAGAAATAGCTCAAGAATTCAATCTTCAACCAAGAGAAAGAAATCCATCTTCGCGATCAAATTCAACATACTCTTTCTTTAAGTTTCCTTCCCTTTGCTTGATCCTGCTAAATATCAAAATGCAGCCGAGTCACATTTTGTATTAAGAATCATCAACTGGGAACTTAACAGAGTTAGATAATGGACTTACCTGAAGCAGAGTCAAACTTTTGATTCTTCTTTCTTTCAGGTAGCTTGGGCAGCTTCGCTTCCAATGCCCCTTTTCTTCACACTGAGAACATATAGACTCTTTCGGAATGGTACACACGCTATTCCAGACTTAGACTTTCTCTTTACCTTCCGGTCAATCGGGTTGACCAAGGCCGATCCCTTTTCATTGGGAATAGAAAGTTTTTCTGAACTTCCAATGTCACCATTATCCATGTGCATGGAAGGTTTGAGAAATAGACCTTCCATCCATATTTTCTTAACTATTGCACCAAATCATTTCTAATTCAGCAGCAATAAGCAAACAAGAAAGATCTAATTAGGGTCATGTCGTGATCTGTCACATAGTAGTCTTTCTATATGACTCAGGAAGTGACTGAAAGACCCGGTCAATAGCCAACTTCCTCGGGACAACGACACCCAACATTCTCAACCTATCACTATGTGACTTCAGTCCTAAAACATGAGTGCACACGGGACTTCCAATTTTATATTTTATTGTGAGTAGGCATTGAGTGATCTTGAAATTTTCAAGTCCTTAAACTTGTGGGTTAGGGAGAATAATTGAAGGTGAGGAGGAAGAGAAGTATGACTTCCATGAGCCAAACTCAGGAAGTCATATTTATTAGGAAAGCTTGATTTGGGAAGATCATTGTTGTCTAAACCAGACATCAACAATGGGAGAAATTCAAGTAAAGTTGATTTAAGTCCTTAATATAACACCCAATATGAAATATTAAGGCTAGGACCCAACACAATATTTTATAACTTGGAAGAGGGATGTCGTAACCCAAGCTATAAAATATTTGAAGGTAGGCAAATGATATTCACCAATTTCCACCATGAAAACGAAATAATTTAATTAGGTTTTACTTGGATTTGAAACTCCTAGATCTTTTGAGATTCATTGAACCGTTCAGTGACATGTTTCAATCTTGAGTGTCCCCTTCAGGTTTTGTGACTGGGATGCCGAGGATCACAAAACAAGGTGTGAAGTAACAATGCAAATTACTTGGTACCCTTAGTATTTACCCCTCAATCGACGTGTCGGTTAACCACACACGCTCCACCGATGCTATGATAAATATTAAGTTACCCATTGCCTACCTTGTTAAGTCAAGCTAGTGTGCCGATTAACCACACATGCTCCATTAACCGACTTAAGCAAAGTGCAAAGTGTAATTTCATGGATTAGCACCTTATTCACATTTTCCTAAAGTAACTAAGATTGGGAATTATAAAAATGTTTAGTTACTTAGTATTTATCATTAATACTTTTAATGAAAGGAGAATTACAGTCCTTGTCCTACCTGTTCGGCTAACGACCCTCCACCAGTCAAGGAAGTCGTGGGTGAGAGTGGACACCCATTAAACTGCCATTTTATAGGAAGTAACCTTATACCCCCTTATAGACCGGCTTCGTGAATGAGGCCTACTAATGGTAAGACGACTGTTGTTCTTATACATATATAAATATTATTAAACTTATAATATTATAAAGTATAAGGGTTGAATTTTAACTTTCAAAATTCTAGGGATTGGAACTAAAGTTTTAATTGTGACTTTACATATTTCAAAACTTGAGGGCAAGTTTTGTAAACTTTCAAAAAATTTCATTTCTCATAACTTATGAGTTAATGGCTTATTAAAATGAGTGACTTTTCATCTTATGTAACCATTGTGTTATTTTAATGGATTTAATGACTTGTGACTTTTGGTTATCCATAACTTGAGGACAAGTTATAGACTCCATTAAAACACATAATGATC
Source organism: Lactuca serriola (assembly GCF_051521515.1). Taxonomy (NCBI): domain Eukaryota; kingdom Viridiplantae; phylum Streptophyta; class Magnoliopsida; order Asterales; family Asteraceae; genus Lactuca; species Lactuca serriola. The sequence goes on along the minus strand of NC_136412.1, from coordinate 20,415,756 downwards.
AAGAATTAAACTACCAAGAAGGTTACAAATAATTCCTATGATCATCTAAGCTCATAAGTTCAAGAACATGCATGTCAACAATTTCAAGAATCATAAAATTAACCATACAAAACTTGAAATTTTTGATAACAACTCTGAAATTGGTTTACCATAATCATTACCATATCAAAAAATAGTTTTTATAAGTCCAAAATAGTTTAAGATAATGATTCTAGACCAATTCCAGCACCAAAACTCGAAGATATGCTGTCAGAGGGTCCAACTCGCCGAGTGCATGAACCAACTTGACGAGTTGGTTGCATTTTGCCTTGGACTCGTTGAGTCCATTAGTGAACTCGGTGAGTCCACTGTCCAGACAGCAAGATAACTTCGATTTTTCAGCAATTACATCAGGTATATAAGAAAACAAGCCTAGGCTCTGATACCTGGGTTTTGAGCATTCTAACACTCCTATGGTGTACATGCAACCCTATAAACCTTGGATCTATGTTTTCTCTATTATACATGCAAATATTAAATATTCCAAGGTTTCATCCTGACTAGCATATTATGAAGCACCTATACTACAAAGTTCTAGTTAGATGACATACCTTTTGATGTAGCTTGATGTCTTCAATTTTTAATAGCTTAGCCCCAATAGTGTGGAAGCCTCAAGTGGAATCACTAATCACCAAAACACCTTGGAAGAACTTGAGAGAATATGTATGCACACTAAAATCGGCCCACTCTTATGTCCTCACACACTAGTGCCATTTCTTGTGCCAAAGGCCTCTTTATATAGTATGGAGGATTAGGGTTACACCCTAATACCTATGACCTTTCATTTCATAGGATCCATGGGTTAAAACTCCATGAACTATCCATGATAGCTTAGCCCAACCTAAATGAGCTTGGCCCATTCCATCTATATATATATATATATATATATATATATATATATATATATATATATATATACACACACACACACGGAAGAGTTATTTGGAAAATAAAAAAACCCTAAAAATCATAAAAATGCATAAAAAAATACCAAGACATTACAAAACTTTTTTTTGAATTTTTTTATCAAAAAATCGCAACATTTTTTACAATTTCGCTGAAAAAAAATAAAAAATCTTTTTTTTTTTCAAAATTTTTTCAGCGATTTTGACCAAAAAGTTGCGCTTTTTTGAAAAAAAAATTCAAATTTTTTTTTTGTGATCTCTAAGTCTTTTTTTATGCATTTTAATGATTTTTAGGGTTTTTTTTAGGATTTTTTTGTTTTCCATAGAACCTAACCTATATATATATATATATATATATATATATATATATATATATATATATATATATATATATATATATAAGAGTCCATATTTAATTAGTTCCTTTTTGATCACTTAATTAATTCTAAATTAATTCTTGATCAATACTAATTAAATAATATGATTTTATATTAATATATTAAAACTTATAATATATTAATATAATTATAAATATACTATTCTCAAAAGACTATCCATATAAATTGTGCCGTTGAAGTGAAACCCAAATAAACCATGCCGGGTCGGGTCAAGTACATACCAAATATTGTTATGGACTTAGACATTAATCCAACAGTTTGAGGGACAGAGCTAGAGACTGATGGGAGGCAGTTAGTGATTCGTTGGGAGCCCCAATCATTGAGGGTATGACTTGGTCGGACTTTGTGACTAGGTTTAGGGCTGAGTTTGCGCCAACTGTGGAGATTCAGCGGCTGACCAAGGAGTTTTTTGATATGAGGTAGATGACTGAGTCGGTGGTGGAGATTACCGCCAAGTTCATGGAGAGAGCCTTACTAGTGCCTCGTTACGCGGGTGATGAGAAGATGAGGAAGAACCGGTACTATGATATGCTGAGAGCTGACATCCCGAAACATGTCAGCTACTAAGCATGCCCGACTTTGGAGGACTCAGGGCGAGGGAGAAAGAGATTGACATAGAGCACATCAAGAGGAGGTTGGGCAGGTTACTGGGGTTTTGGGGAAGAAACCCAAGGGACCCGAAACTAGATCGAAGGGCCAGCAGGTTCGAAGCCACTGTGGGAAATACGTAAAGTACATGAGGGAGTTTGTAGACTAGGGTCATCGGGCTGCTATAAGTGCGACAGGCTTAGGCATTTTGGTAGGATTGTATTGCCCCTGGCCCCACTCTTCAGACATCAAACCTGATTTGCTTCCATTGCAATCAAAAGGGCCATAAAAAGGTCAATTGACCGAGGTTGACATCTGGAGCGCCAGTGGTGGCGCCAGCTCCAGCGACCCTGCGGATCACGGATGACCGACAGGGCAAGATGGATGCTCCAGTGGTGAGGAGCCGAGCCTTCCAGCTGACCGCCGAGGAGGCACGTGCCACATCGGATGTGGTGACAAGTATGTTTTCTTCTGCCTAACTCTTATTACATGTCGTTTATTATATTTATGTGCTATGTTTATGTGTTTTATTTAGGATCGTTCCATGTGAACGACATCCCAGTACAAGTGTTATTTGACTCGGGGGCTACCCGATCATTTGTCTCTCTTGCACTTAGCAAGAGGTTTTCTGAGTATTCGTAGATGTTGGATTGTCCTTTAGAGGTCGAGATTGTTGACTGTCGATCTGTCCGAGCATCAGAGGTTTTCATAGATTGCGTTTTGAGGTTGTATGACGAGCGTTACCTCGTGGATTTGGTTCCTATTCCGTTACGTGGGAACAAGGTTATCATTGGCATGGATTGGCTGAGCCCTAATGAGGCGATGATCGACTGTGCGCAGCAGTTGGTGCGTTTCAGGACCCCAAGTGGGGGAGAGTTGGTGATTTAGAGCGAGAGGTCGGATCGTGGATCAGCTTTATGCTCAGAAACAAGGGCTAGGCTCTATTTTCAGCAGGGTTGCATAGGGTATATCACCTACGTTATGGATACCTGGGAGTCGGGTAAGGCGACCGTGAGTGATGTGCCGGTGGTGCAAGAGTACCCGGACGTATTTCTAGAGGAGTTGCTTAGGATACCTCCGGAGAGATAGGTGGAGTTTAGGATTGACCTAATCCCTGGTGCGGCTCCGATAGCCAAGGCACTATATTGGTTGGCTTCTCCCAAGATGAAGGAGTTGTGTACACAGCTACAGGAGCTCTTAGACAAGGGACTCATTAGGCCGAGCAGTTCACCTTGGGGTTCCTTGTTCCTGTTTGTGAAGAAGAAAGACTGGTCGCACCAGATGTGTATAGATTACCGAGAGCTGAACAAGGTAATGGTGAAGAACCGTTACCCACTCCTGATTACTGGTGGCCCTGCATGAAGCGGGATGTAGCCTGGTATGTTGAGATGTGCTTGACCTACAGGAAGGTCAAGGCTAAGCACCAGAGACCTCACGGCAAGACGCAACCGTTGGAGATCCCTGTGTGGAAATGAGAGGATATCACTATGGATTTCATCATGAAATTCCCAGGACCACACGGGGAGTGGATTCGATTTGGGTCATCGTGGATTGGTTGACCAAGAGTTCCTATTTCATCCCGATCCAGGAGAGCATTTTAGTCGAGAAGTTGACTGACATCTACATCGAAGAGGTAGTAGATCGACACGGAGTGCCAGTTTCCATGATTTCTGGCCGAGACGTGCGATTTAATTCCAGATTCTGGAAAAACTTTCATGACGAGTTGGGTACTCGTCTGCACTTTAGCATGACTTTTCACCCGCAGAAGGATGGTCAGAGCGAGTGAACCATCCAGACTCTGGAGGATATGTTGTTGGCATGCGTCCCGGACTTTGGTGGTAGTTGGGATACCTACTTTCCCTTGGCAGAGTTTTCCTCTAATAATAGATACCACGCGAGTATCGACCGTCCTCCCTTCGAGATGATATATGGGAGGAAGTGCAAAACCCCGATATGCTGGGGGTGAGGTTGAATAAAGGGTCATGGGGAGTACCGAACTAGTATTCATGACGATGGAAAGGATCCAACAGGCTTCAGACTGCTCAGAGTCGGCAGAAGAGCTACGCCGACAGACACCGATCGGACCTGGAGTTCCAGGTCGGGGATATGGTTCTCCTGATGGTGTCACCTTGGAAAGGTGTTATCTTGTAACGACCCAATTTTCACATCCAAAAATTTCATTTTAATTAATTAATTTAATTAAACATTCGTAGGAAAATATTGTCGAATCATAACATCTCATAAAACAATGTATAATGTCTGAAAACCCAAATCGTAAAATAGTGATAATGTCAGAGTACAATCCCAAGGAATCTCATAGTGCAGAATATGAGGTGTGTGTATGATGTGCAGCTACCGTGCCGGCTCCTTCCCCTTCGCTGAAGAGGTACCTGAAACAAAACTAAAAACTGTAAGCACGAAGCTTAGTGAGTTCCCCTATCGTACCACATACCATACAATATACTGTCAGGAAATTCTGGGGCGCCTGACTTACCCAGGTCAAACCATTCTGGGGTGTTTGACGTACCGAGGTCAAGCCATTCTGGGGTGTTGACGTACCCGTCGGTCTAATTCACCCGACTACCGGGGACTATTTCACCCCTACTACTACCACACAAACACATAGCATAACATAATGTATTGTCAGATAATTCTACTTACCCAGGTCAAGCCATTCTGGGGTGCTTTACATACCCGTCGGTCTATTTCACCCGACTACCGGAGACTATTTCACCCCTACTACTACCACATAAACACATATCATGCTAGCATATAAACATATCAGGTAATAGTAATCCTAGGTGAGTATCACAAAGACAATCACCTATCATACGATTCCTAATGGTGGGCCGACATTGTGGCCTTAGACCCACCGCTACTGGAAGGTAACTCACCTCGTACGAGTAGCTGCTGATAACCTGTGCGGGAAACCTCTATCTGCTGCTGCTCCGGAAATCCTCTGAATATAATCCCCACAAAACACTCAGTTAGAATCTGATATCTACTCTTAGGGTAAAATGACTATTTTACCCCTAACCAAGTCCAAGTCAAAGTCAACTTCCAATTGACCCGACTCGTCGAGTTGGGCCGTCAACTCGTCGAGTCCCTAACCCTTTACCCGTCCTTATCCACGACTCTACTTGTCAAGTTTAGCAACGACTCGACGAGTTCCTCATCTATATGAACATCAAATGAACCTTCATCCGACTCGCCGAGTTGTATGAAAAACTCGTCGAGTTCACCTTTTTCTGATGAACAAGTCCTGTCCTTAACTCGCGAGTTGTATAAACAACTCGTCGAGTTCATATTCAACTATTAGGAGATTGCCTTGGACTCACCGAGTCTGTTCTAGCACTCATCGAGTCCCATGAACTCAAGGTCTAAGGCTAAGTCCAATACGTTGGGTCACTCCCTTGGACCCTCTAAAAACCCTTATAGTGCTCAACTGGGTTCCTTCAAACCTTAACAGAAAAGGGGAGAATCGCCTCGGAATCGCTGAGTCCTAAGAACGACTCGTCGAGTTGAGTATGTCCAAGTCTCATTTCTCGATTTCCAGCGTACAACTCTTGACCAAAAGATAGATCTAAGCTACTTCAATCATTCTAGCACGTAAAGTTACAAACTTTACGTGCATGCATGGGACTTTGAGCTCAAAATGACATAAAATAATCCCTCATCATGCATGGGACCTTAAATGGGTGCAAAAGCAGCCCCTAACTGCCTTGTAACTCCCTTAATGACCTAATTTTGAAGCCTGAACCCCCAACCATGCTTCCAATCATGGTTGGTCACCAAAAATAGCTTATAAAATCCCTAAATCTCCCCAAAAGAGATCTATCAAATGAAAAAGCAAGATAACAGCTTTATACCTCCAATGAACTGTGGATGATGCACAAACTTGGGTTCCCCTGGTCTCCACTTGTTTCCTCAAGTCTTTCACCTTCCTCCTTATGGTCACAACTAGCAAGATCCACCAAAATGCCTTAGGTCTTTAAAAAATGGCTAGGGTTTGCTATGGGGAGTTATGGAAGCATTAGGGACGAAAGGGAGGCTGAATAAGTGGTTTAAATAGGGTGCAAACCCTCGAACTAGGGTTTTGTTCGGACAACGCCTACTCGCCGAGTCCGGACGCCGACTCGTCGAGTAGGTCATTAAACTTCCGCGTCCAAGACGCTCCGACTCGACGATTTGGACCTCAACTCGCCGAGTCCATGGCCAAAATGCAAGGTACTTGAATGAAATACATACCAGGAACCATGTGCTACATATCTGGTTCATGAAGGGGGCAAATTGGGCCCCAGGTACATTGGTCCTTTCAGGGTTGTAGCCCGTGTGGGCAAGGTGGCGTATAGGCTGGATCTACCACCCGAGCTTAGTCAGATCCACAGTACCTTTCATGTCTCCCAGCTGCGGAAGTGACTGGTAGATGACTATACGGTGGAACCTTTAGAGGATATTCAGGTCGACGACAGCCTGAACTACATTGAGCGACCGGTAGCAATCCTCGATAGGAAGACGAAGGATCTGAGGAACAAGAAGGTCGAGTTAGTGAAGGTGCAATGGCAGCACCGCAAGGGCTCGGAGGTGGAATTGGGAACCGGAGGACGAGATGAGGGAGCACTACCAAGAGCTATTCCCAGATGCAACAGACTTCAAGGACGAAGTCTAAAATAAGTGGGGGAGATTTGTAATTCTCGGATCTTGGTATGTATTTTAAACCAAATTATTCATTTTAGCAAAGAGACTCGACAAGTTGGAGGCCCCAAACTCGTCGAGTATAAACAGATTTTGGAGGCGGGACTTGAAGTCTACTCGACGAGTTGAGAAGCCTCAACTCGACGAGTAGGGTTGCCAGTATGAAACCCTAATTTTCAGGGTTTGCACCCTATTTAAGGACCTTAACACTTTATTGTGGCCCCCCTCTTCTCCTCCCTCAGTCCGACAAAACCCTAATTCATGATCTTGAGCCTTTTGAGTGTGTGTGAGTGAAAAGAGAGTGATTCCTTGGTATTTCCTTGAAGGAGTGGAAGTTAGAAGTGCTTGGTTGAAGGAAGAAGCTTTGGATCCAGAGATTTCTTTGTCAAAGCAGCCTTATTGAGGTATAAAGCCTATACCTTGACTATTCATTTACTAGATCTCTTCATGGAGTAGTTTAGGGCCTTAAGGAGCCTATTTTGGAACCATTCATGGATGTAAGCATGTTTTGGAGTTATGACTTCAGATCTAGCTGTCCATGGCCTTATGAGACTCAAAGTTGCCAACTTTATTAAGTTGTGGCCCTTCTCCATGCCTTAGATCTCTTTAGGAGTTGAGTTTTGGTGTTATTAACTTCATTGCACCATGCATGAACGTAAAGTTAACAAATTTACGTGGTAACTTAGTCCTAGGGAACCAGATCTATGGTTTAGAAGCATTGAACCCGACTAGAAACGACTAAATGGGTTTAGACTATGGGGGATTGACGAGTTGTTCATACAACTCGGCGAGTTGGGTTGTGGTCCCCCAAACTTTTCTATTACTGAGCAAACTCGTTAAGTCTAGGAGATGACTTAGCGAGTTGGCCATGGTTTTGGGTTATGAAGATTGAGGAACTCGACGAGTTAAAGGAGGGACTTGGCGAGTTGTGAGTGAAAGGTCCCTACTATGTTATGAGGAGGAAATCGACGAGTTCATGAAAGAACTCGACGAGTAGGATCGAGATTCCAGGGTTTTATGGATCATGGAACTCGACGAGTTGGTGGGCCAACTCGGCGAGTTGAGTCAACCAGGATGTTGACTTTGACCAGGATGTTGACCTTGACTTTGACCTTTGACCAGAGTTGACCCTTAAAGGGTTTATGAGTATGAAAGAGTAATTAAAAGAGATTTTATGTGTAGGAGTTTGAGGAGAGTTGATCCTAGAGTCGATGACAGTTCAACTACTTCACGACATTGAGGTGAGTAACCTTCCAGTAGAAGTGGGTTGAAGGCACCAATGCCGACCCACTAGTAAGAGCTATAGTAGAGATGATTGTCTTCGTGATAATTATCTGGTATGTCACTATCTGTTATGTTTTATATGCTAATTTTCTATGATGTTACGTGGTAGTGGTAGGAGGGGTAAGATAGACCCCAATACCGGTCGATATGGCCGAAGGGGTATGCCAACACCTAGATAACTCGGCGAGTTGGGGGTCAACTCGACAAGTTGAGCTGGACTTTTGAGACTTTGGAGGATATGAGGGGACTCGACGAGTCGCAGGAGTGCACTCGATGAGTCGGGTCAAACTTGGACCGTTGACTCGAGTTTGACTTCTGTTGACTATAGGGTTTGGGTCAACATATGTGCTAGAGACCTTAGAGGGGTAAAATGGTCTTTTACCCACTTTAAAGAGTTAGAAAGAGAAAGAACCACCTTCGATTATCTGATTCGTGAAAAGAGTATTAATAAGAGAAATTCATCCTTTGTGTTAGGAGGAGGCTAGTTCGAGATCCGAGCGCGAGGTTATTTGCTCACCTGCTAGCTGAGGTGAGTCTTCTCACTATACTTTACCTAGAGTGGTAATTAGAGTTATGTGATAGAGTATTTTGTATGCTATTTATGTGATGTGATGCACTGCATTATTTCTATGTGATTTATGTTGTGTGTGGGTGTTCCAGAGTTTATAGAGTTAGGACCGGAAGGTCCACATAGTTAGGGCCAGAGGGCCCACAGAGTTATGGGACTGGAGGGTCCTACTGAGACACATTGACCAGAGGGTCAAACGAAGTTATCGCCTCGAGTGGCTAATATGTGTTGTGTGTGGTATTTTGGGGAACTCACTAAGCATTTATGCTTACAGTTGTTGTGTTATGTGTTTCAGGTACTAGCGAGGACCGTTGGAAGGCGTCGACATGATCCGTACACACTGAGAGTATTTATGTATTTGAGATCTTTTGAGATTTTGGGATTTGTTTTGTTATGATGATAATGGATACAGTTTGTTTGATATTGTTTTGACGATTGAAAGTATGATTTAAAAATGAAAAATTGTTTTGAAAATTTACGTCGTTACAAGTTGGAATCAGAGCCTTGGTTTGAGGGATTCGGATGCACCTTCGGGCGTATCTGAACTCAAACTGAGGATTTGAGTAAAATTTTCAGAAAAGAAACAATTTTTCTAAAAAAGTAAAAGATTTTGAGAAAAGTAGAACGGAGCAGTATGTACGATCAGCCAGCGACCGAACGGTGATTTCCCAAAATACCCTTACATTATGAGTTATGAGATATGACATGATATGTTATGCATGCTAGAGTAGGCTAGGTATTCATATTAGGACTAGAGTGGCCTGATTTATGATGCCTTAGCCTAGGAGATTACTGCTGCTATGAGATGCTTCTAGAGTGAGTAGGTAGCAGTGAGGAGCTTATGAGAAGTCTACCAAAGGGTAGCCTATGCTTAGCGAGATGTAGAGTGCTTGTGATCTGGGATCCTAGGAGGAGGACTTGGATTGAATGCTGATGCGGTGTGGAAGGTAGTATTGGGCCCGTACTACTAAAAACACCGGGTCGGTGCGCAGTCCAAGTAAGAATCCTTACAGGTACTAAGGAACAAGTAGGCTGAGTTATCGAGTGCGAGTGAGTCTCTAATATTTTTATGTTGTATTTCCGAGACATCATGGTTGAGACACGCCACAAACCAGAGACCAGTGACGTGAGTGACAAGGAGCATCGTCAGATGATCCACGGCGAGGGGGGCTGCGTCTATCTACGCAGAGATACCAGGGATGTTTGGGTCTATCAAGACCACTTTGATTGAGACGTTTGACGAGAGATACGCAACGGTTACAGAGGATGCGGCTGCTGCAACTACTGCAGCTGTGGCTGCTGCTAGACCTCAGGGGGAGGGGTGACTCGATGTAGTTCCGGGAGTTCCGCAGCACGAAGCCACCAGAGTTTGATGGGACACAGGATCCGATTGTTGCGATAAGATGGATTTCTAATATCGAGGGATGCTACTACACTTGTTCGTGTCCGGAGCATCTGAGGGTTTGCTTTGCACTGAACCAGTTTCGCTTGGGGGCGAAGGACTGGTGGAGGTTCATGGCGGCGAACTTCACTCTTGTAGAGATTTCGGAGGTGAACTGGGAGAGGTTCACCACCATGTTCAGAGATGAGTATGTTCCCCTGTTGGAGCGGGAACGATTGGCACAGGAGTTCTTGTCCCTCAAGCAGGGGACGAAGTCCGTGACTGTGATTACACGGATGTTTCACGAGAGGGCGTTGTTTTGCCCTGAGCACATGTCGTCTGAGCAGGCACGCATGAGCCGGTATTTGAGCATTGAGAAGTGATGTCATGATTCGAGTACCATGATAAGTAGCAAATTGAGAAGTGATGCCATGGGTTGAGTCCCATGAGTTGTAGCAAGACGAGAATTGATGTCATTGATAGAGTGCCATGATTTGAGGTGGATTGAGAAGAGGGAATGTGGTCCGAGTGCCATGATTCGTAGAAGATTAAGAGGAGATAACATGGTACAGGTACCATGATGCATAGCAGATCGAGAGGTGACCAGACGGTTTGAGTATCATGACATGTGGTGGTTAATTTTTCTAGTTTTTACCAGTTATTCTGTGGGGATTGTCTAGACTGAGATTGAGGTGAATGAGTATGGGGCCAGACGACCATGATGAACAGGTTTTAGTGGAGCATCCCTTGAAAGGGGAAATCGAGTGGGCTCCAAGGGATTGTGGGTGATATGCCAGTTGGAGTCGCAAGACTCAGGGATGAGTAGGGATGGTGCGTTATGGGAGAATACGGTCTGGGCTAGGCGACCGACCGATAGTGGAGAGGTCATTTTCTGTGACCTGAGTGGTGCTATATCCGTTTCCTGTGGGAGACATAAGAGGTGTTGAGATTTCGGTTTTCGAGTTTGGGGGTGAGCCCTATGGGATTGCACGGATGGTGATCTTCAAACAGAGTATGTGGCAGTAGGTTTGCCGCAAGGTAAAGATATAGCTTGAACAGGTCGTCAGTGGGGACTGAGATGGTCAAGGAGCAGGAGACACCCTAATTGAATATAGTAGGGCATATGTTAGTTGCAACGTCGGACGATCAAGAGGAGTATATCAGGGCGGTGACCCTTATTGTCTTTGATGGGTATTAAGAGTGGAAATATGGTTTCCGCTCTTATGATAAGTGACGTGATGGAACGTTGGTTGAGGAGTCGATGATAAGGAGTACGGTAGATCATTACTTCCAGACTAAGAGTCAGGGTTAATACTGGACAACTGAGAGGTCCGGTGATGGAATGGTGTGAGATTCTGAATGACTAAAGGCGGTCATGGTAGGCAGTTTTGAGGAATTCATCTGAATTTGGGGGGAATTGGAGTTGCTCGATCTCTGTCAAGAGATCATCGAGCGTTGCGTAGCACCCTCCAAGAGTAGGAGTGATGTTACTAGTGGAAACACTTTGTGGGATAGATTGTTGGCAAACAAATTGGTGATGGTTCGGACCCTGAGTGGGGGAGGAACAGGTACTTTTGAGGAGATCTGAGATTTGTTCAAGAGCGGTTAGAGAACTGGATAGAGAGGCCTGCGGTGTGGATTCCTGAGACCAGGTTTATTAGCGGTCAAAGAGAGGTGTAGAGCGAGATAGTGCATGTGGTGCGTGTTTGAGAAAGGAGGAGTGTCTCCATGGCAAGTGGCCGTTGGTCGGAGACTTTGTAGTGATTATGAGTCGAATGAGACTTGGTTGTGGTTGGAAACCTCAGATCTAGACCTCCTAAGGTCCTTAGAGTCTAGATGTCCCAGCTTTAGTGGTCCAAATGAGGGTTGATGAGCAAAAACCTTCATGAAGAGCATGTATTGGCATTTTGAAGCAATAACATCATGTATGAATGTAAAGATTGAAGCTTTACGTAATTATTGAGCCTTGGGATGATAGATCTATAGTTTAGAGTGATAGATCTGGATGAAATCATCCGAATGAGAAATCAGATCAAAGGGACTCGCCTAGTCCATGTCCTGACTCGACGAGTCGGCGAGGATTTGTCCCGATGGATTGATTGTGGGATAACTTGGCGAGTTGGGGGTCAACTCGACAAGTTGAGCTGGACTTTTGAGACTTTGGAGGATATGAGGGGACTCGACGAGTCGTAGGAGTGCACTCGACGAGTCGAGTCAAACTTGGACCGTTGACTCGAGTTTGACTTCTGTTGACTATGGGGTTTGGGTCAACATATGTGCTAGAGACCTTAGAGGGGTAAAATGGTCTTTTACCCACTTTAAAGAGTTAGAAAGAGAAAGAACCGCCTTCGATTATCTGATTTGTGAAAAGAGTATTAATAAGAGAAATTCATCCTTTGTGTTAGGAGGAGGCTGGTTCGAGATCCGAGCGCGAGGTTATTTGCTCACCTGCTAGCTGAGGTGAGTCTTCTCACTATACTTTACCTAGAGTGGTAATTAGAGTTATGTGATAGAGTATTTTGTATGCTATTTATGTGATGTGATGCACTGCATTATTTCTATGTGATTTATGCTGTGTGTGGGTGTTCCAGAGTTTACAGAGTTAGGACCGGAAGGTCCACAGAGTTAGGGCCAGAGGGCCCACAGAGTTATGGGACTGGAGGGTCCCACTGAGACACATTGACCAGAGGGTCAAACGGAGTTATAGCCTCGAGTGGCTAATATGTGTTGTGTGTGGTATTTTGGGGAACTCACTAAGCATTTATGCTTACAGTTGTTGTGTTATGTGTTTCAGGTACTAGCGAGGACCGTGGGAAGGCATCGACATGATCCGTACACACTGAGAGTATTTATTTTGAGATTTTGGGATTAGTTTTGTTATGATGACACTGGATACAGTTTGTTTGATATTGTTTTGACGATTGAAAATATGATTTAAAAATGAAAAATTGTTTTGAAAATTTATGTCGTTACATATATGGTAGAAGTAGGGATGAAATAGTCCCCGGTACCGGTCGAAAGGACCGAAGGGGTAGGCCAGGACCCTATATGATCTACAGGTGGTGTCGCCTCAAATGAAATTAGTGGTTTATCTTCTAAAGGGTCATCAAAAGGATTTATAGCGCATGTCCATATTAACGCCCAGGGAGAACACAAAGACGGCATGTGATGTGTAGGTGTAAACCGAAGAGGTCACACGATTCATGGTTTAAACAAATAAGGATACCATTAAATTGTTCTCTTCTTCTTTGTGTTCATTAAGCTAGGGTTTAATCTTCATGACACCCAAGTGACATCATGTGTCTGATTGAATGGAAACTTTTCAATTTGGTGGGGGATTGTTGGAAATTATAGAGGTAATATTGCAAGTTGGCAAGTTTCCTCTATCCCATATTGGTGCGGGAAGATATAGCAACATAATATTCTGCCATTTCGTAGATATGGAAGCAGAACATTCTACCATTTCGTAGATATGGCAACAAAATATTCTCGCACTTCGTAGATATGGAGACATAATTTTCTACTACTTCGTAGATGTGGCAACATAATATTATGGAAGGGTTAGAAAACGGCTAGCTTGGAGAGTAAGTCGTTGCCTTAGGGTTCCAAGGGTCGTTCCATATGGGTCCATTTCCTGACTTCTAGGGTTTCGATTCCTATAAATACAACTCCATAGGAGCCATATTCGAGGCTCACAAAATTTGAAGCTCTCTTCCTCTCTCTATGATTTTCTTCTAGTTTTCAAGTATTCACTTTGTGTTTATCGTTTCCAGTGTTATTAGAAAATCGATAGATCTGCATTAAATCTTAGGGTTTTACTCTGGGGAAAATGACATAGAAGCCCTTAAGTTTTCACAAAAATGTTGGTTTTACCCTTTGGACGTGTTTTATGTCCAGTAAAGCCTAAAGTTTTGTTTAATTTGTTCATTTTTACCCTTGTAGTCGGTTTCCAGGTAACCTACCGGTTACCTAATGCCATTAAAGCCCTTAAATTTTCAAAAATGTTTGGATTTACCCTTACGTTTTTTTTTTTTAAAATGTTCAAATTTACCCTTACATTGATTGATTGATTGATTGTTGTTGTTATTATTATTATTATTATTATTATTATTATTATTATTATTATTATTATTATTATTATTATTATTATTATTATTATTAATACATTTTTAATTGTATAAAAATATTTATACATTTTAATACATTTTTAAATGTATAACAATATTTTATACACACATTTTTAAATGTATAAAAATATTTTTACTAATATAAATATATTTTTAAAAATATATGTACTTGTATTTAGTATTTATATACATTTGAAAACCCTAACTTTTCATCTTTAATTGTTGAATTGAACAAAAAAAGCTTGATAAAGTAAAAAATGTCGTCAATGACTGATTTTGCAAAAACAAATGTTTCAGATCAATATAAAAATTGATGCATTTCATGATCTTTTTTGTGAACTTACAACAATCATAAATGAAGTATACACTCGTATTTGACATTTTGTTATCAATTTTTGAGATAAAAATAGTTAATGAATGATTTTAAGTTGATAATACTTAATTTTTACAGTGAGCAAGTGTTTTTGTCGAGTTTTTTTTGAATTATATTATGTATATTTACCATTTACGAGTGTTATTTATTGATCATTTATTGTTATCTACTCACTATTAACCTAATATAGTTGAATAATAGAGGTTTTTTCAAATTTTATACTAAATCTTATCCGTAATCGAATGTTTTTATTGAGGTTTTCTAATTACGAGGGTTTTATAATTGTTACGTTATGTTTTTAATTAATGAATATTTATTGTGCTTATCTATTTAGTATGATGTTTGATAATAAATACATATTTATACTTGGTAATATGTACAAATACATATAATTATATCTTTTATATAATATAAACCATATAAATACATATTTTTATATTTATATGTATATAATATATTTTTATATGAAATAAATATATATTTATTTCATATGTATTAAAAATAATAATAATAATAATAATCAAAATACATTAAAAATGAATTAAAAATAATAATAATAATAATAATAATAATAATAATAATAATAATAATATGTATAAAAATGTATTAAAAACGTATGAAATATTTTTATACATTTAAAAATGTATGTATAAAATATTTTTATACAATTAAAAATGTAATAATAATAATAATAATAATAATAATAATAATAATAATAATAATAACAATCAAGGTAAGGGTAAATTCGAACATTTTTGAAAAACTTAAGGGTAAATCCGAACATTTTTGAAAATTCAAGGCTTTACTGACATTAGGTAACGTAGGTAACTAGTAGATTACCTAGAAACCGACTACAAGGGTAAAAATGAACAAATTAAACAAAACTTCGGGCTTTACTGGACATAAAACACGTCCAAGGGTAAAACCGACATTTTTGTGAAAACTTAAGGGTTTTTATATCATTTTCCCTTTTACTCTGTTGCTTACAGCCAATAGAAGCGAAGTAAAAACCTTTAAGGACATGATTCCAGTCGATGCAATTATTCCACGTTTAAGATCAACCATCAACAAGTCGGTTTTACATTATTGTTTTGTTTTTAGTTTCGTCTTATAACAGGACACTCTCCTTCTACATTTCTTACAGTCGTATCTAATCAAGAAGTATTAATCTGGTTTCTGGACGAAACTTGGTAATCATATTAATAATAATTGGATCTATTATTCGCAACTAATCGACATATAATTCTCAATATTATTTATCGGTTTTCTTGCTTGTCTATTAGTTTGATTTATAACATCCGCATAGGTGTACAATGGATCCACAGAGCCACCTCTGCAAAACCATTATAGGCACAATTTTTTTTTGTCATTTAGTGGTGCCACATCATTTCCTCGCCTCGTTCCTCATAGGATTAAAGAGATCCGCAGACGTGGTCATTTTCCAAAACTCAAAATTTCATGGTTAATTTCTTAAAACGCCCCCCTAACTTTTGGTTCTTTCATGAATTTTCTGTAAGTTTAAAGTCATGACATTTCTTTATGCAATTGATGTAGAATGTTTGATTTAATGGAATATAACTTGGACAATTTTGAACCCGTTAAATCCATTTAAAATGTTTCTATTGTAACTAAGTTTTTCACTTTAATTTATTTGACTCATTAAAAATATGATATTAGAGACATCAACTCAAATAATTAGAATCCACGTACGTCCTAGCATATTGAGAGCTCTGTTAAGAAAATATATTATTAATTATGTGTTTAGTCCAACTTAACGTGTAACAAAGATTCCCTGACAGCCAAGACTCTTTTAAAAACAATTATGCTCATGCATTGTACTCTAGCTAAACATTTGTATAGCTGAACAAGAATCTTAAGTACAACCAGATTAACGTGTTTGTTTATTTTTCAAGAGATGAAATGTTTGTAGTTTTTTTTTTCAATATTTATTTATAGAAAAAGATATGGATCAAAAGTGTGCAATCAAGAAAAAGAAAGACCGTTAATTTGTTTTTTTTTTAATGTCTGAAAGTGTAATTACAAAAAAAAATGACAGTGAAACAATGGTGATCATTGTCGTGAAAAGCTGAAGGACAGAAGCATGAGTGAAACTTGTGTGAAAGTGTTTGAAATCTCGACAATTTGTTTTCCAAAGAGCTAGTTGTTGGAGGTAGGATTTCCGGTTGGAGAGACAGAGAAAGAAGATGGTTATGGCGGAGGTAGGAGGTAGTAGGTCATTCGCATTTATGTTAAGGTTTGAAATATCGACAACTTATTTATAGTTAGAAGAGGTCTTACAAAACAAAAAACTATTTATTTTTATTTTCTGGAAAAAATGGTGAGATAGTATTTTTTTTTTTCTTCTAAGAAACAAACGTTTTTTTTACACCCACCTCCAAACATAGAAGGTCAAACAAAAAACCGCCTATAACTACATTAATCTTAAGTACACATTGGTATATTTTTCACTACTAGTTTTTGGATTTTTGTTTGTTAGGTATAATTGCACATGCACGACGTATACCTACCCGAAATTGTAATGCTTATCACTATCATTTGTCAATTTTAACAATGTACCACCGTTCTCAGAATGTGATGCTTGGTTATACAGTTGGGTATTGGGTACAATTGTTCATGCATTTGGTACATACCATGATGATAGTCGGGTCCAATATCTTTGAACCTAGTTCTAGAAATTTCTACATCAACAGGAATCAACAAATGAAATGATGCACATATCTACAAAGAGGTGAAGATATGCCAGATCTGTGGTTAGAAACCTCTGAAACCACTAGTAGCAATTTTGACCTTCTTTTGGTTGGGGTCCTTAGTGTAATGATACCAGCCCTACAAAATGTGGTTAAATTCTTTGAGGAATCGAGTCATCGAGCAAAGAGTTGACCTTACTGTTCATTAAATTGCATTACTATGTCAAAATGTGAATTATTATGTAAAAAAGCGTTACCTTTTAAAGCAAAATAAAGTTGTGTTTGTTATATAAGACATGAGAAAACTTTTAAAATAATATTCTATAACGAAGATCAGGTATATTTATATCTTTTGGATTTGGACATGATAAAAGTTGGAATTTTCGTCGGCACTTAAAAAAATCCGGAATTCTAACATAAATATTGAGATTTTCTACCGAAATAATAAGTAATTTGAAAAAAGACACCTGAATTTCAAACAATTTACAATTAAGAGGGAATGAGCAAAAACGTAAAAGTCTAATAAATTGGAGAAATAGAGCCTTAAATGATGGATCATAGGTCTGATGGTGGGCCAAATTGGCGTAGTATTTTGCTGTTGACTAGTTGTAATTTGGTTCAAAAGTTGTGATTATTTAAAATTGACCTGCGCTTCTCTCTCCTTTATACATGAATAAGTTAATTCTTATATTTGTCTATCGCTAACAAAATCCTCTTTGTTTTAATTTATGGATGAAAATAACTTTAAATGGACTTGAACATTTGACATTTCAAGAATGGGGGGGCATATTCCTTTACAATAATAATCATGATATAACCACATGGTCTCTTTCACAGTGGTTTGCAGCTAATTTAAACTGAACCACCACATGTTTTGACACCCTAAAAACGAAAGCACTTTTCAAGAATGGCTAGTGCCCTATATGTATGATTGAGGTAGCATGATACATAATTGATTGGAAAAACGTAAAATAAAAAACAGATAAAATCAAACACTTATGACCTTCTCAAGTACCGGATCGGGTCAAGATCCACGTGGGTCATAAATACCATTCATTCAAGTGATATAGGGGACAAGAAAACCAAGAACCATGTCACTCAAAGAATGGCCGAAAAGGAAGAAAGAACGTTTAAAAATACTAGTAATTTACAACCACCGCCCACTTTCCTTTTTCCCTTCATTTCTTTCCACTTACTTGTTTTATTATTATTATTATTTGGGATTCCTCAAGTCAACTAGCCTCAAACAGTCGAACCCAAAGATGCCTCATTTCTATACTATATAAGTCTGTAAAAACCATCACTAGCAATCATCACCACCATCACCAAATGTAACAAAAGGCTCACAGTTTTTATTGAGTTTTAATCAAAGATCTTAGAAACTAGTGATCCAGAAATGGAGAGTGAAGACACCGCATCAGCACCATCGACCCCAGCCACACCAGGGACACCGGGTGCACCACTCTTCAGTGGGTTCAGACCAGATCATAGGAACCACGGACCCAATGCCTTGAAGAAATCACTTCTCAATAGCTTCAAATGTTTCAGCGTTGAAACTTTGGCTAAAGAAGAAGGCACTCTACCTACTGTCACTTGTTACTTACCCCCTCCCCCTATCTCACTCGCAAGAAAGGTTCTCAATTTCCATTGTATGTTTCATAATCAAATTAATCACATTTGTTTGTTTAAGGTTTAAATTAATACTGTTATATAATTACAGGTTGGAGCCGAGTTCATAGGAACCATGATACTGATATTTGCGGGAACGGCTACAGCCATAGTGAACCAAAAGACACCAGGGTCCGAGACCCTGATCGGGTTAGCCGGTTCATCCGGGCTCGCTGTTATGATTGTTATACTATCGACAGGTCATATCTCAGGAGCCCACTTGAACCCATCCATCACCATAGCTTTTGCTGCCCTCAAGCATTTTCCATGGAAGCATGTAATTAATTACACCTCTAAATAATTAATTAATTAATTAATCACCTAAAACTAACTATGGTTAAATTTAAACTGGTGGTAGGTGCCGGTGTACATAGGGGCACAGATGCTGGCGTCGATATGTGCAGCATTTACACTGAAAGCGGTGTTTGATCCAATGATGGGTGGGGGTGTGACTGTTCCTTCAGTTAAGTATGGACAAGCGTATGCTTTAGAGTTCATAATTGCGTTTAATCTCATGTTTGTGGTCACGGCTGTTGCTACCGACACTCGAGCTGTAAGAACCTTTTCAATCTCATTCTATTCTATTCTTTCTTTTTTGCTTATACTTTTTATGGCTACAAATTCATGAATTTAATTTCTATCCACATATTCAATTCAATTATTGTAATATAATGAATGCTAGATCCAAGACAAAGGGGGGATTCGTGAGTTAATGATGAAAGTTAAAAAAACTGTTCTAGTGAACCTGAAAGTCATGATGACGAGACAAATGTCTATTTTTATATTCATATTGGTGATAGACAAATTTGGACTGTTCCTCATCATGTGGATTTGGAGTGATAGTTTCTTATTATATAGTTTCATAAAGATCACATGTACTTGGTATTTAATTAATTTTTAATTCCAAAAGTATCGCCCAAAGTCAAGTGTAGATATTTTTGGGTCTCCATATTCAATTATTCATATACTATATATCTACGATTTTATATTAATATAAAATTGGCTATGGAAGTTTTACATATACATGAACATAGACAGAATTTGCAATTATTCAAATAACTGTAACCTGATGTTTATTTCATCGCAGGTTGGCGAGCTGGCGGGAATAGCTGTGGGAGCAACTGTCATGCTTAATATTCTTATAGCTGGGTACGTATAAATTGAACTTTCTTAATATTTTGATAACTGGGTATGTTGATAGAAGATTTTTTTTTTTTTTTTTTTTTAAAGGTACCCTATTTGTTCACATTTTCCCTTTGTTGAATTGACATATATATAGGCCGCTCACAGGAGCATCAATGAATCCAGCAAGAACTTTAGGACCAGCAATGGCTGCAAACAACTACAAAGGCATCTGGATCTACCTTACAGCTCCCATCCTTGGCGCACTAGCTGGTGCAGGTATTTACACAGCAGTGAAACTGCCTGAGGAAGATGGCGATGATCATCATGATCCTAATAAGCCTCAAGGACATAGCTTTAGAAGATAATCCACAACAACACATCACATGTAAAACCACCACCACCACCACCACCATGTCTACACTGATAAGACCAGATAATCCATTATAGCCCAACAATGGGTCAACGGAGATCTGATTATGGGTACATATTTAATTATCGATCGTTGTATCTTGAGTCTTCTTGACAATGGCATAAATTAATGATAGAACTTATTGCATGTTTTGCTCACTTCCTGTTGAATGTTGTAAAGGCTACTACTGTTTCTGTTTAAGTGCCGTTTTAGAAGGCAAAAAGTTAAATATGTAACAGCGCATGAAATGTGTAACTATCGTTGAAAAAAGTAGAGGTCTGCAAAGATAGCAAGTGGCCACTAAGATGCCTATATTATAAGGACACTAGAGACAGGCTATATATTGAGTGTATTAAAGGACACCATTGAAGATGAATGTAAAGATGCTTACTAGCGAGTGCAAAAGATACCTAGTCCCATAGCAGCTAGAGGTGCCAAATTGGCCATTTTGAACCATTCCACATGAATTACATATCATCATTAATAAGGCATACTAAATTGGCCTATGAGCCTATTAGACTTTCAATTTCTTGCCTATTGTTTATGTCCTTTATTTACCCATCGCTAACTTCTATTTAGGAAAATGAAGTTTCACTATGGTCCAATTATTGCTATTAGGTTTCGGAAATTGATAGAAATTTCGAATCTGAAGTAGTCAGAAAAATAAGAGGCGATACGTCCACAAGCCGTTTCGGCACATATAAAGAGGGAGATAGTGGAAGAAGAATCTGATCAAATTGCTCCCAATCTTGTATCAACAACTCGCTACATAACAATATTCGTGATCAAACTGAAAAACAATGCAACATACCAGATTTTTTTGGGTTTTTTACCAGCTATGTGTAGTCTTGATCGAGTGATCCGAATCTGATTAATTAAATGTAAAAGTAGTTCAATCGAGAAGATGTCTTCGTAACTTGTTAATCTTTGATCTGAAGGATGAATTTGGAGCAAATTTGACGCATTTTTTGACCG
Source organism: Lactuca serriola (assembly GCF_051521515.1). Taxonomy (NCBI): domain Eukaryota; kingdom Viridiplantae; phylum Streptophyta; class Magnoliopsida; order Asterales; family Asteraceae; genus Lactuca; species Lactuca serriola. Next base: position 20,394,513 of record NC_136412.1, on the reverse strand, counting down.
ACAGCTAAAAAAAATCTGTCCTGCATTAGAAAATGACAGCCCACTTTTGTGATCAAATTTAGACAGTAACAAAATTTGAATTAAGAATATCAGCCAAGAAATTGACAAATTGGCAGCGCATTATCTAAAAATAAAACACACACAAAGATGGTGTTTCTTATAGCCCATTATGTCAACTGTTATGGCAGCGCAATAGACTTAATCTCGGACCATATAGAAATAGTTCATGTTAAACGCAGTTACGCAGCCACATTGAATTCGAAAAACAAGTCTTTTTTTTTTTTTTGGTGTGTGTGTGATTTATAGGCGTCACAAAATAAACAAAGATCAGCAACATATCGGACCAATCTACCAGCCCAAAAAATGAGTTAAATGGCTGCCCAAACCTCAGCCCCCAAGGCCCAAGTGGCAGTTTATAAAAAACATTAATCTTGTTTGGAAAGTGGAAACCGAAGCTAATAAGTCATAACCCATTTTTATAAAAGAGAAAAGGAAGGAAGTTGTAGAATCGGTCTATTTTGTCTGATAAATATATAAAAGAGGGTATTTAGGATTTCATTTTGAAGTTAATAAAGACTTTTATCTAAAAGGACTTATTGACTTATCAATATGGGAAAATGATATTTTAAAAAATGTTTGATTAGTTTTTTAGTGACAAAAATCAATAAGTCAATAAGTTAAAAAATGTTTGGCTAACTTATTGATTTTTGTTTGTTTTTTTTCTAACAAATCATAAGTCATTCCAAGAAGTCACAAATCATAACTTCTTTTCATAGGCTAAACCAAAAGTTGTTTTAAAAGTCCTTATTAAATGTCCAAACACTTTTTTTTAACTTGTTGGCTTTTCAAGAAGTCTAGATAAGTTGAAAATGAGTTTTTAGATGAAATCTCAAACACCCAATAACTATTGGCAAGTTAACTTATCAAAACTTACAACGTTGGTCTTTGGTCTGATAAATCTAACTATTGGCAAGTTAACTTTTATAACCCGATTATTTTGTCGTTATGTTATTTTTATCTATTATTTTACATAAATAATTAAATTACAAGACTAATAAAATCCTTATCATCACCCACTTCATCTTGCCTAAACCTTACAATTGATTGCCAGACCCTTCATGGCCTGAACTCCATCATGTGAGCATGATTGTCAACACCATTGACATCATTATCTAGAGGTGAGCAAAAATCGCACCACAACTAAAAACAACCGAAAAAACCGCACAAATCGATTGTGAAGTTTTCTGTTTTTCAAAAACCACAAATTTGTGGTGCGGTGCAGTTATTAATTTTCAAAAAAGCACAAAAAAAACCGTTGCGCACCGCATATATCATAATATTATATACATTTTTTTATTGATTATTATTATATATATTAAAGTTATGAAAAATTTAATAGTACTTTATTTTGATCGGTTGAAATTAGTTTTTCAGTTAATGTTACAACATTCATCCTTCACCTTTATGCTTTTGTTCACAAACAACCCTTTCACTTTCGTTTGAATTTTTCATAACCCTCGCCTTTTATTACATATTATTATTATTTAGTCATATTAATATTTTTTGGCAGAAATGGTCCCTCAACTATATTTGGGTAATTTTAAAGTTGCTTCCTTTTTGTCTTTTTTTTGTCCCTTTACTTCCGTTGGGTATTTGTGGCATTATAGGTTCCTATGTTTTCGTTTAATTGTCACTTTATTAGTTTTGCTTACACATTCATTGATGTTTTTTTATTTATTATTTATTTATTTATTTATTTATAGATCAGTTAAAGAGGGAAAGAATGAACAACTCAAACTATAAACATTTTCAAAGAACAAACAACGGAAAAAATTGTCGCATCCGACCCCCGCAACACGGGGGTTCCCCATCTAGTTAGTATATTAAAATGTTGAAATTTGACAATTTAAAGATATTTATTGCTAATTACTAATGATTTGACGCTTTTAAGATATTAATTGTTTGTGATTTAAGTTAATTGTCTTATACTTATGTTTTTTTTATTATTATTAACATGTTTGAATTTTTAAAACCGTTTAAAAAATCTTAATTTTTCAAACGAGTCATGCAAAATCATAAATCGTTAAGTGCGGTTAAAAACCACATAAAATAACCACACTCAATCCATGCGGTTAATAACCAAACCACAAATGTAAAAAATAAAAAAATAAAAATTGCACCGCAAAAATAAATGCATAACCTCACCGTAAAAATAACCGCACCAATCATTTTTGAAAATGGATTAACAGCATTTGCGGTTAGCGGTGAGGTTTTGGCCAATAACCGCACCGCGCTCACCCATACAATTACCCCTCTTCCCCAACTGTCTTTCTCCTTTCTTCTTCTGTCACCATCTTTCCATAAACCCATCGTCTTATCATCCATGCTTCATCCCGAATGCAGAACCAAAGAAAGAAACCGACCCTAAATCACATGTGGTTGGCATATCATTATTCGTTTCTAAAAATGTACTTTAGTCCTTTTATATTAAACAACGATATATCATAAGTTTTCATCGGTTGATACTTATTGATGAATACCAGGATCTTGATGTGTTTGAGGCTGGAAGGTAGCTCTAATCTCGGCTTCGACATCACCTAAAACAAATCGATTAGTCATATTCTCGGTTCAGAACCACAGAATGCGATGATTAAGCCAGTAATGATCGTAAACAATAAGAGAATTTAGAGGATTGGGAAATGTTGGGTCTGGTGTTGCGTCTTTGGGCTAGGTCTTAAGTCTAGTTAGTTTACCCGGTTTGGGTTTGTCCAACCGTGGATAATCTTTTGGGTTAGCATATAAATATTGCATGCATGTATAGCTTTTAATGGCGTGGTAATTATTATTACTTGCATTGTAACCCTAGCACACCTCTACAATCGAAGTTCTTCATCGAGCTCTTCGGAGTTGTGAGTTATTAATCATTCATCACCATTGATCCATTCTCGTGTTCTTTTGCTTGATTATATATTGTTATTCTGTTTGGAATCTATCGATCTACAACTCTTTTATTCCAACAATTGGTATCAGAGCAGGAGACTGTGTAATACATACACATCTCTTATGTTTGAAGAATCCTTTAGGGTTTCCACTTTTGTCAATATAAAGACGTTGTCTTCCTCTAGTTGATGGTATCTCAAGTGTTTGATAAAACCCTAAGTTTAAAGTTACAAGTCTGATTCTAACAGAACAAGTTCATCATGTCTCACAATGACTCTCAAATCAACCCAATCAACAACTCCAACATTATAGGATCAACTACAAGAATTCACGTTCTTTATACTCAAGACTATGAAGTGTGGGCACATCACTTCGAAGACTATGTAGTTGGATCTGAAGATAATGGATACTTGATCTGGGAAGCAATTACAATGGGCCCATTTGTTCACTCTGGAACAAACCAAACAATCAAGACTAAAAAAGAGTATAACAAACTCTTGGCGGACGAAGACAAGACCCCTCAAGATGAAAAAGACAAACAGTTATGTAATATTAAAGCCATGAGGATGATCAAATTTGCATTGCAATCCGACACTTTTTCGTCTAGTAAGTTAATGCACAACAGCTAAAGAAATATGAGATAGGTTGAAAGAACTGTACTCAACCGATGAGGATCTGGAGCACTCGATCCAAACCCTATTGCTCTCTAAATTCGGTGCTTTCATACAAATACCTAAAGAAAAGCTCATTCAAACATTCGATCGTTTCAACCATCTGCTTAGTAAGATGATGAAGCATGGTATTGAAAGAAAGGTGATCGAACAAAAGGTTACATTCATGAATGGCTTAAGGCCCGAAGGGATGGTAATGGTTTCAACAGTGAAAGCTCATGAACAATTTAAATCATATTCACTGGCGAAGCTGATGGGAATTCTCAAATCTCATGAGAGCGAAGTAACAAAGGAAGCGAAAGTTGTTTTCGGTGTGGGTTCACTGGCCCTTGTTTCTAAAGGTAAGAATGTAGCAGATGAAGAGGATGAATCTTATGTATCAGAATGTGATCTGACCAATGAAGAGTATGCTATGATGGTCACAAACCCTAAGAAGTTTGCTTGCAGAAAGTTCCCAGTCAATAAGAACCGAAACTGGCAGGGAAGCTATAGTTTTGAAAAAGTGAAGGAAGAACCGAAGAACAACATCTAAAGGGACGAGGAAAAGAAGGAGAGTAAACTTGTGGGAGACTCTAGATATGACTGCAACTACTGTCATGGCAAGAACCACTTTGCCAAGGATTGCATGCTAAGAAAGATGCCTGAGAGGAAGGAGGGTGAAGACGATGAAGCTTACTACATGAGAAAGCTGGAGGAGATAAAGAAAAAGAAAATTGCTAATGTTTCCATGAACGCTTTGATTGTGCAGGAAAACGTTAGTGAAGATGAGTTCGGTGGAGTGGAAGTTTGGTCCACAGATTCTGAGGATGAAGAAGTACGCAGACCCTCGCATGGAAGAGCATATGTGGCGAGAGAAAGAATTGTTGAGTCGGCTGGGAAATGCCTGATGGTAACAACCGAAAGTAAGCATGAGCAAGCAAAGATCATATAAGACAAATGCTTCGCAACCAAGCCCATGAGTGAAAAGATTAGCGACTGCGATCAGTTGATCATGAAGGTACAAACTATCCTAGAATCTCATAAAATACATATAACAAACTATGAAAAAGACTTAAATGATTTAAAATCCAAGTTTTCCAATTTAAGTGGTATTATTATGCAAACTCGCTTAGCCAATTCTAACCTAACTGAACAACTCAGCAGGGAGCCTTCTAAGAGTGAGTAGAGAAGAATATGGATTCAGCAGAAGGAGTTAGAGTTAAGTAGGGCTAGGGATGAACTTATTTATTTGCAAAGAGAAAATTTGAAAATTTTGAAACAACGAAATGTTTTCTGTTTGATTGCTAAATGCTTATATACTAATATCACTCAGTTGCATTTAGATTATGAAATAGGAAAATATATTCATAAAATGATTTTGCCTTTCCTTGAATTTAAGGAGGACAAAATTATTGCTGAATGTGAATCTATAATGTCCTCAGATGAAATCTCTGTCACTTATAAATATGGACTGGACAAAATAGAATCTTTCATTGAGTCTAAAGAACATAAGTGTATGATTAAGAATTTACTGGACGGAAATGATAAAATAAAAATAAAGATCGAGACTATACAGAAAATTGACTCATCCAATGCCAAATTGAGTTCAGAAAACAAAATCAATTTAGAAACCACTTCTGAATTTGATGAGGAGAGTGAGATGAGTTAAATCTCTGTAGAAGACGTGGTCGATTGTTCAGACTTCATTAAAAGCGAACCCGAACCAACAAAACCCCTCATATTTGAAAATTCGGTTGAATACGTTCGGGTGTCAAAGGAAAAATCAAAGAAGCTCAAAGAAAAGGTCGTAGTCTATCAGAAGGTACAAACAACACCCAAGCAAGTTTATGCAGTCACTGTAGTCACTAAGAAGTAAACGACTGAGTTAACATCGATGGTTGACAAAGATACTGCTGAAGGGTGTGATAACTTCTTCAGGTCTGCTCCCATTGATAATGCAGATGAAACAGTTGGTTTGTCAGAGCAAACCTCATGGAGAGTTAAGGGACGACACATACCCGAACCCCTCAACAGACATTAAGCTTTGATAAACCTAGTACCAGTGGCACTGAAGATAGACCGAGCGAATCACTCAAAGCTACCAGCGTTTCATCAACAACAACCGAAGCTCTTGAATAGAAAACGAAACCTAAGTCCAATATTCACAAGACTCGAGAGCAACTCGCTGAACAGAAACGCCAGAGGAACAAACGATACATGAAGAATCTCCATCAGAGAAAGCAGTTTTGGCAATCCCAAAACCCTTCTTATGTTCGCTCTGAAAAAGCTTCATCTCCTAAAAGGGAAGTACAAGTTAAGTCTCATTCTAGCTATGACTACCTGCCACATAGTCAAGAAAACCGAACAACCCATTTCGGTTCTAATTTTGGAAGCCTCAAGAACCGAAAGTCAAGTTTCGATCCTAACTATGAACCAAAAGTCTTCTTTCGGCTCCAACTCAAGAGTCCAGAACCATAAAGCAAGTTACATTTCCAAATCATTTTATCCTCACTCTCAACCAAATCCCAACTCTGTAAAGGATGTCAAAGGAAAGGGAAAGTTGTATCCTGAACTTGAACTCCAAAAGACCAAAAAGTCAGCTAACTCAAGAACACCCAAGAAGACCTCACCAGTGAAACCAACTTACCATAAAACACACCAGTTGAAACAAGATAAAAATAAAATAAAAGTGTACACCATCAACCGAAAAGATGAAACCACATTAATAAAAAAAACATATATGGTTGATCGTTCGACTGCAATTCCCTACTCTATAAAAGTCTCACCAGGGCCCAAGAAATTTTGGGTTCCTAAATCTGCTTAATTTTTGTAGGTAATAAGTGACGATCAGTTTGACGAAGAATGGTATATTGACAGTGGCTGCTCACGTCACATGACTGGAAGAAGGGAAGATCTTAGGGAGTTTCGGTCCCTTAAGGATGGTGGGTGTGTGAAATATGGAAACAACTCTTACAAAATGATCAAAGGATATGGGATGATTACCAACGGCGAGTTCTCTATACAAAAGGTCGCCTACATTGAAGGATTGCAGCATAATCTCATCAGCGTTTCTCAACTTGTCACTAGAACTGGTTTGAAGGTCTCGTTTGACGATGAGGGCTCATAAATAATTGAAAAACAAACGAAGAAAATTATGTTAAAATCTGAGCGAAAGGGGAGATGTTTCCTCTAAATCTAAACCCAATAAAAGGGAAACTAGCAATATGTCTGCTGACGAAGGCGAATTCAGATGAAAGTTGGTTGTGGCACAGAAGACTATCACATCAAAACTTCAAAGATATTAATAAGCTGGTGCTTGGTGATCACGTGCGTGGACTTCCTGTTCTCAAATTTGACAAAGAACATATGTGTGCAGCATGTGAAATGGGGAAGCAAAGCCGGAAAAGTCATCCTACTCGCATCAATACCAAGATCATCGAACCCCTCGAGCTACAACACATCGACTTATGTGGTCCTTCGGCTATTGCGAGCTTCGGTGGTAGTAAATTTATACTAGTAATAGTAGATGATTTTTCTCACTTCACCTGGATTTTCTTTCTTAAACAGAAATCAGAGGCGACTCCCAAGCTGAAGGTTTTATCAAGCAAATGGAAGTCCAGCTGCAAAAGGTGGTCAGAAATCTAAGAAGCGACAATGGTCTTGAGTTCAAGAATAAAGATTTTGAAGATTTTCTGCCTGAAAAGGGGGTAACTCACAACTTCTTTGCTCCCCTATACTCCACAACAGAATGGGATTATTGAAAGACAAAACTGTTCTTTATGTGAAGCGACACGAACCATGTTGAGCTTCGCTTCTCTACCACTATACTTCTGGGCTGTTGCAATTGCTGCTGCATGCTACACTCAGAACCGATCCTTCCTGAACAAGAGATTTGCCATCACTCCCTATGAAATCTTGAATAACCGAAAGCTAAATGTGAAGTTCTTCCACGTGTTCGGTTCAAGATGCTTCATTTTCAATTCCAAAGAGAACCGAAACAAGTTTGATGTTAAGGCAGATGAAGGAATCTTTCTCGTTTACTCACTTACTTCAAAATCATGCAGGGTTCTTAATAAACGCTCAAAGAAGATTGAAGAAACCTATTATGTTACTTTTGACGACAATTACGTGAAGAAAATGAAAATAACCAAAAGTCCAACGGCGGAAATATTTCCACAAACTGGTCAGGTCTCGGTTCCTATTTCGAATTTGTTTGAAGAATACTTGCAACTCTTTAATGAACCTGAAAAAGCAATCCACTCAGAAGCAAAAGCAGAATAATAACAAAATCAATAACTTGAAGAAAATCATCGATGAGGCTGCTAAAGTCATGGAAAGAGAACCTCCTCAATCAACTGAGAAGTAGAATTACAACGCACCTACTGCATCCGGTGAACATCCAGCTACTGATGACCCTCCAAGAGAAAGCACTGTGTTCCAGGGGGAGGATCAATCAACTGCCCTAACCCATGAAGATCCATTTGAGGGGGAGAGCACTGAATCTGACATTGGTTTCGGCTCGCCATTTGAGGGGCAGAATGACAATGAAAATGAAAATGCAAATGACGACGACGACATGTCAGAAATGGAAGAAGAAGTTAATGCTGAGTTGGATCCTGCTTATGATCCAAATTACCCTCCTCTCATTAAATGGACAAAGGATCATCCTAAAACTCAAATTATTGGTGAATCATCTGAGGGATTTCTCACACGCTCTCAAATGAAAGCGAAGCAAACTGCTTCATTCTCTCAAGTAGAATTCTGCATGTTTAATTCCTTTGTCTCTAAAGTTGAACCGAAGACAGTAAATGATGCTCTTGATCATTCTAATTGGGTGCAAGCTATGCAGGACAAACTTCATGAGTTTGAACGAAACCGTGTTTGGAGACTGATTCCCACACCAAAGGATGCATCTATGGTCTGCTTGAAATGGGTTTTCAGAAATAAATTGGATAAAGAGGGAAATGTCATACGCAACAAAGCGAGGCTGGTGGTGAAAGGATATTGCCAAGAAGAAGGATAGACTATGAAGAGACCTTCGCTCCAGTAGCAAAGTTGGAATCCGGAAGAATCTTTTTGGCATATATGTTGCACATAAAAACTTCGAAGTTTTCCAAATGGACGTTAAATGTTCTTTCTTAAATGGAGAACTAGAAGAAACAGTATATGTTGAGCAACCACCCGGATTTGTTAACGAGAAGTATCCTGATCACTGCTACATTATGGATAAAGCAGTCTATGGATTGAAGCAAGCCCCAAGAGCCTGGTATGAAACTCTTACTCGTTTTCTTAAAATGTCAAAATTCAAACAAGGTTCGGTAGACCCAACCTTCTTTCGCAAGAAAGAAGGCAAACACTTGATGATATTCAGATTTATGTCGATGACATCATCTTCGGTTCCACGAATCCTAGCTCAACAACTGGATTTAGAAAGTTGATGGAGACTAAATTTGAAATGAGCGTAATGGTTCCGATTAACTTTTTTCTTGGATTGAATACAAGACAGGGACCCGAGGGCATCTTCATTAATCAGGAAGCATACACCAAGACTCTATTAACAAAGTTCGGCATGACGGGTGATTCCAAAGTAAAGGTTCCAATGGAATTTGACACGAAGCTGACTCCATCTCTAGAGAAACCAGCTGTAGATATGACTCTCTATCGTCAAATGATAGGGTCTCTTATGTATCTGACGACTAGTAGACCAGACATTATGTTTTCTGTCTGCTATTGTGCCAGGTTTCAAGCAAATCCAAGAGAACCTCGTATGCTTGCTGTGAAAAATATATTCTGTTATTTGAAGCGAACCTCATCTCTCGGTCTTTGGTATTCTGCAAAATCTGGCTTCTTTGTTCAAGCTTTCTCTGACGCTAATCTTGGTGGGCGTGGATTGGACCGAAAAAGCACAACCAGAGGATGCCAGTTCCTTGATGGCAAACTTGTCAGCTGGTAGTCAAAGAAACAAACATACATATCTCTGTCAACAACCGAAGCTGAGTATATCACTGCAGCATCCTGTACATCACAGGTCATATGGATTCAAAGCCAACTTAGAGATTATGGCTTAAGCATGAAGAAAATCCCTCTTTACTGTGACTCTGAAAGTGCAATACGAATATGTCACAATCCAGTGCAACACTCAAAGACAAAACATATTGCACTTCGATATCACTTTATCAAGGACTACGTTGAAGATGGAAATGTCGAAGTTCACTTTGTTCAGTCTTCAGATCAACTGGCTGACATCTCTACTAAGGCCTTACCAGAAGCAAACTTTAACAACATACTCCAAGGCTTGGGAATGATGGAAGCTGAGTCCGTACCGAAACCCCTCTGATATCACTAAAATTGCACAGGCGAAATAGAGAGAACGCTCGGTCTATTTCGGTTCCTGAATTTTTGGGAACCGAAATGAACCGAACGCTTGGTCTATTTCGGCTCTTAAATTTTTGGGAACCGAAATGAACCGATCGCTCGGTCTATTTCGGCTCTTAAATTTTTAGGAATCGAAATGAACCGATCGCTCGGTCTATTTTAGCTCTTAAATTTTTGGGAACCAAAATGAACCGATCGCTCGGTCTATTTCTGCTCTTAAAATTTTGGGAACCGAAATGAACCGAACACTCGGTCTATTTCGGCTCTTAAATTTTTGCGAACCAAAATGAACCGAACGTTCGGTCTATTTCGCTTCATAATTTCTAAAGTATGGTTTCGGTTGTACATTTTTGTTAAACTTTCTTATCCTTTCATGTGCTTATATTTCGTCTTTATTCCCTTACAAAATCCAAAAATAGTTTCTTTTTATTATTTTTTTAGAAAAATCCAAAAACTACAAAAATATTTCTACTTGTCTTAAGTTTTTTTTTCAAGGAAGCGAAACACATTGACATTGGGGCAGGTATAATATTCTTCTCTATGTACTAGTTAAGAGTCCCTAGAAGCATGCTGCTACATGTAGACCTAAGCCTCCATGACTCTGAGTAAAGCCTTAATGATTCGATAAACACAAATCGTTTCTTCCCAATTAGGCTGTTAAAATCACTCAAGTCACGAGCTACCTTACACTTCTCATAATGAGTTAAGAGTTTTCTGCTTTGTCATTATTATATAGCAGAGGTACTTTCGGTTCCATTAACCACCTCATTCTTCTTGATCCTGTTTCACTCTGTATTCATAACCCTTGAGACTCTCAGACATTATCACTGAAGTTTATGGTTACACAATTTCTGTGTTGATGATCTTAGTTTCGACTACCACGAGCTAAGTGAAACCCAAAATCCAACACCTTGAATGAGTTGACGATGAACACTCTAACGTTCAAGCTATTACATGTCACCTCATGAAATCTCCTTTTTCTTTTTGCGTGATCTTTATGAAACTGTCCCAAACCAGGACGTTTCTCCCCATAAGCTCCAGTTTATTTTTTTTTGAGATTTCTTACTATATTCTCGTCACAAAATATATTTTCAAACCTACTTGTTCAACAAACCACATAGGTTTCACAAGTACTTCACCCAACTTTTGGTCTTATTTCAAGTATCGAGGTTCGGTTGAAGGTAAGCTACCTATAAAGCCTATTAATCGAAAAACATGTCTTTCAATGTTTCTTTACAAACATTTGATCGTATTTCATGGGAAACCACACCAACAGTTTTCAGTCTCTCTTGACTTTGAAAGATGAGATTCGTACCTGGGATCATCAGTTTCATGTCTAAATAGACATCACTTAAATCCCACAAATTACTTGCTTTATTTCCTTTTCATTGGCACACTCTTGCACGAAAATCTTTATGATTTTCCAAATTCTTGTTAGTAGTTCTAATGGCAACTTTAAAATTTGTGCTTTCGGTTCTAACAGACATGGCATTTCCTTTATTATGAAGAGGCGAAAGGCGAACATATCTGTCTCATTTATGGTGAAGCTGATTTATTTTCAAAATAAATTGAAATATGGGTGAGTCAGCATGAAGTTGAAATGGTTCGAAATTTGCACAACAGATAAGGTCAAAAAAGGAGTGTGAATTTGAAACGGTTCCTATACCCACGCCTGCTGACGCCTTTCTAGGGATACCAACCTGTCACATCACGCTTTTTCAGGCGACGTTTCAGAGATCCAGTCAACGTCACAAACGGATTTTTCTCTCTCTTAGAGATGGTATAAAAGATTTTCTCTAACCTCTTGGACTCCTTTACCAGCTCTTCTTTCTCTCTCACGAACTCATCGGCGATTATACACTATACATCTTCTTCTTCTTCCTCAATCCAACAATGGCGGAATCCTCATCAGTTTAAGATCAAACTGTGTTATCATTGTTGCTCGCCATCAAACCCAACCAGAACCTCATCATTCAACTGGATCCTTTCCTCTACGATTCCTACATGCTCCATGTTGTCGAGTGCCTCAAGTATTCTCCATTAATCATTGCACTCACACAAGTTGAATCAGTTCCGATGTCTCTTCTATCTCAGGTGTACTTCACTGCTTCCTACGACAAGCGCAAGGAACGAATCTTCTTCGACATCTTCAACTAGAAGACATCCGTTTCCAAGTCTCAATTTGCTTCATTGCTAGGGATTTCTGCAGATGCCTTTGTCATCTCACCGGACTTTATCACAACGACCCAGTTGTTTCAGATGCGTTACGATATGTGTGACATCCCCAAATTTTATGGCCAGAAAAGACCGACTTTGTTTATGCTTTATAAAAATCAGAGTACTTCTTTAATAAAAGTGTTGCGGAATTTGTCCCCAGAAAAACATGATAAATACGTTATTAAAACATTTTCGAAGAAACGTATTTTATTCATTTTAAAGCGTTTGGGATGTCATCGTCAATACAGGAACATAAGCATAAACATAACTTACATTTATTTACACTAATGATTTACATCTCCTTTATTCTCTCAGTGAATTATGTCTTCGTATTGATACCTGTGATACAAAGAAAACTGAGTGGGTCAGGCTTGGGAGCCTGGTGAGCATATAGGGTTTTCAACCCACAATAATACATTTATTATATTCAATTATCAACAATCAACCCAAATACCCATCCCCATTATCTTCTTTAAGGTTTTACCCTAAGAATCGATTATACTTTCTTCATTCATTCCTACGGGTTTACCTGAGGAACTGGCACACAGTCCATTTGCTACCACGGTTTATACAATAAGTACTACGTCGCATAGTCACCAGGGTTCATACAATTGGCACTACGTCTCATAGTCACCAGGGCTTACACAATAGGCACTACGTCTCATAGTCACCTGGGTTCATACAATTGGCACTACGTCTCATAGTCACCAGGACTTACACAATAGGCACTACGTCTCATAGTCACCTGGGTTCATACAATTGGCACTACGTCTCATAGTCACCAGGACTTACACAATAGGCACTACGTCTCATAGTCACCTGGGTTCATACAATTGGCACTACGTCTCATAGTCACCAGGGCTCACACGATAGGCACTACGTCTCATAGTCACCTGGGTTCATACAATTGGCACTACGTCTCATAGTCACCAGGTCTTACACAATAGGCACTACGTCTCATAGTCACCTGGGTTCATATAATTGGCACTACGTCTCATAGTCACCACGGTTTGCACAATAGGCACATCGTCACCAAGGTTTATCAAATAGGCACAAAGTCGCATCGTCACCAACTATTCCATCTACCCATGTTCTACCCAACATTTTCGTAGATATAAATACGAACACAAATTAAATCATTTAACACCCGTACAAAAACATCAATTCCAATCCACCTCAAATAGATAATTAATATCTAACACATATCACGTATTTCATAGCTAATACTTTATATTTATGTATTAGAAGAAAGTAACTATGCACTCGCGCATATAAACAACAATATATATAAATATACACATAACACGTATTTTATAAAATACTTCATATTTATGTGTAAGATGAAAGTGACTATACACTCACTTGATCAGAAAATGATCCGACAGCACTACGGCTTGCAGATGTAGCGCCTCTCCGCAGATCTGGAAGATCTTCACAAAAACCGGCTCCTCGCGGGCAGGGCTTCGGCTCGGGAATAACGCTCTTCGGGATTCTCGGGGCTTCGGATCTCGCTTCGGGGCTCGGGAATAATACCGGGGCTTCGGGGTATAATCGGCACGCAAATCGAGGCGAAAAGGCTAGAGAGAATGAGGATTTTGCAAAAGAAAAGAAGCTGCTTCGGACCTCCTTTTATAGCCTGATCCTCGGGGTTACGCGGGGCGTAACTTCGGGGTACGCGGGGCGTAATGCTTCGCAGATCGTCATCGCTTACGTCACTGGTCCACCTTCGTCATCGCTTACGACTCACTACTCCGTAGAACTCGAGTGCCCTACGCTATACGCGGGGCGTACAGCAGTACGCGCTGCGTACTTCGGATAGACCGCCTCGCTTCACTTCGGATAATATCGGGGGTTAAAATAAAAATAAATATTAAATATTTATTAAACTTCAAAAATTCGTATCTCCTTCATACGAACTCCGTTTTCGACGTTCTTTATATCCACGCGAAGGTGAGACTACGCTCTACAACTTTCGTTTAGATTCCGTCGGCTAATTTTGACTTTTATTTTTATTAATTATTTTTAGAAGGCTCGGACAGGAAAACTTCGTTATTAAATCATAACTTCTTCGTCCGACGTCCGTTCTCGCCTATCTTTCCGTCGTTTCGCTACTAACAACGAGATCTTCGATTCTCATTTAGATTGTTTTGGCTAAAAGCTGCTCGATCTCAAATCGAGTATTCGGGCTGCATACTGCTAAGTCAAAACTTAGAAAAATCATAACTTCCTCATACGAAGTCAGATTTGGGCGTTCCTTTTATGCACGCTCTCGGTTTAACGAAATCTACGACTTTCGTTTAGATCGCTAAGGCTAAATATCGCTCTATCTTAAATTCATATTTTACGTCACTCGACGTCGTGCCGGTTCCGTCGCGAAACTTCGACAGGTCATAACTTCTTCGTTATAACTCAGATTTTGGCGTTCTTTATATGTACGGAATCCTTGTAACATATACTATAACCTAGTTAAGATTATTCATTCTAAATAATCTTCTATCAGAAACTCATTTTTGACGCTTATCGTCTTTAAATTGACTAGCCCTGACCTACGGGCGTTACAATTATCTCCCCCTTAGGATGATTACGTCCCGGAATCATCAACGAAATAGGGCTTGTATAATGATTCCATATGTCATCCTTCCATCCTAAGTAATCACCGTGATGCTCAATCTTGCACCTGCTCTTCGTACTATGTTGGGCTTTCAATCGTAACCTTTTTCGAGTTACAAAATAGGTCCTTATTGAGGACTCCTTTTTCTTCTCCGGATAAATACTTTCCTTTATCTGTTGTAACAGACCGATGGGTCGTGCTCTACTGACCTCTCATCGCATGATGTAATGCTTAGACTTTGGTCTCTTAGAGTTAAATTCCAAAATGGAATATACCTTCCTTCATATTCTAATGTGATATAATCACATTTCAGCACGTAGCATTTCTGCCTACAAACTTCTTTTAACAACGAGGGCGACACTATCAATCGCATAACTTCAACCTTCTGACTTAAGTTAGATGTTACATCTAACTTGGTCCTCTAGACCACGTAACATACTCCTCGTAGTCGAACTCAAATTTAAACATGACCACTAGGGTCGGAACAAGAACCATCTTACTAGTCATTACCGAAACAATGGTAATGACATACCAGAATAAAGTGGAATCAATCACTAGCTTCTTGGTAACCTTGTGACTTTCCCTGATCCAAGTGCGAGTCCTGTGCTTCCGGTAGTATATGCATCTACTACCTTTCACACCTACTCATACTCGTCCCAAGTATTGTCCCGCAGTCGACCAAGTCACCATACAAGAAAATCACAAAACAATTTAACACATACGAATGTGTCCAAATAATCATAAACAATTTCCCTAGACTCTACTAGGACTTCTTCATTGCTCAATCTTCAATCATCAACTCTAATTCAACTCGATTGGTGATGGAAATACCAGACGATGAGACAACTTCAAGAATTTCACCAATCGTTCCATCATCCCGCCAATCAAATGTGTACTTCAGACGTACCGTACTCCTCTAAACGTTCCGTTATTTTATCAGACATAAAATAAAGGCATGACACCACTCTTCCGATATCTTCCGATAGGTGTCATTCACTATCATAATCCCTTTTCATTTCCTTCATTTACTCAAATCTCTACAAGTCTTCACCATGACCTCTTGTACAACCAAGCAGACATTTGGTGTACCAATTGAGAATTTTTAAGATAAGAAAGTTTTTTTTTTTTTTTTTTTTTTATTTTTTTTTTTTATTTACGAGAAACGTATAAATCTCCTTATCACCCCGAAACGTTTACATGCTAGTTCTAATTTCGTAGTCGTACGCTTAGAATCCTACACACATAAGGTTTCCAAATCCGGTCGGCAACAGACCATAGATCCGAACAAATAATAGCATCAATATAGCTATCACACAAAACATTTAGCACATAAAAGCATTTTAGGCATCATTCCTAAAATAAACTAGTGCTTGTGTCAATTTAGGTGTACTACCTAACATATTTTAGACACACTCCTCACAATCATTACTTGGCATTCTAAGTTTAAGTCAAGAAATTTCCTACAAATTCCTAGTTCGCTTAAACTAATGCTCTGATACCAACTGTGACATCCCCAAATTTTACGGCCAGAAAAGACCGACTTTGTTTATGCTTTATAAAAATCAGAGTACTTCTTTAATAAAAGTGTTGCGGAATTTGTCCCCAAAAAAACATGATAAATACGTTATTAAAACATTTTCGAAGAAACGTATTTTATTCATTTTAAAGCGTTTGGGATGTCATCGTCAATACAGGAACATAAGCATAAACAGAACTTACATTTATTTACACTAATGATTTACATCTCCTTTATTCTCTCAGTGAATTATGTCTTCGTATTGATACCTGTGATACAAAGAAAACTGAGTGGGTCAGGCTTGGGAGCCTGGTGAGCATATAGGGTTTTCAACCCACAATAATACATTTATTATATTCAATTATCAACAATCAACCCAAATACCCATCCCCATTATCTTCTTTAAGGTTTTACCCTAAGAATCGATTATACTTTCTTCATTCATTCCTACGGGTTTACCTGAGGAACTGGCACACAGTCCATTTGCTACCACGGTTTATACAATAAGTACTACGTCGCATAGTCACCAGGGTTCATACAATTGGCACTACGTCTCATAGTCACCAGGGCTTACACAATAGGCACTACGTCTCATAGTCACCTGGGTTCATACAATTGGCACTACGTCTCATAGTCACCAGGACTTACACAATAGGCACTACGTCTCATAGTCACCTGGGTTCATACAATTGGCACTACGTCTCATAGTCACCAGGACTTACACAATAGGCACTACGTCTCATAGTCACCTGGGTTCATACAATTGGCACTACGTCTCATAGTCACCAGGGCTCACACGATAGGCACTACGTCTCATAGTCACCTGGGTTCATACAATTGGCACTACGTCTCATAGTCACCAGGTCTTACACAATAGGCACTACGTCTCATAGTCACCTGGGTTCATATAATTGGCACTACGTCTCATAGTCACCACGGTTTGCACAATAGGCACATCGTCACCAAGGTTTATCAAATAGGCACAAAGTCGCATCGTCACCAACTATTCCATCTACCCATGTTCTACCCAACATTTTCGTAGATATAAATACGAACACAAATTAAATCATTTAACACCCGTACAAAAACATCAATTCCAATCCACCTCAAATAGATAATTAATATCTAACACATATCACGTATTTCATAGCTAATACTTTATATTTATGTATTAGAAGAAAGTAACTATGCACTCGCGCATATAAACAACAATATATATAAATATACACATAACACGTATTTTATAAAATACTTCATATTTATGTGTAAGATGAAAGTGACTATACACTCACTTGATCAGAAAATGATCCGACAGCACTACGGCTTGCAGATGTAGCGCCTCTCCGCAGATCTGGAAGATCTTCACAAAAACCGGCTCCTCGCGGGCAGGGCTTCGGCTCGGGAATAACGCTCTTCGGGATTCTCGGGGCTTCGGATCTCGCTTCGGGGCTCGGGAATAATACCGGGGCTTCGGGGTATAATCGGCACGCAAATCGAGGCGAAAAGGCTAGAGAGAATGAGGATTTTGCAAAAGAAAAGAAGCTGCTTCGGACCTCCTTTTATAGCCTGATCCTCGGGGTTACGCGGGGCGTAACTTCGGGGTACGCGGGGCGTAATGCTTCGCAGATCGTCATCGCTTACGTCACTGGTCCACCTTCGTCATCGCTTACGACTCACTACTCCGTAGAACTCGAGTGCCCTACGCTATACGCGGGGCGTACAGCAGTACGCGCTGCGTACTTCGGATAGACCGCCTCGCTTCACTTCGGATAATATCGGGGGTTAAAATAAAAATAAATATTAAATATTTATTAAACTTCAAAAATTCGTATCTCCTTCATACGAACTCCGTTTTCGACGTTCTTTATATCCACGCGAAGGTGAGACTACGCTCTACAACTTTCGTTTAGATTCCGTCGGCTAATTTTGACTTTTATTTTTATTAATTATTTTTAGAAGGCTCGGACAGGAAAACTTCGTTATTAAATCATAACTTCTTCGTCCGACGTCCGTTCTCGCCTATCTTTCCGTCGTTTCGCTACTAACAACGAGATCTTCGATTCTCATTTAGATTGTTTTGGCTAAAAGCTGCTCGATCTCAAATCGAGTATTCGGGCTGCATACTGCTAAGTCAAAACTTAGAAAAATCATAACTTCCTCATACGAAGTCAGATTTGGGCGTTCCTTTTATGCACGCTCTCGGTTTAACGAAATCTACGACTTTCGTTTAGATCGCTAAGGCTAAATATCGCTCTATCTTAAATTCATATTTTACGTCACTCGACGTCGTGCCGGTTTCGTCGTGAAACTTCGACAGGTCATAACTTCTTCGTTATAACTCAGATTTTGGCGTTCTTTATATGTACGGAATCCTTGTAACATATACTATAACCTAGTTAAGATTATTCATTCTAAATAATCTTCTATCAGAAACTCATTTTTGACGCTTATCGTCTTTAAATTGACTAGCCCTGACCTACGGGCGTTACAATATGGGCTACACAAACATTCTAATGACAGTAACAAAGTTCAAGAAGTCATGTCTGCCACCACAGTGGAATGGTTTGCTTACCCTTCTCTACAAGGGTTTAGCAGAACGTGTTGCAGGGTCGGATGGGGAAAGCAAAGGGTTCCTAAGCATTCTCTATGATATCTATAATGATATCAATCTGGATTATGGGTCCCTTCTATGGGCTCAGCTGGTGTAGAGTCTCAACTCTTCAACAAAGCATTCGGAGATCTCTTGTGCTCGTTTTTGGACGTTGATCACTAACAGGGCAATTCAATCCTTTCAGATTCGTGTCATGGAAGGTGCTCTGAGGTCTTCCATTTCAACCTTTCATACGGTCAAGATTATTGTCTCTGATCCAACAAAATTCATCTTCATCGGTTCAATTCCAGAATCCATGTACCGATGTGTCTCCAATGGAAGCAATATAATGGTTGATTACAGGAAATTGACTCCTTCCGGTCCGTGACCACTGACTCTTGAGATGCAGAGATCTTTGGATGCTGTGGATAAGCTGGAAAAACGAGGGAAGAAGGCTGATACCAAAGGAGACAAAGCGGGTCAATCCTCCAAGGTTTCAACCCTAAAGAAACGCAAGGCAGAACATGTTGAGTCTACTGCTCCAAAGAAACGAAAGGTCAAAAAGAAAGCTCGTCGACCGAAGTCTCCGTCCCCTTCTACAAGCGATTCTAAGTATGTTCCGTCTGATGGCCAGCCAGGTCCTAAGTCAGCTGATGATGAAGCCACCGAAACCGATAGTCCATCTCGAGGTAATTCGCCTCCACCCTCACCCATTGATGATAACAACCGTAGCTCGCCTCCTCACACTATTCCTCTTTCGGTTCCTATTACCATAGATCCCTGTCCTACGCCTATAACATTTACAACTACTTCATCCATCCCCATTCCACCACCACTATTCTCTACAACCACTACTACCACAAATACTACTACACCTGAACCCACTCTTCATCTCAACGTATTTGATACGGGGGCATCTACTGTCGGTCCTACTCCACCCATTACCTCAACACCTTTAACTTCACCACCATCACCTAAACCTGTTCTTGACGGTGAGGACATGGAGTTTGATTCCACTTACTTCAGTCTTTATCGTGTCCAAAGCGATGACGATGATGACGCACCCATTACCAAAAGGCATCTCAAGACAGTCATTGAAAAGCTTGATCAATTGCTTTCTTCATCTTCTACTGGTGCATATTCAGAAGCTACTCTCCAAGGTCTGTTCTCATCCGTTGTTAAAGATCACGAGGCCTCTATATCCAATGCCGCCAAAGCCATTGAAGCCTCCACCTCCACTTGCCAGAAAGCTTCGCTTGCAGTTGAAGCTTCTACAAAAGATTTCAAGGATGCGACCGCAAAAGTCAAAAAACTAATTTCAAAGGCTCAACTCTTTCTGGATTCTCTACAAGCTGCAGCTCAGAAGAATGCTCAGACAGTGAACGATTCAGTTGATAATCTTACGCGTTCACTGGAGGCTGAGAAGAAAAATCTTGAAGCAGCACGTAAAGCGATTGAAGCTTCTAGGAGCTTCATAAGTCGGTTGATGATCGTTTAACTCAGCTTGAAGCCGAGCTTGCTGTGGAAAATAAAGTCATGGATGAGTTGGACAAGCGAACTTCACAGCTAAAAATCCAGAATGTCAAGCTCAGGAATGCCTACAAGGAGATTCAAGATTTAAAATCTGAGCGGGAGGTAATTAAAAGCTTAGTTGGTGACATGCATTCCATTCTTCTACATCTACTGGATGCTCACGACTCCATTCTAACTATCTCCATCCGACGCCACTTGGCTGAAAAGCTAAGACCCGCTTTGGATGTTTTGAGCCAAATCAAAGGTGTTCCATAGACTGGTGTCTATCCGAAACAAGGGGGAGAAAAAGTTACTCAAAGCAAAGTTCAATCTCAACCCCAATCTCAACCCCCTCCAAAACCAAAAGTTGCTACTGAACCGAAGGGTAATGAAGCTTCGGTCAGTATGAGGGATAAAAGAAAGAAGATGATAGGTGAAGATGATGTGGATGATGATGATGATATGGGAGGAAATACCAAAAGGAATGCTTCTAAACTTGATCTGAACATCAAGCCTACTGAACAAGAGATTCGAGAGAAGGTTCTGAAAGAGAAGTAACTTCTTGAGAAGGAATTGAAAGCGAATGAACTGCTGAATCAGAGGAAGTCCATGTTTCCTGAGTGGACTTTGGAATCACTTCTCAGGGAGGTTATTGATACACCGAGCACTCATTGGCTTGAACCTGTTCTTTCGTTCGGGCTTGAGAACTTGAGGGACTCACAATTTGATATGCCAATCACGCGAAAGGCATTTATTTTTCATTGTTTTGAGTTGAAGGTAAGCATTCCTTCTCCAGCTCGAAGGTGGATTGGGATTTGCTCGAGTATTATCTCGAGTTTGCTCAGCCACAATACCTGACCTGGAGCACTCAGAAAATTACAACGGTTAAGGTGTTGAAGCCCACTTCGGCAGGGGAATTCATCAATGTTAAATTCAAAGTGACCCGAGGCTCTGATAGCTCGGTCCATACGATTTCCCTGGCTGACCTGCCGAACCTGAATCCTCACGACTAGATACTCCTTAATAACATTTTACTGACCAATCTACAGGAGTATCAGCCAGTCATTGATCACATCAATCGAATGCTTGTATGTTACATTCACGAAGTTGCGAAGATGGATCAGGAGATCGCTTCTGCCATTCACAAGAAGACCACTATAAAGCCGATGGGGGAGGGCAAGCGACGTGAATACAATGGTTAGGGGAAAGATTGATCCTAAATTTCACATTGTTATGTTCATGAGGAGCGAAGGTCAGAAATGCTTGTTCGCTCTTATTCACAAACACCTATTTTCAACTTCCTGTTTGGAGCACATTTTGGAGATAATACATAGGTGTAATCAGAAAAATGAAGCTGATAAGAAGATGTTCACTAATATGCTTCGGTGGTATATTCAGTTTCGACAAACACTTCTTGCGATCATCCCTCGGCTGTTCAAGGTTGTAAAGAAGACCAAGGTCACTCAATCGAAGTAGTCTCTCGCCTCAATTGACGCAAATAGGGAGATTGTTGGGTCTGATGTTGTGTCTTTGGGCTAGGTCTTAAGTCCAATTATTTTACCCGGTTTGGGCCTGTCCAACTGTGGATAATCTTTAGGGTTAGCATATAAATATTGCATGCATGTGTAGCTTTTAATGGCGTGGTGATTATTATTACTTGCATTGTAATCCTAGCACACCTCTATAGTCAAAGTTCTTCATCGAGCTCTTCTGAGGTGTGATTTATTAATCATTCGACACCATTGATCCATTCTCGTGTTCTTTTTCTTAATTATATATTGTTATTCTGTTTGGAATATATCGATCTACAAGTCTTTTATTCCAACAGGAAACTAACATGTTTTATATCTGTTCTTAGGTATTTATAGGTGATGATCAATACCTTTTAAATTAAGATAAAGACTAGATAAGGTATTTATATTCAATAAGTATTCCTTAAAGCTTAGGATAAAGTGATAAACCGAGTTTAAAATGTATATATGACAATATTGTCATATACATATCTAGATAATATATATATATATATATATATATATATATATATATATATATATATATATATATATATATATATATATATATATATATAGTAACATCCCAAAAAATCAAGGTAAAATTTTTGTCTTTAAAAATCCAATGAAAAATCATAACTGTTTACAAAACATTGTTCTCAAAAGCCATAATCACAAATCAGAGTATCCCAAAATCCAAATCATAAAATCGGAAGGATGTGCACGATCACGTCTTGGCTTTCCCCCTATCATCCGAAGTACCAGAAACATAAAACTGAAAACTGTATGCCAAAGCTTAGTGGGTTCCCTCAAAGTACCATACACAATCAGAACATATACAATCATGCATGCTAGGTTCAATCAGTCATCGGTCTGGAATACCCTTGGGCCCACATCCATCGGGTTGGATTACCCCCGGCCCAAATAGTCATTGAACTGGAATGCCTCAGCCCAATTAGTCATCAGACTGGAATGACAATATGAAACGAGTCTAATCAATCATCAAACTCGTATACCCTCGAGTCCACAACCATCGAGCTGGAATACCCCCGATTTGTTGACCCACGCATGTAGTAGTAAAGCCTCAACCCAAAACCGTACTGTTGGGGTGCAAACCCAATCCCAAATTGGTAAAATAAGAAACTTGATGCTAGCATATAAGGCAATTGGTAATCCCTTCTATCACAAATTGGTTATAGAAAATGGAACCTCACTGTTCTACTATGTTGAGCATGGTTGGGCTAGTAGCGATCATGACAAGTGGTATCAGAGCTACGGTCGTAGCTCGGAAGATGTGGTCGGCACATGTGGCGCAATCCCCGATAATTCCCGGTCCAACGAAGTTGATACTGAAACCTTGTATCGAAAGTCTTTCTGATGACGCAGGTCAGGTGAGCGTGTCCAAAGAATATCGACAGTATGAAAAAAAAGGATTGGATCTGATGAACAGTCGTTGAGGGGAGGCCAAGAGCGAAACTTGGGTTTGAGGGGAGGATTGTTGGGGTGCAAAGCCAATCCCACATTGGTCAAATAAGAAACTTGATGCTAGCATACAAGGCAATGCGTAATCCCTTTTATCACCAATTTGTTTTAGAAAATGGAACGTCATTGCTCTTCTATGTTGAGCATGGTTGGGCTAGTAGCGATCCTAACACGTATGATGTCGACATATGCTATAGATACACAAATAACCAGTCAACAGGAAAATAGGCCGATCTACAGATCACTACCGCATATCAACATCCTATATATTAGTGTACAGATCTAACATATCATCACTTCATAACGACATCCTATATACCAAGACACATAACCTAGTAGGTCGTCATTGATGCCTTCGACCCACAAGTACAGTGAGGAAAACTCACCTCACAGTTTGATGAAAAAACTAAACAAAACGTTGCTCTGAATACGAACTCTACCGATCACCTTCACGATAACCAGTGAAAAAAATCTCAGACCACAGCTCAAAATACCCTTATATCAAACTTAGTCAAAGTCAAGAGTGAAAGGGGGCAACCGAGTCAAATCAAATGAGTACGCCTAACGTACTCAACTTATACGTGCGACATATTACACCTTGACCGGGTTACAGGAAGTTGACCATGTACGCGCAACCTACCATTAGGTACGCACAGTGTACACATCGGCTAGATTCCTTTTATAATAAGTGTTTAATCCATTTAGACACTTTGTTCAAAACTCAGATTTAGTCATCAAATGATGTTCTTAATCATAAATCTTCCAACTTTATGATCTTGCATGGCTATAAAGTACCCAATACTAAAAACCCTAACTTCTTAACTCATTAAGACCTCATAGCCCATGTAGGGAAGGAAACTAAGGACGAATGTAACACCCGTAAAATTCAATCCAGTTTAAAACTTTTTAAACAATTCAAAACCCATTAGTTATTACAAAATGTTTTCAAAATAGTTTCATATCAGACTATCCCAGAAACCATAAGTCCAAAACACGAGGAGGTGTATGATTACGTCTTCGCCTTGCCAAGTCATCTGAAGCACCTGAAACAATAAACTGAAATCGTAAGCATAAAGCTTAGTGAGTTACCTCCAAAATATCGATATACATACAATCCACATAACCATGTCAGCAATATCATAACATAACAAACTGAGCAGCATGCAATGGGTCCACAACTTTACATACTGGATTACCCCTGGGCCCATAGTGTGAGTCTGGATTGCCTTCGGGCCCACAAATTACATATAGATTGCCAGAGAGCCCACAAGACGAGTATGACATGCCCTACTCGGCCCTTAACTCATATCTGGAATGCTCCCGAGTCCTCAGTATGAGTCTGGCATGCCTTGCCTGGCCCTCAACTCATATCTGGAATACTCTAGGGCTTGTTGGCTACCGCACGGAGCAGTACAACCTCAACCCAACCCACATAACATGTCGACATATAACATAAGTAATACACATACAGATAATCATACAATATCACAGGCAATCCTATAGATCTACCCGACTAGCATATAAACTGGCATACATCACTAATTCAAACTCAACATATCAATAACTACTAGGAAATAAAATCCAATGGGCCGACCTTGGTGCCTTAGACCCCTTAGTATAGCGAGGATAACTCACATGGCACTGCTGAAGTCCCACAGATAAAACTCCAGCTGCTGGTTGACAGATCCCTGAACTATCAACATCAAACAATACCCAATTAATAATTGGGTTCCAAGCCCAAGGTCCAACTCACACTACAAAAGCCCAAAAGTCAAATAATAGGCCAAAACCCAACATATGGACCAATTTTCCAAATTGGGCCCAGACCTCTTCGTGGTCTTTCCTTAAGGCCCATCCAACTATTCCAATCCAATTCCCATGGCCCAATATCACATAATCATAAAGGGCCAATTTATGGCCCATTTATGGCCTAATTTCCAAATTGGGCCCAAGTCCTCACATGGGCCTTATCCAAAATCCCATCTAATTATTTGGGTTCATTAACTTGTTCTTGGAGAGTCCATCCATAGTCCAATCAGCAAAGCCCAATAGGAAGGCCCAACTCAAGGCCCATGTGAAATTATGGTTTTAACATAAAATGACGATTAGGGTTAAGTGTTCCTACTCAACCCATTAAGGACTTAATCCACTAAGGACTTAATTCATTAAGTCCAATATTGCTTTAGGTTAATTTGCAATTGATCATTAATTAATATTTTAATTTTATTAAATAATTCTCGTGTGTGTCCCGATCAATTCCCACAAATTAGGGTTTTCCAAACCAATACTAGCCCATTAGTCCATTGATTGGGCTTTTAGCTCACTTTGGGCCTTATTGGGCCCATTAGGGTCTCTTTGGGTCCACTAGGGTCTCTTTGGGCCCAATTCTGTCCAAGCATCCCTAAACGAGTCCAAAACACAAACATATCACACCGCCACCCAACACAGTGGCTGGTGGCGGCAGGAGGCGGCAGCCACCAACCTACAGTGGTGGTTTTTGAGTTTCTATTATCATTCCGACATCGATTACAGTTTATAGCCTAATTATGATATCTCACACTCACACACTAATATAACATACACACACAGCCACCACTACATGGCGGCTAGTGGTGGCAGAACAGAAAGGTGGCGATAACCACCATGGTTGGTAGCCATGGTGGTTTTTCCATGGTTTCCAGCCAAAAGGGCA
Organism: Lactuca serriola; assembly: GCF_051521515.1. Lineage (NCBI taxonomy): Eukaryota > Viridiplantae > Streptophyta > Magnoliopsida > Asterales > Asteraceae > Lactuca > Lactuca serriola. The sequence goes on along the minus strand of NC_136412.1, from coordinate 20,368,417 downwards.
CAACCACCCACATGAAGCAACACCAAAATGCACACAATATGTAACATCCCAAAATTCAGATACATCTCTTAAACCCTTCTTCTTTTCCAAGTTGTCAAGTTTAGCCCTTAAAAGAAAAGTTATGGCAAATGAGTACGCTGGGCGTACTGAAGAGTACGTTGCGTGTGCTCATGCGCTTAATTTGGACGCGAACTCGCCTAGGTACGCTGGGCATAGCCGGCCCAGATGCAAAACCCTAATGTGACTTAAGGACTATAAAATGAATGAAATGGTCTTAGCCTCAGCCACCATTTCATAGAGAAAGAAACCCTAAGAGAGCAATTCCATCGTTCAAAGCTTGTGTGTGTGTTTTTGAGCTAAAAAGTTTCTTGGTGTGGTAGTAGAGAAGAAGAGGAAGTTCTTGTGGAGGCTAGAAGTTGGAGTACAAGCTTGGATCTGAGTTCTACAGAGGGTAGAGCTTCTCTTGGAGGTAAAAAGCTCAAATCTTTCCTTATCATTTTTGTTTTGTGTTTGATGGACCAACTTTTAGGGTTTTTGGTCCCAAGGTGGAGACTTTATGAGCAAATGGTCTCCATAAGCTTAGATCTGCCTTATTCCAGTGTAATATGTGTTGTAGGTTCAAAAAAAAAATCCAATCTTGGACGTTGAGATTAAGTCATGCATGAGATTAGGTCTTAATGGGAAAAGAGGATATATGTTTGAAGTGATTGGTGACCTTTAAAGCCATGCAAGGTCTTAAAGGTTCCGACTTTATGACTTAAGGGGCAATATGGAGCTTAGATATGAGTTATGAGCCTAGGTCTTAATCTATTCAGACCAAAAATAAAGAAAGTAGGAAACTGGGACTTATGTTGGGCGTAATCCCAGTACGCGCCGCGTAGGGGGTCGCGTTCCCCGATTCTGGATGTCATGGAGTACGCCCCACGTACAGATCTGGTACACGCAGCGTACCTCTCCGCAGTTGACTTTCGTTGGCTTTTAGGGTTTGGTCAACACTTGGACTTTTGGACCATTAGAGGGTACAATGGTCTTTTAGCCTTCTGAGAGAACATAGGATGGGACTGGCCTAGCCTTGATGGCCTTTATTCATTTGATATGATTACTTATGTGTTTAGGCGGGGCTAGGTCATTGTTACGAGATTCAGGGATATCGAGCACGTGAGCTACTAGACAGCATACAAGGTGAGTCTTCTCACTATACTATACCTAGAATGGTACCTATGTGTCACCGGAAGGTCTTATATGCTATGAGATGTACGTGCTTTATGTTGTTATATGGTATGGATGTATTATGTATGTTATGAATGCTATGGACCGGAAGGTCATTATGATATGGACCGGAAGGTCAAGGTGATATGGACTGTAAGGTCAATACGAGTAGGACCAGAAGGTCTACCAGGGTTGTGGGACGGAAGTCCTCTGAGACACAGTGACCGAAAGGTCTTATAGCCTTGAGTGGCGTATGTGCGTATGTGGTATTTTGGGGAACTCACTAAGCATTTATGCTTATCGTGTTATGTGATATGTGTTTCAGGTACCAGCGAGGATCGCGGGAAGGCGCCGGCATGATCTGTACACACTGATGAAGATTTATGTACTTGAGATTCTGGGGTTGTTTATTGAGATAACATGTGATACAATGAGTTTGAAATTGCCCTTATGAAATTTATTATGATTGAAAATGAAAAATTGTTTTGAACAATTCACGTCGTTACACAATAAGATCTAGCAATGTAAACACACCCATCAGCGACCTGATGGCGGCAGGAAAACGGCAGCAACAGCGCCATCTGCGACAGCCACCATGGCCGACAGCCATGGTGGTTTTTTTCTTGGGTCTTTTCTGGCCAAATGAACACCTACAACCACATCCCATCAACCACATCAAGCTCTTACGGAAAACGCATCCAATCTCAGCCACCCCTGTGGTGGCGTGAGGCAGTCAAACGAAGAAGAGATAAGAGAAGAAGAAAACGCGGAGGAAGGATAACGCAACAACAGTAGCGGTACCGGTTTCATCTAACGGTTTTCTGGCGACCCAAACGGAACCCTTGTTGTTCACGACATCACAGGCGGCAGGAATGAGGGTGGCGTTCCAACGTCGGTGTTCACATCTCCAAACAGTCTTCGGTGGTCCACAACAGCGACAGAAACGCTGCACAGTTCGTGGACCCTGTCGGCGATGGAAGCAGCTACGGGTTGGATGGTCGATGGCTCGCGTCGACGGTTATTGAGGGGTGGCGGCTGGATATGAGAGATGGTGAAGGTGGCGGTTGGAGATGGCGTTATTAGGGTCAGGGCATGGGCAATGGAACAGTTTTATGCCCGTTCCATACAAACTATGGACCAAATTGACAAAATTAGTCCCTCCTCCTCCCTTTTCTTTCAAAACCAATCCTTAATTTACCCTTTAAACCCTTGCTCTCATAATTCTTTTCGATATTAGTCCAACAGTTACAAAACAACCCCTCCTCTACAAATTATTCCTAATTAAGATCCATAAATTACCATTTCTACCTTGGCTTCAAGAATCCCTCTCAGAATAAGTATGATATTTACTCTTTAACCCTCATAACTCAAAAGTATATCATTTGGCACTGATATGTGCATAATTAGTTAATTATTTAGCATACATTTTTATTCATTTTTAACTAATTATGTGTATAATGTGGACAAAAGGTACTTAATACTGTTTAAATTTTGTTTTCAGTCCAAAAGACATGCTTGGGAGTGAAAAGGGAACAAGGGGAAGCAATTAGAGACCAAAGAATAAAGATTGAGGGACAAAAACTTACCTACTCGGCGAGTACACGAGCCTACTCGGCGAGTCCATCAGAATATTCCAGAAGATAAGCCACGACTCCTGATTTGAGACGGATAACTAAGAACCTACTCGACAAGTTGGGTCTGCTACTCGCCGAGTACACCCTGTTTTGAGATAGTTATAAAAACCGAGCCTTTATCCAATGGGGATACTTTTCTGGCGTTTTTTGAAGATCCATCTGCGATTGAGAACCCTTGAAGGCGCTGAGGAACTCTAATCTTCAATCTTTTGAAGAATCAAAGCAACTAGGTTAATCATTCCACTTAGCTTTAGGAATTAAATATGTTTAGCCTAGTTAAACTTGTTTTTGTGTTTGTTTTTACTGCAACTATGAGCTAAATACGTTTTTGTTTTTGTTTGGGGAATACCAAGGAACTCCTATGGTTTAATTCTTAGCTTTTGATTGATTGTTTATTGGTGATTTATTAAATTAAGTTTGTTAAAGAACCTTATGCATTAATCACAACTATTTTCTGTTAATTGGAAGACAATTAAGCTGCATGAACGTCTCTTAGTTGTTAACCTCATATGTCTATGTGAACACTTAATCATATGCTTAGGAATAATGATTATGAAACTAAGATTAACATGACAATAGGTAGATTAATGTGTGAGCTTGTTTGAGAAACCATCAAACAAGAGGTTAATTGAACCACTAATTTGATTAACCACTACAAATCTTATTTAATCCAAATTATTAATCTAGGGAATTAATTAGTTTAAACACTTGATCATTGCTTGAATTAATTAATTGTCTAAGGGTTAGGAGTAATGAACATGAACCTAACCACTATAATTGGTAGCCAATAACAATTAATCTATCATAAATACAAAATAACCATAGGAGTGAGTTGGTTGAACCTAAATAGAAACATCTTTATCAAATTTGGTGAATTAGTTGTTTGCTTTAGTTACTTAGTTAATTAAGTGTTTTTGTGGTGTGTTTAAGTTTCTAGTCTTGCAAAACTAGAGAAAAACCTTTTACTTTCATTAATTGCTTAGTTAAAATTAGCCATTAGTTTAATTTTCCGTTCCCTGAGTTCGACATCCTACTTATCCAACTATACCATTAAAAGACAAGTTCACTGCCTTTGTATGCTAAATTTATTAATAAAAAGTAGGAATAAAACAAGTGCATTTTACACAGATCAAGTTTTTGGCGCCGTTGTCGGGGAACGGTTCTAAATAATTAATCTAATCCCTAATCTTTTCGATCCTTTGTGTGATTTTACTGGCACAAAATTAATTTATTGCAATTTAGTAGTTAAAAATTAGGTTTTAGCATATGTTTTAGTTTTAATATTTAGTTTAGAATATCTTCAAAATTACACTGATACTCGCCGAGTGCAGTCGCACCTAATCGGCGAGTACAAGTGTATTTGGAATTTAATTTTTGTTTTTTTTAGTTGAAATTTTTTGTTCTTTTTACGTTTTTATCTTGTTTATTTCAGGACTTTCATGACCAGAGGATCAAACACCCCACTGGTACCCCCATTTGAAGATCCCGAATCCGCATTGAAAAGGAACAAAGGAAAGGACGTGGAGAGCTCGACTACACCAAAGAAGTCACCTTTGTCTAACTTGAAGACTGTTTTTGGGAAGAAAAAGAGCAGCAAATCAGGAGCATCCAGCGCCTCTTTAGTAATCGACGAACCGGTTAAGGAAGATATTGAGTACAAGACCAAGGAAGAAGAGGAGCCTACATACGAGCACGGATCTGATTCTGAGGAAGAGCTAGCTTTCACTATGGCTAACATTGATGAAATCCCCATGGGGGAATGGAAGAAGAGGATGCGCGACGACACTGGCCCAGGACTTGTGCAACCCGCAATTCCCGCAACTGCTACTTTCGAGCTCAAGGGTCATATCCTAGCTTTACTTAAAGAAATACCTTTTGATGGAAAAGACCACGAAGATGCCTACAAACATTTGGATGAAGTCAATGATGTAGCTGACTACTTCAATGTTCCAAATGTGCCTCGCGAGACTCAGCTACTTCGCATGTTTCCGGTGACATTCAAAGGTGCTGCAAAAGGCTGGCTCAAGTCACTTCCTCCCGGATCAGTCACCACATGGGCCAAGATGAAGGAAGAATTCATTGATCACTTTTGCCCACCCTCCAAGATAGCCAAGTTGAAGAAGGCCATTGCTAACTTTGAACAACAAGCTGGAGAGTCGCTATATGAAGCTTGGGAGAGATACAAGAGCTTACTAAGAAACTGCCCACACCATGACCTAAACAACCAGCAAGAAGTCTCCATCTTCTATGATGGAGTCAATGTCACAACTAGGCAGTTACTTGACTCGCAAGGCTCGCTCACAAAGAAACCGCCCCAGGTGATCAAAGAATTGATTGAAGAATTCTCTAAACACTCTAGAGAATACCACAACCCTAGACATGATGTCACTAGGGGAGCCGCATATGCAGCTACTGAGGACTTATCCGCGGTCATGGCTATGCTAAAAACCATAGATAGGAGGATGGATAAAATGTATCAAACAATCCATGCTATTCGAGTGGGTTGTGAAAACTGCAATGGACCTCACCTCACTAGAGACTGTGATTTAGATGAGAATGGCAACAAGAAGGTGCAAGTTTGTTACTCAAGTGGAGACCGATATGATGAAGACTGGCGCAAACAAAAGAAAGAGTGGCTCCCTTATGAAGAGTACAAGAAGGCCAAGGAGGAAAGGTTTAGGCAAAAAGGGAGAGGTTTCTACCAAAAGGAGGAGCCGGTACAAGAGAGAAAGCCAAGCTTGGAAGAAATGCTCACAAAATTTGTAACTGCTTCAGAAAAAAGACATAGTGATCATGATGCTGCCATTCAAGAAACAAGGACCATGCTAAGGAACCAGCAAGCATCTATACACAATATAGAAACACAGCTTGGGCAACTTGCTCAACAAATCAACCAAAGGTCACCGGGCGAACTTCCTAGCAAAACTGAAAATAACCCATGCGGCGCGCACATAAACATAATCACAACAAGAAGTGGGAAAATAATCATTCCCCTGACACCCATTTAGACTGAAGCATCTAATGAATCACAGAAGGAGGAGGCAGAAAAACAAGCAGAAAAGCAAAATTTACAATCTGACAGCCCTACTCGCCGAGTACCACATATGGACTCGGTGAGTACACCACCAAATCCAAAGCTACTATTCATGCCTTAGCCGATTCGGGAGCAAGTGTGAGCCTAATTCCATATTCATTCTTTAAGAAGCTAGATCTCCCGGAACCAAGGCCAATTCGCATGGCAATTCACTTGGCAAACAAGACAGACACCTTCCTAAGAGGCATATGCAAAGACATACTAGTCAAGGTGGACAAATTCGTCTTTCCCACTGATTTTATCATTCTAGACATGGAGGCGGATCCACAAGTGCCAATCATCCTTGGAAGGCCCTTCCTCAACATGGAAAGTGCTATAGTAGACATGAGGGACTCGAAGCTCACCTTGCGAGTAGGAGAAGATTCAGTCACATTTGGGGTAGACCAAGCTATGAAGTATGCAAGGAACAGTGATGACACGACATTCTCAATTGATATGCTTGACGAGTTATTGGAGGAATACATAAGTGAAGATTCCAGCAAGTTCACAACTGATGATGAAGAATTTGATCCAGAAAAAGACTTAATGGAGACTCAAAGGCTGCTGGAAGAAGCTGATTTTCAAGAATTGGTGAAGCAAACTGACAGCCCTACTCACCGAGTAGGGCCGATCTACTCGCCGAGTTCCTCCTTAGAAAAGGCAGAAGTCGTGAATATAGCCACAAACTCGCCGAGTACCTTACCTGCACTCGGCAAGTCCAACAGTCAGAACCAAAAATCTGAGCTCAAAACTTTACCAGAACATTTGGAGTATGCTTTCCTTGAAGAAGGCAACCAAAAGCCTGTAATCATAGCCTCTGACCTGTCCAATTCTGAAAAAGAAGAGCTAGTACAAGTGTTAAAGAAGCGGAAGCGGGCCATAGCATGGAGCATCACCGACATCAAGGGAATAAGCCCATCTTATTGCTCCGACAAGATCAATCTGGAAGAAGGAGCAAACTCGGTTGTACAGCACAAAAGAACGTTAAACCCGAATATGCAAGAGGTAGTCAAGAAGGAAGTGGTTAAACTCTTAGATGCGGGAATTATTTATTCCATTTCTGACAGTCCGTGGGTGAGTCCGGTCCAAGTGGTGCCCAAGAAAGGAGGGATGACAGTCATAACCAACGAAAAGAATGAGCTAATTCCGACACGAACGGTAACCGGTTGGAGAGTGTGCATCGATTATCGAAAGCTAAACGATGCCACTCGTAATGACCATTTTCCCTTACCTTTTATTGATCAAATGTTAGAAAGACTATCGCGCCATAGCTACTATTGCTTTCTAGATGGATTCTCGGGTTATTTCCAAATACCCATAGACCCAATGGACCAAGAAAAGACCACATTTACTTGCCCAAGTGGGACTTTTGCTTATAGACGCATGCCCTTTGGGCTATGCAATGCACCCACGACTTTTCAAAGGTGTATGACAACCATATTCCACGATATGGTGGAAAAATTCATGGAAGTTTTTATGGACGACTTTTCCGTTTTTGGATCTTCTTTCCAAGATTGTCTCACAAATCTTGACTTAATGCTTTCTAGGTGTGAAAAAACCGACTTGGTCCTCAATTGGGAGAAATGTCACTTTATGGTCAAGGATGGTATAGTTTTGGGCCACAAGGTTTCCAAAAAGGGAATTGAAGTGGATCGGGCAAAGATAGTGTAACATCCCGAATTCCCAGGTATTGTTTATTATTGTATTTTTGGTGATTTGTGAGGAGACTCGGCGAGTTAGAGCCCAAACTCGCCGAGTATGATGGCGGTTATGGGTGCGAGTTCGCGTCTGGACTCGGCGAGTCCACGTTGTTTAATGAAACCCTAATTCCCCGAGTTTGGAGCCTATTTAAGGGAACTTATATCCTCCCATTGCGGCTACCAGTCCCTTGAGAGAACCCTAAGAGAGCTAAATCGCTTTGAGAGAGAAGAAGTCACTTTTGGATCTTTGTATCCTTTGTTTAGCAAGAAGAGGGTGACAAGAGCAAGGAGGAGGTGAGATTCAATCAGATCCAGAGTCCAGAGGCTTCATTTGAGGTAATAGTTCGAACCTCCTTTAGTTTTAGGGTTGATATTTAGAGTTAGGGTTTTCTAACCCCCTTTGGAGAGTGATTATGTGAAGCAAATGGTCCCTCTTCGAGTTTGTGCCTTGGATCTGGGCTCAAAGAGGTCCAGAGACCTTAACCCTTGGATCTTTTTGGGTTAGTATGGAGCTATTGGACTTAGGTTGTCATTTTTGGGACCAAATCTCCTTTTGATGCCTTGTTGTGGTTATACAAGCATCAAGTTTTGAACTTTACGTGACATTCATGCTTGGGAAGGCCAGATCTATGGTTTGGGGAAACAGATCTGACCTCAGAAGGTCAATAGAGTTTGTGCATGGCATGAACTCGCCGAGTTGTTCTTGAGACTCGACGAGTAGGGTTTGGGTTTCACGAAAATTGTTCAGCGAGTAGACTCGCCGGGTTGGGGGATGACCCAGTGAGTCAGGGAGAGTCAAAAGGGGACCGAGTCAAGTCGGAACTCGCCAAGTTGTTCTTGAGACTCGGCGAGTTGAGTCATGGTGGCCCCGCGATTCATGCCAGGTGGAACTCGTCGAGTTAGGGAAGTACTCGACGTGTCAAGAGAGGATCCGAGGGAGTCAGTGAACACGTATAGACTCGCCGAGTCGCTCTAGTGCACTCGCCGAGTCCGGTCAAAGTTGACCATTGACCAGAGTTGACCAGTGTTGACTTAATAGGGTTAGTCAACATTAGTTGTGAAAGTGTTAAGTAGAGATATATTGTGTTATAGGAGGGCTATAGCTCGGGAGATCGAGCGCTAGTGATTTCAGGGATTTGTGTGTTATCGAGATACGCGAGGTGAGTCTTCTCACTATACTTTACCTTGAGTAGGTAATCAGAGTTATGTGACAGAGTATTTGTATGCTATATGTATGTTATGTGTTGTACTGCATTATTTCTATATGATTTATGTTGTGCATGCTTATAGAGTTGGAACTGGAAGGTTCACAGAGTCAGAACTAGGGGGTTCACAGAGTAGGGTCCACGGACCCACAGAGTTATAGCCTCGAGTGGCTAATATGTGCTATGTGTGGTATTTTGGGGAAATCACTAAGGTTTGTGCTTACAATATTTGGTGTTATTTGTTTCAGGAACTAATGATGACCGTGGGAAGGCGCCGACTTGATCAGTACACACACGGGATTGTTATGTTATGAGATCTTGGGGTTTTTATATGTCATGGATTGAGTTTCAAACATTGATGTTTTTATGAATATTAAATGAATTATGTTTTTATAAATGCGAAAAAATTGTTTTGAAATTTACGGTGTTACAAGTTGGTATCAGAGCCTTGGTTTGAGGGATTCGAGTACACCTTCGGGCGTATTTGAACTCAAACTGAGGATTTGAGAAATATTTTCAAAAGAGTAAAAGATTTTTGGAAACAACGCAGAGCAGAGTTGTGTGTATGATCAGTCCGTGCCCGAACGGTGATTTCCCAAGATACCCTCATATTATGTGTTATGATATTGATATGATGTATTATCATGCTAGAGTAGGCTAGGTATTCCTATTAGGACTAGAGTGGCCTGATTTGTGATGCCTTAGCCTAAGGAGAGGTGAGCTGCTATGAGATGCTTGAGAGCGATTAAATAGCAGCGAGGAGCTTAAGAGAGATATGTTAGAGAGTGGATTATGTATAATAGAGTACTTGGAATTTGGGATCCGAAGAGGAGGACTTGGGGTGTATTCTGATACGGTGCGGACAGTAGTATTGGGCCCGTACTACTGAAAGCACCGGGGCGGTGTACAACCCAAGTAAGAATCTTTGGAATGCCAAGGATCAAGGAGGGATGAGTTGTCGAGTGTGAGTATGCTCGAATGGATTCTAATTTATTGTATGTTGTATTTCAGAGGTAGATCATGGTGAGGACACGTCATACGCCTGAGAGCAGTGGGGCTAGTGATGAGGAGATCCGCCAGATCATCCATGAGGAGGTGGCTGCGGCCATCAGAGCAGAGATACCAAATATGTTCGGGTCTATTAAGACCACGTTGATTGAGACTTTCGACGAGCGTTATGCTGCTCTTTCTGAGGCTGCAGTTGCAGCGGCCACCGCAGCTATTGCTGCCGCGAGGCCGCAGGGTGGTGATGCGTTGCTGTTCCGAGAGTTCAGCAACACGAAACCGCCGGATTTTGATGGGACCCAGGACCCGGTGGCGGCTATGAGATGGATTTCAGACATAGAGGGGTGTTTCTTCACTTGCTCATCTCCTGAGCATTTGAGAGTTCGGTTCGCGCTGAACCAGCTTCGCTTGGGAGTAAAGGACTAGTGGAAGTTTGTGACGGCGCACTTTATGCTTGCTGAGATTGCGACAGTGACCTGGGAGAGGTTCACTGCCATGTTTCGAGATGAGTACGTTCCCCAGGTGGATAGGGAGCGTTTGGCCCAGGAGTTTCTGACCCTCAAGCAGGGTACTGAGTCTGTTACGGTGATTACCAGGATGTTCCACGAGAGGGCGATGTTTTGCCCTGAGCATGTGTCCACTGAGTAGGCACGTATGAGCCGATATTTGAGTATCTTGAGGTGAGACATTCAGGAGTTCGTGGCGAACTCCTCATACCGGAAATTTGCCGAGCTTCAGGAAAATGCCCGGAAGAGGGAGATCTAGCTAGAGACTCAGGCTAGGGAGGAGGCGGAGTCTCAGGGGAGGGATCGGCGACCGGCACAGTCCCAGCCGGCAGCCAAGCAGGCCAAGCCCGCTGATCCCAAATCAGGGAGCCAGAAGGGCCGCACTTGTGGGAAGTGCGGCAAGGGTCATGATGGAGTTTGTAGAGCTGGATCTTGCTACAAGTGTGGCAAGGAGGGGCATATGGCCAAGGACTACCCCAAGGGGTTTACAGTGTGTTTCCACTGCAACCAGACCGGACACCGGAAGGCAGAGTGTCCGCAGTTGTGGGGATCAGGTCAGGGAGCACCTCAGAGATCTGCCCCCTGCCGCCATCAGAGCTACCGAGAGTCGGCCAGTGAAGGCCGAGGCGGCGAAGGCACGAGGGAGAGCCTTTCAGTTGACCGTGGAGGAGGTCCGCACAGCGCCCGATGTCGTGGCTGGTATGTATTCTTTCGTGTATTTATTTTGATGTTGAGATATTATGCTTATATTATGTTATGTGTAGGTACTTTTCTTATGAATTATGTACCTGCCTTGGTGTTATTTGACTCGAGTGCGAGTCGGTCTTTTGTATCTTTGGCTTTTAGTCAGCATATCAGTGTTAGTCGTGAGGCGTTGAGTCGGCCTCTGAGAGTTTCCATAGCTGACGAGAGGGTGATATATGCCACGGAGGTTATCTGTGGGTGCATATTCGAGATTTCCGGTGTTGAGTTCTCGATTGATTTGGTTCCTATTGGGATGGGTGATGTCTGTGTCATTGTGGGCATGGACTGGCTGAGCAGATTCGGTGTGGTTATCGACTGCGAGCGACAGCTAGTTAACCATACGAGACCCTAGTGGGGGAGTTCTTATGGTGTATGGCGAGGGTACACGTTCTGGGTCAGTGTTTTGTTCGGCCGCTAGGGTGAGGCAGTGTCTACAGCAGGGCTGTAAGGGCTTTGTGGCATATGTGATGGATACGCGGGTTGATTCAGAGAGGCCGAGGTCAGTTGAGGAGGTTCCGATAGTGCGTGAGTTCCCGGATGTATTTCCAGAGGAGTTATCGGGTGTGCCTCCCATGAGGCAAGTGGAGTTCAGTATCGATTTGGTTCCAGGGGCCGCGCCTATCGCCAAGGTGCCTTATCACCTTGCACCTCCAGAGATGCAAGAGTTATCCTCGCAGCTTCAGGAGCTGCTAGGAAAGGGGTTTATTCGGCCGAGCAGCTCGCCATAGGGAGCGCCTATCCTTTTTGTCAAGAAGAATGATGGTTCACACCGGATGTGCATTGATTACCGGGAGTTGAACAAGCTGACGGTCAAGAACCGTTACCCGTTGCCGAGGATCGACGATTTGTTCGATCAGTTACAGGGTGCATCTTGGTTCTCCAAGATCGATTTGAGGTCTGGATATCATCAGGTGAGGGTGCGAGATGAGGACATCCATAAGACAGCGTTCAGGACGCGTTATGGGAATTACGAGTTTGTGGTGATGCCTTTTGGGCTCACCAATGCCCCGGCAGTGTTCATGGATCTCATGAACCGAGTGTGCAGGCCGATGTTGGACCGGTCGGTGATTGTATTCATCGACGACATTTTGGTATATTCGAGATCTAGAGAGCAGCATGAGGAGCATTTGAGGGAGATCCTCGAAGTTCTGAGATTGGAGAGGCTTTATGCCAAATTCTCCAAGTGTGATTTCTGGTTGCGAGAGGTCCAGTTCCTAGGGCATCTCGTTAACCAGAAAGGGATATTGGTCGACCCGGCCAAAGTTGAGGCAGTGATGAGTTGGGAGGTGCCGAGGTCACCCTCCGAGATCAGGAGTTTCTTAGGGTTGGCAGGTTATTATTGGAGATTTATTAAGGATTTCTCTAAGATCGCAGTGCCACTCACTAGGTTGACCCGGAAGGGTGTCGCTTTTTCATGGGGCCCCGAGCAGCAGGCCTCCTTTGAGACGCTTCGCCAAAGGTTATGCGAAGCCCCGGTGTTAGCCCTCCCAGAGGGGATGGAGGACTTTGTGGTATACTGTGATGCGTCGATCTTGGGTTGGGAGCGGTGCAGATGCAGAGAGGGCATGTGATAGCATACGCATCGAGGCAGCTGAAACCTCATGAGACGAGGTATCCCACCCATGATCTAGAGTTGGGGGCAGTAGTGTTCGCCCTCAAAATTTGGCGTCACTATCTATATGGGGTTTGGTGTACGATATACACGGACCATAAGAGCCTGAAGTATTTGATGGATCAGCCCAACCTAAATATGCGGCAGAGGAGGTGGTTGGATGTGGTCAATGCTTATGATTGTGAGATCCTGTACCATCCGGGCAAGCCTAATGTGGTAGCCGATGCCCTGGGTCGTAGGGCGGAGAGCGCCCCATTGCGAGATGTATGTTTGCGATTGACCGTGATGGCTTTGGTGTTGGACACTATTCGTGGAGCACAGGCTGAGGCCGTGAGATCGGAGAACCAGAAGAGAGAGCAAGTTGTTGGGTTGGTATCGGAGTTCGTTACCGATGGTCGGGGGCTTATGACATTTTAAGGGCGTATACGGGTACCATTTGTGGGAGGGACGCGTATCATTTTGATGGAAGAGGCTCATCGGTCGAAAGTCTTGATCCATCCTAGGGCCACTAAGATGTATTTGGACCTGAGGAGAGAGTATTGGTGGCCCTGTATGAAGAGGGATGTTGCGTGGTTTGTTGAAAGGTGGTTAACCTGCCGTAGAGTTAAGGCCGAGCACCAGAGACTGCATGGTAAGTTGCAACCGTTGGAGGTTCCCGAATGGAAGTGGGAACAGATTACCATGGATTTTATCACCAAATTACCAAGGACTTCTAGAGGAGTCGATGCAATTTGGGTGATTGTGGACAGGTTGACAAAGAGCGCCCACTTCCTTGCTATCAGTGAGAGCTCCTCCACAGAGAAGTTAGCAGAGATGTACGTGAGGGAAGTGGTATCTCGGCATGGGGTGCCGATCTCGATTGTCTCAGACCGGGATGTATGTTTCACTTCCAGATTTTGGAAGAAGTTTCATAAGGAGTTGGGTACTACGCTGCATTTTAGTACCGCATATCACCCCCACACAGACGGACAGAGTGAGTGGACGATCCAGACGCTCGAGGACATGCTCCGGGCATGTGTGTTGGATTTCGGGGGGAGTTGGGATACGTATTTGCCCTTGCAGAGTTTTCCTACAACAACAGCCATCATTCGAGCATTGGTATGCCGCCCTTTGAGCTATTGTATGGGAGGAGGTGTCGGACCCAGTAGGTCAGAGATCGTGCTTCAGACGACAGAACAGATCCAGTAGGTCAGATAGAGGTTGTTGACCGCTCAGAGTCGTCAGAAGAGTTATGCGGATAGACGCTGGTCCGAGCTTGAGTTTAAGGTCGGCGACTTTGTGCTCCTGAAGGTCTCTCCTTGGAAAGGAGTGATTCGATTCAGGAAGAGGGGCAAGTTGGGGCCCTGATATATTGGTCCATTTCAGGCGGTCGCGAGGGTAGGTAGGGTAGCCTATCGCTTGGAGTTGCCAGTAGAGCTGGTTCAGATTCACGACACTTTCCACGTGTCGCAATTGCGGAAGTGTATAGCCGATAAGTCGGCAGTGGTTCCATTAGAGGATATTCAGGTGGATGCGAACCTGAATTATGCTGAGAGACCGGTGGCAATCAGAGATCGTAAAATCAAGGTTTTGAGGAACAAGTAGGTACCCTGTGTTTTGGTTCAGTGGCAACATTGGAAGGGGTCCGAGATGACTTGGGAGCCGGAGCGTGAGATGCGTGAGCAGCATCCGGAGTTATTTGCGGAGCAAGACTTCGAGGGCGAAGTCTAGTTCTAGTGGGGGAGAATTGTAACATCCCGAATTCCCAGGTATTGTTAATTATTGTATTTTTGGTGATTTGTGAGGAGACTCGGCGAGATAGAGCCCAAACTCGCCGAGTATGATCGCGGTTATGGGTGCGAGTTCGTGTTTGGACTCGGCGAGTCCATGCTGTTTAATGAAACCCTAATTCCCCGGGTTTGGAGCCTATTTAAGGGCACTTATATCCTCCCATTGCGGCTACCAGTCCCTTGAGAGAACCCTAAGAGAGCTAAATCGCTTTGAGAGAGAAGAAGTCACTTTTGGATCTTTGTATCCTTTGTTTAGCAAGAAGATGGTGACAAGAGCAAGGAGGAGGTGAGATTCAAGCAGATCCAGAGTCCAGAGGCTTCATTTGAGGTAATAGTTCGAACCTCCTTCAGTTTTAGGGTTGATCTTTAGAGTTAGGGTTTTCTAACCCCCTTTGGAGAGTGATTATGTGAAGCAAAGGTCCCTCTTCGAGTTTGTGCCTTGGATCTGGGCTCAAAGAGGTCTAGAGACCTTAACCCTTGGATCTTTTTGGGTTAGTATGGAGTTATTGGACTTAGGTTGTCATTTTTGGGACCAAATCTCCTTTTGATGCCTTGTTGTGGTTATACAAGCATCAAGTTTTGAACTTTATGTGACATTCATGCTTGGGAAGGCCAGATCTATGGTTTGGGGAAACAGATCTGACCTCAGGAGGTCAATAGAGTTTGTGCATGGCATGACCTCGCCGAGTTGTTCTTGAGACTCGGCGAATAGGGTTTGGGTTTCACGAAAATTGTTCAGCGAGTAGACTCACCGGGTTAGGGGATGACCCAGTGAGTCAGGGAGAGTCAAAAGGGGGCTGAGTCAAGCTGGAACTCGCTGAGTTGTTCTTGAGACTCGGCGAGTTGAGTCGTGGTGGCCCCGGGATTCATGCCAGGTGGAACTCGTCGAGTTAGGGAAGTACTCGACGTGTCAAGAGAGGATCCGAGGGAGTCAGTGAACACGTATAGACTCACCGAGTCGCTCTAGTGCACTCGCCGAGTCCGGTCAAAGTTGACCGTTAACCGTTGACCAGTGTTGACTTAATAGGGTTAGTCAACCTTAGTTGTGAAAGTGTTAATTAGAGATATAGTGTGTTATAGGAGGACTATAGCTCGGGAGATCGAGCGCTAGTGATTTCAGGGATTTGCGAGTTATCGAGATACGCGAGGTGAGTCTTCTCACTATACTTTACCTTGAGTAGGTAATCAGAGTTATGTGACACAGTATTTGTATGCTATATGTATGTTATGTGTTGTACTGCATTATTTCTATATGATTTATGTTGTGCATGCTTATAGAGTTGGAACCGGAAGGTTCACAGAGTCAGAACCAGGGGGTTCACAGAGTAGGGTCCACGGACCCACAGAGTTATAGCCTCGAGTGGCTAATATGTGCTATGTGTGGTATTTTGGAGAACTCACTAAGCTTTGTGCTTACAGTGTTTGGTGTTATTTGTTTCAGGTACTAGTGATGACCGTGGGAAGGCGCCGGCTTGATCAATACACACACGGGATTGTTATGTTATGAGATCTTGGGATTTTTATATGTCATGGATTGAGTTTCAAACATTGATGTTTTTATGAATATTAAATGAATTATTTTTTTATAAATGCGAAAAAATTGTTTTGAAATTTACGGTGTTACAGATTGACACCATTGTCAAACTACCCCCACCAACTAATGTGAAGGGCATTAGATGTTTTCTAGGACACGCGGGTTTTTACCGGCGTTTCATAAAAGATTTTTCCAAAATAACTAGACCTCCAACACAATTATTATTAAAAGATGCACCATTCATTTTTACTAAAGAGTGTTTAGAGGCATTTGAATTTTTAAAGGAAAAATTAACTAATGCCCCGATCATTGTTGCACCAAATTGGAGCTTACCCTTTGAGATTATGTCTGATGCTAGTGACTTTGCATTAGGAGTTGTCCTTGGTCAAAGGGTCGATAAGCACTTTCGACCCATATATTATGCTAGCAAGACTCTAAATCCAGCCCAAGAGAATTACACCACCACTGAAAAGGAATTATTAGCTGTGGTGTATGCCTTTGAAAAATTCCGCCCTTACTTGGTTTTATCCAAAACTACTATTTTTACTGACCACTCGGCTATCAAGTATTTGTTTGCCAAACAGGATGCCAAGCCAAGACTAATACGATGGGTGCTACTTCTTCAAGAGTTTGACATAGAGATACGAGACAAGAAGGGAATGGAAAATGTAGCAGCTGACCACTTGTCAAGGCTTGAGAACCCGCAATTGCAAGAAGATAAAGTTGGAGACGACTTCCCGGACGAGTACATTATGGTGACCGTGGGAGAAGAGCCATGGTTCGCAGATATAGCTAATTATTTAGCTACAAAATACATCCCAAAAGATTTTAGCAGTCAACAAAAGAAGAAATTCTTTTCTGAATTAAAATATTACTTTTGGGACGAGCCATACCTCTTCCGAAGCTGTGCAGATGGGATCATACGAAGATGCGTATTCGGGAAGGAAAGCCGGAAAATATTAGAGCATTGTCATAGCGGGCCCACGGGTGGACATCATGGAGCACACTACACTGCAAAGAAGATCTTTGACATTGGGTTCTATTGGCCCACATTTTTTAAAGATGCAGCCCAATTTGTCAAAGAATGTGATGCTTGTCAAAGAGTGGGAAACATTTCATCTCGAAATGAAATGCCACAACATAGTATCCAAGTGTGCGAGGTGTTTGATGTGTGGGGAATCGACTTCATGGGACCATTTCCTATGTCTAAAGGAAACAAATACATATTGGTGGCGGTGGATTATGTATCCAAATGGGCGGAGGCACAAGCGTTACCAACAAATGACGGTTGGGTGGTGGTGCGGTTTTTAAAGAAATTATTCTCATGATTTGGAGTCCCGAAAGCCCTTATAAGTGACCGAGGCACACATTTTGCCAATGACCAATTGGAAAAGGTGTTAAAGAAATATGGGGTAACCCATAAGTTTTCCACATCCTACCATCCACAAACTAGTGGACAAACCGAAGTGAAAAATCGAGCTTTAAAGCGAATTTTGGAGAAATCGGTGGGGAGCAATCGCAAGGAATGGTCGGATAAGCTAGATGATGCACTTTGGGATTTTCGTACAACTTTCAAAACACCTATTGGTACTACACCATATAGGTTAGTTTATGGAAAGCAATTCCATTTACCGATGGAGCTAGAGCATAAGGCGTTTTGGGCTTTAAAGATGTGCAACTTCAACATGGAGGAACTCAAGAGCAACCGGTTGATGAAAATGAACGCTCTTGAGGAGCCTAGAAAGGATGCATACTCTAGTTCGTTGATTTATAAAGAGAAGACCAAGATGTGGCATGACAAAAGGATAAAAGAAAATAAAGAATTTCATGAAGGCCAAAAAGTGTTGCTCTTTAATTCACGACTAAATCTTTTCTCGGGAATACTAAAGTCAATGGTCCTTTTTTGGTGAAGACGGTGTTTCCACATGGTGCTATAGAGCTATTATCAAGAGATGGAACACCTTTCAAGGTCAATGGCCATAGGGTCAAAAAGTATGAAGAAGGAGTCCCCGGGAATGAAGGAATGGAAGAGTTGTTGTTGCTGGAAGGGACTGCAACCACGTAGAAGGGGAGGAGTCCAGCTAATGACTCCTTAAAAAGAAGCGCTTCTCAGGAGGCAACCCGAGTCTCAAGTTTGCATTTTCTTTCCTTTTCTTTAGTTTTATTTTTATCTTTTTCATTCGTCTTCTTCTAAGAATATAATTGCTTGAGGGCAAGCAATGCCTAGAGTGTGGGGTGGATGGCTAAAAGAATGAAAAAATACTTTAATTTTTCAAAACAGTCAAATTTTTACAAACTGCAGGGTTTACTCGCCGAGTAGGCACGTATACTCGGCGAGTACCTACCCGAGTAACCCGATAAAACGCGTAACAACATTTCTACTCGGCGAGTAGGAACTTTCTACTCGGCGAGTATCCAATTTACACGGATGATATTTAATCTGTAAAATAAGGGTTTTCACCCATTCAACCCTTATACTCGCTGTGCACAGCGTTCCCTCAAGCATCTTCTGCGATTTCTTCAAGTTTCTTCAAATTTCCACTTAATCTTCGTATTTCAAAGGAAAAGGTAGCATCTTTACACTTTAAACTCATCAAAGGTTCAAGCTTTATCATCGGTTTGCCCCTATTTTGCTTGAATTCGGATTTGGGGGTTTTCCTCAAATTCTAGGGTTTTAATTTAGCCATGAATTAGGTAATATCAGGAGGAATTTCTTTTGGATTTATGGTTAGATGACACATTACAACAAACCCCTGTAAAAAATTTGGAGTTTTGGACAGCCTACACATGACCGACACAAGACTGTTACCGATGTTCATCCTACTCACCGAGTAGGTCGTGTACTCGGCGAGTAGATGACTGTCCAGACCTGATTTGTTCGTTTTTAATTACTGGGTATTGTTTGTTTGTGTTCCTTTGATGTTGTTATGCAGGTATCATGGCCAGAAGGGGGCAGTCTTCTAGGGGGGAGCCAAAGTGATATCCCGTGGCTTTCATTTCAACAAATGACTTCCAAATCATCCCAAGCTCGGGCGAAAAACAGATTAGAGGCGCTCAAGCAGAAGGAAATCCATTTCCCAACGCTGTTGACTGGGATTGGTTGGGAAATGTGGGATTGGAGGAGGAGCTCATACCATACTTGGTGAAGGAGTGCAGTTTGGGGTATACCACCATCACATGTGATGGTTGGTTACAATTATTCAAGATACAAGAACCTGTGTATGCCGAGTTGTGTTGGGAATTTTTTGCTACCATCTCATTCCGAGGTGGTAGTGAGTATTACAACCCCAACACAATTTATTTTTCTTTGGGCGGGGAGCTGCGACAGTGCAGCATTGCTGAGTTTTCTTGGAGGCTGGGGATTTATGATCAGAGCACGATGATGACTGAGGACTTTGAATTCCAGAACTACTTTGAGCACTTTCACTACAACATTTATCCACTTTTTGTGAAGAATTGTTACTGGGGATTTTCTAAGAAGCTTGTTCCGTGAAATTTTCGAGCTGTCAACCTCACGAGGCACATGACACCCAAGACATGGGTGAGCTGTTCCCATGTCTAAATTCAAGTGAAGATGGAGCTGAAGAAAAGAGTATCAACCTATCGACTGCTACCCCAGGGGAGTTTGTTCCAATTCTCTTTATATTTGCATTTTTATTTTTTTTGGCATAATATGCAATGAGGGCATTGCATAAAATAAGTGTGGGGTAGGGGGTTGGTCACATATTAGAAAATTTAGAATCTTAATTTAGGCTATTTTTTTAAAAATTGTTGCATACCAAAAATATTACTTAGGACTTAATTTAGAAAATTTTGGTAAAAGCAAATTAGGATTCCATGTTAGAATTGTGTTGATAATTGCATGAAAACCCAAATGTTTAGTTGAGCCTATACACATTCTAGTGCATCTGTGGCTTCCTTATTCCAGTGAAATCATGGGACAAAAACACGACCCCGCTCAGCCTGAGGGATGTAATATGTTTAGCAGCCTAAACCTTAAATGTATCCAAGAAAATTATTATCGTTAGCCAATAAAGGTTGAGGTTGAGCGCCCCTGCTTAAGCATGTAGGTTTTTAGTGAAAAAAAAGTGAGGTACATGTAAAAAAAAGAGAGAGAATTGCAAGAAAAGTTGAAGAATTTTGGAGCAAATAAAGTGAAGATCAAAAGATCAAAATTCCAAGAAATCCAAAAGTTGAAGATACCAAAAAAATCAAACAATAAAGGTGGTGAATTCAAAGAGATCAAAGATCAAATTATCAAGAAAGTGAAGAATTCAAAAGAGCTCCATATTCATATCATAAATTGTAATTCTAGATTATGTATGCTTGGGTTGCTCAACTAAAAATACCTTGAGGGTAAGAGGTTTTCTGCGGATGGATTCGGAGGGAAGCATAAAATGAGCATAGTTCGGGGTGAGTGGGCGAGTGTTTATGAGGATTGTGAGTATTTGGAGTATGGGGGTATTTAGGACAATTTTAGACACAAATGCATGTGTTGCGGTCTTGGCATAATGGCTGGGCTAGATTGGAGTTGTTATATGTGATTCTAATATGTTTAAAATTCAATTTTGCTGGGGGGCAAACAAAAGACAAGTGTGGGGTATTTTGATATGTGCATAATTAGTTAATTATTTAGCATACATTTTTATTCATTTTTAACTAATTATGTGTATAATGTGGACAAAAGGTACTTAATATTGTTTAAATTTTGTTTTCAGTCCAAAAGACATGCTTGGGAGTGAAAGGGAACAAGGGGAAGCAATTAGAGACCAAAAAATAAAGATTGAGGGACAAAAGCTTACCTACTCGGCGAGTACACGAGCCTACTCGGCGAGTCCATCAGAATATTCCAGAAGATAAGCCACGACTCCTGATTTGAGACGGATAACTAAGAACCTACTCGGCGAGTTGGGTCTGCTACTCGCCGAGTACACCCTGTTTTGAGATAGTTATAAAAACCGAGCCTTTATCCAATGGGGATACTTTTCTGGCGTTTTTTGAAGATCCATCTACGATTGAGAACCCTTGAAGGCGCTGAGGAACTCTAATCTTCAATCTTTTGAAGAATCAAAGCAACTAGGTTAATCATTCCACTTAGCTTTAGGAATTAAGTATGTTTAGTCTAGTTAAACTTGTTTTTGTGTTTGTTTTTACTGCAACTATGAGCTAAATACGTTTTTGTTCCTGTTTGGGGAATACCAAGGAACTCCTATTGTTTAATTCTTAGCTTTTGATTGATTGTTTATTGGTGATTTATTAAATTAAGTTTGTTAAAGAACCTTATGCATTAATCACAACTATTTTATGTTAATTGGAAGACAATTAAGCTGCATGAACATCTCTTAGTTGTTAACCTCATATGTCTATGTGAACACTTAATCATATGCTTAGGAATAATGATTATGAAACTAAGATTAACAAGAAAATAGGTAGATTAATGTGTGAGCTTGGTTGAGAAACCATCAAACAAGAGGTTAATGATGGGTTTTAGCCATAAGAACTTTCCTATGTGCGCATGCAAAACCCTAATGCTTGGATCTAGGCTTTCTAATTAAACATGCTTTGAATCCAAGACTTCTAATGACTAATTAGGTGTAAAACAATACAAAATCAGATCTAGAAGCATACCTTTGAATCTCTTGTTATATCTTGTTGTCTTGGAGCTCTAGAGTTACAATTGTCACTCCTCTAATGGCTTACAAACACCAAATAGCAAGGAGGATGATTTGAGAGAGAGGATCGAGGAGGAAATTTGGCCAAGGATTCTCTACTTGAGATGAGATGCCGATTTCCCTTTGCCATAGGGTCTATTTATACTTGTAGACTCCTTAAGGGTTACAACTTAAACCCTAGTTGGATAATCTTTCCTTAAAGCAATCCAAATCCATTCCTTAGATAACCTTGGACGATTTTAAGCTATCCCTAGCTTCTAGAATTCGTCCATCCTCTATCCAATAAGGATTTACAGTCTAAAGTTTAACTATCAAACAATTGACAGTTTATACCCTCTTATTTAATTAATCTCTTTAAGTCACCAAATTAAT
Organism: Lactuca serriola; assembly: GCF_051521515.1. Classification (NCBI taxonomy): domain Eukaryota; kingdom Viridiplantae; phylum Streptophyta; class Magnoliopsida; order Asterales; family Asteraceae; genus Lactuca; species Lactuca serriola. The sequence goes on along the minus strand of NC_136412.1, from coordinate 20,346,382 downwards.
ACCAATTAATTTATGACTTATATTAATCAAATAACAATATTATTATTCTTTATATTATTCTCATAATATATTAATAATATTTATTCTCTCTTAATAAATCATCCTATCAAGTTGCTATGGTGAAGGCAACCCAAAAGGACCATGCACAATCGGGTCAAATACTTGCCTAATATAGTTGCAGCCTTAGACACTATTCCAACAGTCTCCCACTTGGATAAGTCTAGTAACTATATGCACAAGTACAACTCGATTTGCAATCGTAGCTCTCAAAGACGCTGTCAAACTCTTATCTAATCAATCTTGTCCTTTAGATAAGGGATCGTACAGTCCTCAATTAGATATCATGCTGACAATTCTATGGAATGATTAGTCAAGCATTTAGGTTTCTCGATATCTGATTTATTTGACATAGAACTTAATCGAACACATCAATTCAGTTCTGACCGGGCCCGACACATAAGTCAAATCAAATCATCGAGCGGCCGAGATATCGCTTTTACCTTCTTAGGATAAAAGTTACAGATAAACTTCGACTTATATGCATTTACATATTCATTAACCAACTATACACAACAATTCGTTTTATAACACCGAGTTACTGATGCGTTTTCGCATTATCAATGTACAATCAATTAACAAATAACAAACCATATATCTAGGTTTTAAGACTATATGATATCATTGTCTTGCGATCACCCTTTTATATCATATTCCATAAGGTGATTCCAGCAAGCGCGGGTTTGTTCCAATGCTCAAAACCAGTTCATAAGCACTCATGAACGTCGTAGCAATCTTTTGCTATGTCTAATACCATTTAGACAATCTACGCACCAATTCACGACAATCTTCATTCATATCTACTTCCAACATATGAACGATTGTGGACAATTTGAATAATTCAATTATTCTTAATAAACTCAATTATTCTGGAAGTCAAAACATGCAAAATGAAACAATAGTTAAACAATTAACATAAGACAGTAACATTACTTATAAATAAAACTCCTTTATTTAATCATCAAATGTTAATTACATTTATCTATTACATGTTTCTACTACTATCTAATCTATGCTAATATCATCCTTCAGCCCAATACTCCTAGCATGCTGCAAGTGCTTAACCCTACTCAGTCCCTTGGTAAGCGGATCTGCTGGGTTATCTTCTGATGATATCCTCTTCACTACGAGTTGTCCTTCTTCTACACGATGTCTAATAAAGTGATATTTTCTGTCGATATGTCTTGATCTACCATGATCTCTCGGTTCCTTGGTCAAGGAAACCGCTCCTTCATTATCACAGAAAATCTCCATGGGCTCCTTTATGGCAGGTACAACTCCAAGATCACTGATGAAGTTCTTCAGCCATATTGCCTCCTTCGACGCTTCGCTAGCTGCAATGTACTCTGATTCGCACGTTAAATCAGCTACGGTTTCCTGCTTGGAACTTTTCCAAGTCACTGCTCCTCCATTTAGGGTAAAGACCCAGCCCGACTGCGAACGGTAGTTGTCCCTGTCGGTCTGAAAACTGGCGTCACTATACCCTCGCACCTTCAAGTCATCACTCCCTCCGAGGACTAAGAACGATTCCTTCATCCTCCGAAGGTACTTAAGGATATTCTTCACCGCAATCCAATGGGCTCTGCCAGGGTTCCCTTGATATCTACTAACCATGCTCAAAGCAAAGGCTACATCAGGGCGAGTACAAGTCATAGCGTACATGATTGAGCCAACTGCGGAAGCGTATGGTACTCGGCTCATTTCTGCTATTTCAGGTTCGGTACTCGGACTTTGAGTCTTACTCAACTTGGCATTACTTTGTATCGGTAATTCTCCCTTCTTCGAGTTTTCCATACTAAAACGTTTTAGTACCTTCTCTAAGTAAGTGTTCTGACTAAGTCCTATTAATCTCTTACTTCTCTCTCTTACTATCCTTATTCCCAAAATGTAAGAAGCCTCTCCGAGGTCCTTCATAGCGAAGCACTTCCCAAGCCAGGACTTAACTTCCTGCAGAGTCGGGATGTCATTTCCTATGAGCAATATGTCATCGACATATAGAACGAGGAAGCTTACTATACTCCCACTGGCTTTGACATATACACAAGATTCATCTTCGCTTCATACAAATCCAAACTCTTTGACTTTCTCATCGAAGCAAAGATTCCATCTGCGAGGCGCTTGCTTAAGTCCATAAATGGACTTCTCAAGCTTACACACTCTATTCGGATGCTTCGAATCCACAAACCCCTCTAGCTGATCCATGTAAACATCCTCAGCCAACTTTTCGTTAAGGAAAGCGGTCTTGACATCTATCTGCCAAATCTCATAATCATGAAATGCGGAAATCGCTAGCATTACTCTAATAGATTTTATCTTCGCAACTGGTGAGAAGGTCTCATCATAGTCAACTCCAGGAGTTTGAGTAAAGCCCTTCACGGCCAATCGTGCTTTATATGTGTGTACGTTTCCATCCACATCGGTCTTCTTCTTGAATATCCATTTGCACCCAACGGTCTTACGTCCGAGCACATTATCAACCAAATTCCAAACTTGGTTATCATACATGGATTGGATCTCTCCATTGCCTCTTTCCATTTTTCAGACTCCGGGCCTGCCATGGCTTCCTTATAGCTATTAGGTTCATCAAGATTTATTAGTGTACCATCACTAATATACGTGTCCCCTTCGGTAGTAATATGAAAACCATAAAACTGGGGTTGAACTCTAACTCTATCGGAACGTCTAAGAGGTAAGGATTCGTCAATCGGTTCAACCGAAGTTTCCTCCTCGGGTTGAGTGCCAGTGGTAGAGGTTCCTTCATCTATCGACTTTTGAATCTCTTCAAGCTCGATTTGCCTCCCACTGTCGCCTTGGCCTATGAGTTCTTGCTCTCGGAAAACCCCTCTCCTTGCAACAAAGACAACATTGTCCTTCGGTCTATAGAAGAGATATCCAAAGGATTTCTGCGGGTAGCCGATGAAAATACATCGCTCACTATGAGGTTCGATCTTGTCGTGAGTATCTCGTCTTACGAAAGCCTCGCAACCCCAAACCTTGATATGTGCTAACGAGGGAGCTTTCCCTGTCCACATCTCGTGAGGTGTTTTGGCAACCTTCTTAGTAGGGACTCTGTTAAGGATATGGGCGGCAGTCTCTAAGGCATACCCCCAAAAAGAGATAGGTAGTGAAGCACGACTCATCATAGAGCGAACCATGTCCAACAAGGTTCGATTACGCCTTTCTGCCACGCCATTCAACTGCGGTGTCATAGGAGGCGTCAATTGTGAAACTATTCCACACTCCTTGAGATAATCATGGAATTCAAGACTTAGGTACTCTGCTCCTCGATCGGATCGAAGCATCTTTATTTTCCTGCCCAATTGATTCTCCACTTCATTCTTGAACTCTTTGAATTTTTCAAAGGTTTCTGACTTTTGCTTGATTAAATAGATATACCCATATCTACTATAATCATCGGAAAAAGTCACGTAGAAGCGGTTCCCATCCTTCGTGGTTGAGCTAAACGGTCCACATACATCGGTATGTATTAGGTCCAATAGACCCTCACCCCTTTCACATGTACTTGTGAAGGGTGACTTGGTCATCTTTCCAAGTAAACAAGACTCGCACGTGTCATCTTCCCTAAGGTCGAATGACTCCAACACTCCATCCTTTTGGAGTTGGGCTATGCGTTTCTTGTTGACATGTCCAAGACGACAGTGCCACAAGGATGCTCTATCCATACTATTGTAAGAATCTATGTTCAAAACATCATTTCCTAAGTTATCAACAATCATAACAGTTTCATATATTCCATTACATGGTATAGCTTCAAAATAAAAGACACCATTTAGATAAGCTAAAATAGAACCATTCTCATTATTAAAAGAAAATCTAAAACCTTGTCTAAACAAACCATGAAATGAAATGATGTTTCTAGCCATTTCTGGCGAATAGCAACAATTGTTCAAATCTAAACATAAATTATTCCTAAGCACTAAAGAATACGCTCCAATCTTGGTCACAGGCGACGATCTTCTGTTCCCCATGATTAGATTGATCCTCCCTTGCTCCACATCCCTACTTCTTCTTAGTCCCTGCACATTAGAACAAATGTGATAACCACAACCGGTATCAAGAACCCAAGAAATAGCATGATTAGAATTGTTAGATTTAATTGTGTATATACCTGCGAAGGACGGCTTGATCTTTCCTTCCTTAATGGCTTGCAGGTACTCTGGGCAGCTTCTCTTCCAATGTCCTATCTTATGGCAGTGGTGGCACTCTGCCTCCTTCGGGTTAGGGCAGGGATTAGCAGGATCAACTTTGGTCCCACTAGAAGAGGCACCATCTCGGGCTTTAACCTTGCGATAGTTCTTAGACGAAGCCTTCCTCTTCTTTCCCTTTCCTTGTCCAATTGCCAAGACAGGAGCAGCGGGCGGATTAGGAGTTGGTGCAACAGACTTGTCCTTGAAGTTGCTCTCAGCGACTCTCAAGAGACCTTGGAGTTTGCTTAGGGCGACCTCCTCTTTGTTCATGTGGTAGGTCATCCTAAACTGATTGTAGCGTGGAGGCAAAGAGTGAAGCACCATGTCGATCGCCAAGTCTTCCCCAAATTCAACATTTAACTTGTGAAGACGGTCGACATACCTTTGATTCTTTTTCAGGTGCACGGTAAGAGATTCTCCATGACCCATCTTAGCGGAAATCATGTTAGTGAAAATCTCATAACACTCTTGTCTCGCGTTTTGGTGGTATCTCTCCAATAAGTCTTGATGCATCTCGTACGGGTACATGTCCTCATAGGACTTTTGGAATTCGGAGTTCATGGTGGCTATCATGATGCAATGTACCTTCGTTGCATCGCGCTCATGAGTTTCAAAAGTGGTCATTTCAGCCGGAGTAGCGATTTCAGGGTTGATTTTCTCGAGCTTCTCATCGAGGACATACTCCTTATCCTCATAGCGAGCAATGGTGCGAATGTATCTTATCCATTCGCTAAAGTTCGTCCCATCGAAAGTGACCTTTTAACAAAGGCTCATCAATGTGAAAGAACTAGCAGCAGCGTTGTTTGCGTTCGACATATACAAATAGAAAGGACAAAGATAGATTAGAATATGAATCCCTAATTATCACCCAATAAGAAAAATTAGGGCTAGGATCCAACAACAATATTTACATATTAGAAAAGGGATGTCGTAATCTAACATGCAAATAATATGAAGGTAAGTGAATGACGATTCACTAATTCTCCACCATAAAAACCTAACTATAAGTCCTAAATGTATTGAGAATTCCTAGGTTCGGATGAGATTCATTGAAACTATTCAATGGCATGTTTAAATCTCAATATGCCCCTCTTGTTTGTGACTAGGATACCGAGGATCACAAAGCGGGTGTGAATTACCATGCAAATTCACATGGTGCCTTCATTGTAACGATCACCTATTCGATGTGCCGGTAAACCACACACGCTCCATCGAACTATGATAAAAAATGAATCACCCTTTTCCACCTTTGCTTAGAACCAATTAGTGTGCCGGTAAACCACACACGCTCCACTAACTTCTTAGCAAGGGTGCAAAGTGTAATTTCATGGGATTGCATCAATTCACTTTTCCTAAAGTAACTAAGATTGGGAAATTTTTAAAAAATATGTGTAGTTACTTTGTATATTATACTTTTAATGAGAGGATGAGGTTGCCCTATCCTACCCGTTCGGCTAACGACCCTCCACCGATCAAGCAAGCGGTGGGTGTGAGTGTACACCCATTAAGCGCCATTTTATAGGCCACAACCTTATACCCACCTTATAGATCGGCTTCGTGAATGAGGCCTACTAACGATAAGACTAGCATTTTAGTTATATATATATATATATATTAATCTTGTAATATTATATTAGTATAGGGTTGTATTTTAAACTTTTAAAAATCTAGGGTTTGAAATTTAAATTGTCTAAATTAAAACTTTTTATCACAAAACATAAATTTCAAAACTTGAGGACAAGTTTTAAACATTTAAAACATGGAGGATCAAATAACAAATAATTCTAATTAACAATTAATTTCCTAATTATCTATATTTGATTTATTCAAGATTTCTTGCAAGATAATTACCAATTTAATCAAAATAATTAATTAATTATCATATAAGGAAATTAAATATTTTATTAGTTGATAAATATCTTTAATTAGATCAAGATTATAGTCATATATATCAAAAAATCGGATTAGGGTTGATCTAATATGATTAAGGTAAGTTTCCATAAGATAATCATGAAGAAATCCCGAATCTGACCTTTCCTGACGCTTAGACTCGCCGAGTGCACCAAGGGACTCGCCGAGTCAGGCCAACTCGCCGAGTCCATGACTCAGAAACACAAAAATCGAATTTTGCAGTTAAGTTTCAAACAAACAAGCAACAATTTAATAGAAACCAAGCTAGGCTCTGATGCCACTGATGGGTTTTAGCCATAAGAACTTTCCTATGTACGCATGCAAAACCCTAATGCTTGGATCTAGGCTTTCTAATTAAACATGCTTTGAATCCAAGACTTCTAATGACTAATTAGGTGTAAAACAATACAAAATCAGATCTAGAAGCATACCTTTGAATCTCTTGTTTGATCTTGTTGTCTTGGAGCTCTAGAGTCACAATTGTCACTTCTCTAATGGCTTACAAACACCAAATAGCAAGGAGGAGGATTTGAGAGAGAGGAGAGGGGAGGAAATTCGGCCAGGGATTCTCTACTTGAGATGAGATGCCGATTTCCCTTTGCCATATGGTCTATTTATACTTGTAGACTCCTTAAGGGTTACAACTTAAACCCTAGTTGGATAATCTTTCCTTAAAGCAATCCAAATCCATTTCTTAGATAACCTTGGACGATTTTAAGCTATCCCTAGCTTCTAGAATTCGTCCATCCTCTATAAGTTTAACTATCAAACAATTGACAGTTTATACCCTCTTATTTAATTAATCTCTTTAAGTCACCAAATTAATACCAATTAATTTATGACTTATATTAATCAAATAACAATATTATTATTCTTTATATTATTCTCATAATATATTAATAATATTTATTCTCTCTTAATAAATCATCCTATCAAGTTTCTATGGTGAAGGCAACCCAAAAGGACCATGCACAATCGGGTCAAATACTTGCCTAATATAGTTGCAGCCTTAGACACTATTCCAACAGTTAATTGAACCACTAATTTGATTAACCACTACAAATCTTATTTAATCCAAATTATTAATCTAAGGAATTAATTAGTTTAAACACTTGATCACTGCTTGAATTAATTAATTGTCTAAGGGTTAGGAGTAATGAACATGAACCTAACCACTATAATTGGTAGCCAATAACAATTAATCTATCATAAATACAAAATAACCATAGGAGTGAATTGGTTGAACCTAAATAGAAACATCTTTATCAAATTTGGTGAATTAGTTGTTTGCTTTAGTTACTTAGTTAATTAAGTGTTTTTGTGGCGTGTTTAAGTTTCTAGTCTTGCAAAACTAGAGAAAAACCTTTTACTTTCATTAATTGCTTAGCTAAAATTAGCCATTAGTTTAATTTTCCGTTCCCTGAGTTCGACACCCTACTTATCCAACTATACCATTAAAAGACAGGTTCACTGCCTTTGTGTGCTAAAATTATTAATAAAAAGTAGGAATAAAACAAGTGCATTTTACACACATCAGGCACCCCGAAACCAACACCCCACTAATTATTATTTGTTTTTGGGCTATAATAATCTAAAATAATAATAAAATTATGTTGAATATGGTTGTTATTGTCAAACTTGTCATTTGAGATTGTGCAGGGTTGATAATGCAAATTAGTAAAAGATGTGGACTAATGTAAAGATTTCTTTGTTGATTATCATGTCAACACGCGGATCCTTGTATCCGATTACCCGGGATATAAGATGAGAGATGGGAGACTGTTTGAGTATAGATAGATAGTTTTTCCTCTCGATTCTCTCTCAGTTCTCTGTAAAAAGGCGATTAGGGTTTTGTATGTTCTAGTTGTTCTTCGTCTGTTCTTCATCTTTCTTTATTTGTTGATTAATTAGTAGATTAGGATGAGTGTTATGTAAGAGAGTGGAGTAGGACTTATGTAGTGAGGTTTTTGTTGTAAGTATATGAAAACCATATGTCTATTTGTCCTAAAATGATATAATAGATGATGATGTTGCGAAAATGAGTTTCTAAGTTTTTTACATGGTATCAGAGTGTTAGGGCTTTCATATCTGCTTGAAGATTGTTTTCATAAAGGTACTCTTTGTCTCGCTTTGTGTTTTCTTGGTTAGATCCTTGTAGATCTTCATAGCTGGGTTCATACTGTGATTTCTGTTGAAATCTCAGTAATTTGACTCCTCTGTGAACATCTAGAGTTCTTTTATTATTCTGGATGATTATCAGTTTGATATGAATCATCTTCTGGTTTTTGGTTCTTGAGATTCTGGTACTGCGAGTTTCTTTGTAATCTTGCAGGTTTATCTTCAAGTGGAGATCCTTGAGTGATTGTTGTCATCATCAAGTGGAGATCCTTGGTTGATAAGTCGATTCTTCGTTTTCCGGTCGATTAATCCTGTTCTCTGAAATAACTCTAAACAACGGATTTCATCACCGTTGTCTCTTAAAGAGAACGGAGTAACAAGAGTCGATCCGTTTCATCCGATCTGCTTATAGCTCTGTGAGAAGTTCTCTTGTTCTTTTTTTTCTCCTTTCTTAGCTGTAGATGTGGGAGATCCTGGTTGTCTTGAGTACACCAGTTATTGTTATTCATCTTCTGTGTTTTTTTACTCTGTGATTCTTGTCTTGGGCCCCGACATACTGTGGTGACCATCTGGACATATAAGGATCATAGGAGTTTTTGTTTCCTTTTATCTTTGATTGGATTAATCTTGTGTCAGTATGGCTGATTCTCCTCCTGATACCGGTAGTAGTTCAAAGGTTGATTCCGTGAACTACGATGATCCTCTTTATATACATCCATCTGATAATACTGTAACCACAATTGTGAGTTTTAAGTTGACTGGGACAGATAATTTTCGTGTATGGCGTAGCTCTATGACTAGGAGTCTTAAGGCTAGAAATAAGCTAGGGTTTGTAGAAGGAACTATAAAAAAGGATTCTACTGATGTACTCAAATCCTCAAAATGGGAACATGCTAATGTTGTTGTGTGTTCTTGGATCCTTGGGTCTCTATCTGAATCAATTTATTCTGGTCATGCTTATTATGAATCTGCTGTAGACATTTGGAATGAACTCTTTGAAACTTACAATAAGGCAGATGGATCTATTATTTTTAATATACATCAAAGAATTAATGCACTTAAACAAGATGGTTCCTCTCTGTCTGAATACTTTAATAAACTAGATACACTTTGGAAAGAGTTTGATGGTCTTACTAATCTTGCTGAGTGTACTTGTGAGGCTGCTGCTAAATATAATGACCATTCTAAGATTATGAAGCTAATGCAGTTTTTAAGTGGTCTTGATGACTCTTTTAATCAAGTAAAGAGTCATATTCTTTTGATGGAACCTCTTCCAAATGTTAAAACTGCATTCTCAATCGTTTCTAGGGAGGAGTCTCATCAAAAGAATGGAATTTTGACTTCTGGTTCTAATGTGTCTAAAACTCAGTCTTCTGCATTTAATAGTAGATTTAATGATAAAAAGAGTTCTAATTCTAATAGAGGTAGAAATCAAAATCTACAATGTAAAAACTGTGGTCTCAAAGGACATCTTATTGATAGATGTTATAAACTGATAGGTTACCCAAAGGATTTTAAGTCTAGAAGTGAGTCACTTAATGATAATCAAAGAAATCAGAATAAGACTTTTCCTATTAATTCTTCTTCTGTTCCTTCTAGTAGTGTTTCTTCTTCTAGTGTTGTTTCTAGTGTTCCTAGGAATGATGGTACATATTGTTTCACAAGTGAACAATATCATAAACTGTTGAGTCTTATTAATGAAAGATCCTCAACTTCTGAGGATACTTCAGTCAATGCTAATATGGTAGGTATTCCTTTTTTTAATGCCTATAACTCTACTATCAATCATCAAAAGTGGATTGTTGACTCGGGTGCAAATCAACATATGACTTCATCTGAGTCTCTATTACAAGACACTGTTGATGTTTCTAAATTGAATCTTCTTGTTAATCATCCTAATGGTTCTTCTTCTAGGATTGAAAAAATTGGAAACTTACAGTTTTCTGAAAAATTAACATTATTTGATGTCTTTGTTGTTCCTGGTTTTAATGTAAATCTTCTTTCTGTTCACAAGATATGCAAAGACACAAATTGTGAGGTTGTTTTTAATGAAACTTGTTGCAAAATTCAGGGTTTACAATCCAATAAGGTTGTGGGGAGTGGTAGAGAGTCTGGGGGATTGTATTATCTAAATGTTTTTCCCTCAGGTATCAGTTCTTGTAATTCTGTTAAGTGCTGTGTTTCTAAACTTACATGGCATAGTAGGTTAGTTCATCCTGCTGAACAATATTTGAATTCTTTAAAAGATGTTCTTCATTTTGATAATTCTTTTCTTCCTCCTTGTGACATTTGTCACAAAGCAAAACAAACTCGTGAGTCTTTTCCTCATAGTGATCATAGTTCTTCTAAACTTGGAGAACTGGTTCATTTAGATATATGGGGTCCCTATAGAGTGTCTACTAGAGAAGGCTATAAGTTTTTCTTGACTATTGTGGATGATTTCACAAGGGCTACTTGGGTTTATCTTTTGAAAAGTAAAGATGGAGTTTATGCTAGCTTTACTTCTTTTTTTCATGTTTTGATAAATCAGTTTGATTCTAAAATTAAAACAGTTCGTTCTGATAATGGAACTGAGTTTTTAAATCATAAAATGGAATCTTTTCTTAATCTTAATGGTATTATTCATCAGACTACTTGTGTTTATACACCCCAGCAAAATGGGATTGTTGAAAGGAAACATAGGCATATTCTTAATGTTGCTAGGTCTTTACTTTTCCAATCTGGTCTTCCAATAAAATATTAGGGAGATGCTATTCTCACTTCAGTATTTTTGATAAACAGAATGCCAACTTCAGTTTTAAAAGGACGGTCTCCTTATGAATTAGTGTTTAAGAAAATGCCTGTGTTTGATCACCTAAGAGTCTTTGGCAGTCTATGTTTTGCTACCAAACTTAATAATTTGGATAAGTTTTCTGAAAGAGCTGAAAAGTGTGTTTTGCTAGGGTATTCTTCTGAAAAAAAAGGTTATAAACTTTTGAGTCTTGATACAAATTCTGTTTTTGTTTCTAGGGATGTGAAGTTTTATGAGTCAGTCTTTCCATTTAAGCTGAAGTCAACAGCTATTGATAATCAATTTGTTTTTAGAGATTCAGTAGACCCTTTTTCCTATGATGATTATGATAATTCTGAATATGTGAATGATTTAATAGATCTCAATGACTTGAGTGTTAACCATCAAATGGATGGCTCTAATGCAGCTCGGGATCTTGGTGAAACCTTGATTGATACTACTTTTGATAATCATAACCTGACTAGCGAGGTATCTGAACCTTCATCTGATAGGACTATGCCAAGTTATTAAGATTCAACTGAGGAAAATAGTCATTTAACTTCATTGCCTTCTCTAGGACAGTCAATAGGGGCGTCTAGGTCTAGGAGAGAGTCTCATATGCCTGTTAAATTCAATGATTATATTGTTGAAGGGAAGCATAGATATGGAATTGAACATACAATGAATTATTCTGTTCTTAGTGCTGAAAATAAATGTTTTTGTTCTAATTTAAATAAAACAATTGAACCAAAAACTTTTGAAGAAGCTTGTGTAGATTCAAATTGGGCTAAAGCAATGAATAATGAAATGGAAGCTTTATATCGTAATCATACTTGGGACATTGTAGAACTTCCTAAAAAACGTAAACCTATAGGCTGTAAGTGGGTTTATAGGATTAAGTACAAACCTAATGGGGAAGTAGAGAGGTATAAGGCTCGTCTTGTAGCTAAGGGTTATAATCAAAGAAAAGGGGTTGATTATCAGGAAACCTTTTCTCCTGTAGCAAAAATTGTTACAGTTCGTATAATTATTACTTTGTCTGTAAATAATTCTTGGCCTTTATATCAGCTAGATATTAATAATCCTTTTCTTTATGGAGACTTAACTGAGGATGTGTATATGAGCTTGCCTCAAGGGTATCATACTAAAGGTGATACTAGAGTGTGTAAACTGGTTAAATCTTTATATGGGTTAAAACAAGCTCCTAGAAAATGGAATGAAAAGTTGTGTTTTGAATTGTTTAGTTTTGGTTTTACTCAAAGTATAAATGATTACTCCTTGTTTATTAAACAAAACAGTAATTCAATTGTTGTTCTGTTGGTTTATGTGGATGATATTATCCTTACAGGAAGTAATGAAATTGAGGTTCAGAATGTTAAATCTTTTCTTAACTCAAAGTTTTTGATTAAAGATTTGGGAAAATTAAATTACTTCCTTAGAATTGAAGTAATAGATACTAATAAAGGAATATGTTTAAACCAAAGGAAATATTGTCTTGAACTGTTACATGAATTTGGTATGTTAGGCTATAAGCCTGCTTCAACTCCTTCAGAGGCAAATTTTGTTCCTAAAAGGAGTTGTATTAGTAGTGATCCTTTACTTGAAAACATTACTGAATTTCCGAAATTGGTTGGAAAACTTATATATTTTACTATTACAAGGCCAGATATATCTTATTGTGTTCAAATTCTTAGTCAGTTTATGCATAAACCACATAAATCACATTTAAACATTGCTTTTAGATTACTTAGATATTTAAAAAATAGTCCTGGTCGTGGTATTTCTATTGTAAAATCAGGAAATTGTGACTTAGTGGGTTATGTAGATGCTGATTGGGCTAAGTGTCTTAATTCTAGAAAGTCAGTCACTGGATATTTGATTTATTTTGGAAATTCACTGATTTCTTGGAAAAGTAAAAAACAAGCTATTGTTTCTAGATCCTCTACAGAATCAGAATACAGAGCTTTAGGATCTATTACATGTGAAATTATTTGGATTTTAAAACTGTTATTTGATTTAGGAATCAAAAGTTCATTACCTGTTTCAGTTTTTTGTGATAGTGAATCTGCTATTAAACTAGCTTTAAATCCTGTGTTTCATGAAAAAACAAAGCATTTTGAAATTGATTTACATTTTGTTAGGGAAAAGATTACAAGTGGTGTTTTAAAAGTTGAAAAAATAGTTTCTTCAAAACAAAGAGCTGATATGTTAACAAAGTTTTTAAGTGTATCTCAACATAATTTTTTAATTGATGAAATTGGCTTAATTAATCCTTTTAATTAATATCAATCTTTAATTTAAAATGTCAAGTTTGAGGACGGGTGTTGAATATTGTTGTTATTGTCAAACTTGTCATTTGAGATCGTGCAGGGTTGATAATGCAAATTAGTAAAAGATGTGGACTAATGTAAAGATTTCTTTGTTGATTATCGGGTCAACACGCGGATCCTTGTATCCGATTACCCGAGATATAAGATGAGGGATGGGAGACTGTTTGAGTACAGATAGATAGTTTTTCCTCTCGATTCTCTCTCAGTTCTCTGTAAAAAGGCGATTAGGGTTTTGTATGTTCTAGTTGTTCTTCGTCTGTTCTTCAGCTTTCTTTATTTGTTGATTAATCAGTAGATTAGGATGAGTGTTATGTAAGAGAGTAGAGTAGGACTTATGTAGTGAGGTTTTTGTTGTAAGTATATGAAAACCATCTGTCTATTTGTCCTAAAATGATATAATAGATGATGATGTTGGGAAAATGAGTTTCTAAGTTTTTTACAAATTACTTCTCGGGGGTTCCGGGTTTATTATTTAATTATTCTATTTTAAACGGGATGTTACAACCAATGTTACATTTTTATGACTCAAAACACTCCAAAATGTCTTAAAGGACAACTCATATGATTTAGAGTAAACCATACTCATAAATACCAAGATTATGGGACCAAAATGAACACAAATCCATGACTAACAAGATATATACAAACTTCATCAAGATTAGAGCTTTTTACCTCTAAGTGATGCAAAATGATGATGTGATTCTGGATCTAGGTTGTTTTTCAGCTCCCAATATGATTCCACTCCCTTCTTCCTCCTTCAAGATCACCAAAATACACACTCAAGGTCAAAAATGACCTCACAAGAGATTATGGTTAGCCAGGGTCGAAGATGGGGATGGAGGCTAGTGAATGAAGGGGGTTTTAGGAGTTAAGGATGTTTAAATAGGGTTCAAACCCTAAAAATTAGGGTTTGGCCTTCGGCCACGTACGCCCAACGTATAAAGAGTACAACTAGCGGACTAGGCAAAGGCGTTTTCCTCATTAATCCACCATGGGACCAATTTTGCAATAACTTCCATATTAAGGGGCAAAAATATAAATTACCTGAATCATGAATTATATATATATATATATATATATATATATATATATATATATATATATATATATATATATATACACACACACACACACACACGGAGGTGAGTTATTTTTAGAACTTAATGATTTGCGAGAACTCGAAAACTCCTAATTCGCTCATCATTTTTCAAAACCAAAACCACCAATATATTCATTAAATGATGTGTTTAAACCGTAACTAGGCTATAAAAAAAAGTTGACGATTTTTTTATAAATGTGCATGTATGCACATTTGATTGTTCACACACACACACACATACATATATATATATATATATATATATATATATATATATATATATATATATATATATATATATATATATATATATATATATATATTGATGTCAAACGTGTTCCAAATTGTAGGACACTGTTTTAAGGGATATATGTAAAAAAAATACAATTAATTATACATGTATATTTAGAAAACCTCTTATATTATTTTTATATTCAAAAAACTCATTATTTTATTATTTACGTTTCAAATAAAACCAAATTGTAAATTTTAGGAGAAATGACCGGCTAAAAATATGATATGACATACATATTTCTTATATTTTTTTGATTGTATGTGAAAACATGTCAAAACTTACATTTATTTCGATTACCTTTGTTTGACTATTTTCTCCATATGGAATTATATAATTGATTTTTTCCTTTTTAACTAATCGTTTTTATCATAACTAACATCTGTGTAGTATTAAAAAACAAAAATGCAAACAATTAGATTTGTAGTCATCAATTTCTCTTAAAAATTCGTATTTTGACTTTTTTTTTTGAATGGTAACTTTTAATATAAATGTTTTTATGAACATAAAAATAATATAAAAATAATATAATGTTTTTCTGCATATGCATATATAATTAGTTGTGTTTTTTTTTTGTATATCTCCTGTTTTTAAGACGAAAAATATATAAATATTTTGAATTAAAAATATATAATCTAAATGATAATCAATGTGAATCACACTGCTACCTTTTACGTTTTACATATAAAAAGTCATTTATAACAATTATATTTTCGGGTGAAAGTTTAACTTCAATTATACACTTGTTTTCTTTTGCTTGCGAATTTATTCTCTTAAGTTCTCCAAATTCTATTTTAATAATTTCAAATTTTGAAATATTTACGGCTTCTACAACGTATTAATTCGCGATAAATATAAGGAGTTTCAGATTTTCTGTTGAAACGGAAAATGCCGTGTGGAGGGAGATCGGCGAAGACTGGAAAAGAAGGATTGGTGCCGGTGTTCCTCAATGTCTACGATCTTACCTCCATGAATAGCTACGCTTATTGGCTCGGCCTCGGCGTCTATCACTCCGGCGTGCAAGGTATGGATTTTTTTTTATCGATACACGTTTCCTCTTCTCTCCCATCGATGTCCTCTAAATGAAGTTATTGACTCTTCGTTTATGATCGATTGAAAATCCAGCAAGTTAAGAGTACTTTTGATTTTTGCTGTTTGATTTTGTGATTTCAGTTCATGGAGTGGAATATGCGTTTGGATCTCATGAACATGCGACGACTGGAATCTCCGGGGGAGAACCGAGGCAGGGCAATGGATTTGCATTTAGAAAGCAGATTCTGATAGGATTTACAGAGAAGAAGTGGATGGAGGTTAGAGGAGTCATGGAAGAGCTTGCTGAAGACTACAAAGGAAATTCATATAATCTCATCGCCAGAAACTGCAATCACTTCTGCAATGATGCGTGTGTTAGACTCACCGGAAACGCGATTCCAAGTTGGATTAATCGTCTCGCGAAAATAGGTACGCCGTACTATCGTTGGAATCTACATTCTTCAAAAACCGAAATCAAATACGAATTCCACATGTTTTTTGCATTAGCGGTGGTTATAAAATCGTGAATCCTTCGTTTATGCTCCGAACTCTGTTTTTTTTTTCCGGTGAAATATTCAGGTTCGTTGTGCAGCTGTATAATTCCGGCGAGCGTAAATTCAATTAAAGTCGGAATCAAGGCTAACAAAGTGCATCATGAAGGAGAATTTAGCAAGAATCACAGAAGCCGATCTGGAAACGGAAGGTACGCGGTTTCGTCTTCGAATTCTTCATTGTCGTCTGAGAAATTATCATTGCCATTATATCCTGTTGTTGATCGGAGCAGAAGTCATAGAAGTAAAGCTTCTCTACCTCCATCTTCACCTATGATTCTTAATTTCTGTTTTTCTTCTCCAGCATCACCTTAGCTTCATTAGTATTTTTGTTATCACTTTAATCTATCTCGTTTGTGTTTCTAATTGTTTTTTTAAAAAAATGGATATTTTATATATATGAATCATTGCTTCTGGAATCAATTTTTTCCATGTTCAAACGTTTCTCCATCTAAATGTAGATAAGTAGGCAAAGTATATCAGGACCAAGCAGGTAAAGTATATCTAACAATTTTTCATTTGACGTTGTGAAAATTATAGTAACATTTTTCAGTCACATTCCATAACTAATTTCTTTTATCAATCTTTAACTATTTGTATGGAATCAATCATAAATCCTAATATGATAATCCCATAAGAAATTTAGTGCTGGCGTGCAATATGCCAAATTTAAATCATCACTATGCTTAAGTTTAAGAATTGGAATTACATGTTTGTTTGTCATTATCATTTTTCTGCATGAATAAACGATTAGTATTAATTTTGATGTAAACCTATTATATGAAGTAACAACGTCTATTTTTACTGTTATTTACTAGGTTAGAAACTCGTGGAAACTACGCGTTTATAAAACAGACAATGAAAATAGATTGATAAAATAAGAAAAAATTGAAAATTCACAATATATTAAATTGAAATATGATTGACAATATAGAATGATATTATATTTTAATAAATGAGACTTAAAAGTATGGTAGTAAAATAGTACAAATTAGAAATATAATGTTGAAAAAAAAATTATTTTATAAGTAAAATGATGTACATAAATATTTAATAAGGAAAACATTAGATAATGAAGACTAAGGAAGGATTAAAGAATATTCTCATACTAAGTGTGAGATCCATGTATTACATGAGTTTATTTTTAAAAAAATATAAATATGAAATTTTAACAATTTGAAAAGTTTGAATTTATATAAAAAATAAGAAAAATTTTGAATTATTAAAATTAATGATGATTTAATTTATTGAATACATTACATATATAAACTCTTTCTAATAAATACCTTACATATATATTACCTTACATATTAAATGTGGAATTTTCATTTAATAAAAAATACAATAAAATGACAAGTGGAAAATAAAAAATTTAAAAATTCTAGAAAATGTCACGTGTCCAAATGAAGGAGAAGGGGACATGTGGCAAAAAAATATTCATTTATTAGAGTAGATTGTAATGTCTCCAAACATCTCGCATCCACCATATTGGAATGAACCATAAAAATGTCAGATCCCTTGCATAACCACCGAGAACTAACCTTAAATCAACAACCTAGGGGCTGTGACTTCCTTGACACGCGTATGGGTCCTGTGCTTTCAGTAGTACGGGCTCATACTACCTTCCACACCTACTAATATTTGTCTCAAGTATCACCACAACGCCTTAAGCACAAACATACACAACAAGCACTCAATCCTCACCCCTAAAGGAACACTGAATAGCTCACAACAAGGAAACCCTAGGCTAGCAGGCATCATAAGTAAGGCAATTCTTTCATGCAATTCCTGAAGATCCCTAGCCTAGTACTAGCATGTTGTTCTAACATATCTCAAAACAAATAACTTGTATGGTATTTTAGGGTAACTTACTGGCTCCGGCTGATTGTACCCTCTACGTCCTCCTTTACTTATTTTGAAAAGCATTTGAAAACCATTTTTGAAAACCTCTCCTTGATTTGAGACTGGATTCACACGAATGTTCCTCCAATTCACTCAAACCAAGGCTCTGATACCAACTTGTAACGCTCAAAAATTTCAACCAAATTAAAACATTTTAATTCATTCAAAAATCGTACGATCATACAACTTGTTTTCAAAATAGTTTAAACATCAGAGTATTTTCCCCAAAATCATATTACATAAAGCATAAACATGAGGAGCGGTACGATCATGCCTTCACCTTGCCACGATCTCCTGAAGCACTTGAAATAATAAACCACAACTGTAAGCCCGAAAGCTTAGTGAGTTCCCCCAAAGTACTCATACACACATAATCGCACACATACAGCAAAGAACAACATACTTCGGGTCCAATCAACCTTTCGGTTGGAATACCCCCGGCCCTCAACCATCGCGTTGGAATGCCTACATAACTCGATCCAATCATCCTACCAGGATGGAATACTCTCGGCCCACAACCATCGGGTTGGAATGCCCAAACACCTATACGTACAACAATAGCTACTATGGGTCCAATCATCCCTTAGGATGGAATGCCAACATACTAAGAGTCCAATCATCCTACCGGCATGGAATACTCCTGGACCACAACCATCGGTTTGGAATGCCCCACTTCCTATACATACAGTAACTACTACTACTACTACTATTACTATGGGTCCAATCATCCCTCGCGATGGAATACCCCAGGCCCCTCAACCATCGGGCTGGAATGCCAACATACTACGAGTCCAATCATCCTACCTGGATGGAATACTCCTGGCCCATAACCATCGGGTTGGAATGCCAATCTACACTAGCAGACATGCACACATAACAGACAACCACATAACGCTCTACAGAACCAACAAACTAGGGCCCTATCATCCTACCAGTATGGAATACCCTCTGCTACTGCTCAACATACATAACCCACAGGTTACCTCCTACCAGCGTGCATAAGGCAAGACCAACTACCGGTCTCTAAATAATCACTACCCAACTACCAGGGCACTGATCCAACAAAACTAGCCGTCATACAATTATCCATTTCTCTAGGATACTAAGCTAACAAAGCTTATCCTCATAACATTATCCTGTCTACCAGGATACTAGCAAGCATATCATCACATAACATAACAGGCTCTAACAACAATTTAAAGGGCCGGCCTTGGTGCCTTAGACCCTTGAGTACAGTGAGGAAAACTCACCTTGCAACTGCCGGAATCCTACAACTCTTTGACTGCTGACTCGCTGGGAATCCCAACTATCATATGAAAACCATCACATAAGAAACCATCACAACTTTCTAGACCAAGGGCCCACAACACTAATTGAGTCCATCATCCTCTTATTGGGCCAAGACCCAAAGTTAATCCTCATGCAAAGCCCAATATTGGCCCAATTTACTAAACTGGGCCCACCTCACCAAATGGGCCTAGATCCAAGGTCCATAATAATTATTGGGTCTAAATTACTCCATCCAAAATGTTCAGTCATGGCCTAAGCCCCACTAGCCTAATAACATCCCAATCACTTAAGGCCCAAAATCAGAACCCAACAGAGGGAGTACGCGGGGCGTACCCCTCTTAGTACGTTGGGCGTACATCGATGCTCGCGGATTGGAGTCGGGACACAAACCCACTACGCTGGGCGTACATCCATTTACGCGGGGCGTAATCTCGCTGAACTAAAATCCCACATAAGTTCTTAATGGCTTAAGCTCTTAAGCCCAAACTTCAGATCCATAGACCAAATATGCCTAGGATTCATAAAGTCTCAAACTTTATTACTTGGGACGTCCATAAAGCTCTTAACCCAAGGTCTTAATCCATTAAGACCTACCAATATCTCACATGAGACAACCAAAGCCATTGGGACCTCATTTTTTCTCACTCAAGACCTCTCCTAAGGTCTGAAAGGACAGCTAATCTCAACTAACTCGCATCATACATCACTTTGGGGTTTTTGGGACAAGAATGGTGTCCAAAACTTCATAACACATAGATCTACACAATATGATTGTCAAGCAAGAGACTTTACACCTCAAAAGGGCTCCAGAAGATTATGCCTTTCCAGATCTACGAGCTCCAGCCACCCCACTCCTTTTTTGACAACTTCTTCTTTCTTCTTCTAGGCTCTCCTTTGCCAAACCAAGCTCTCCAAGGTCAAATATCCACAACAATGGAAGGGCGTTTAATTTGAAAATTAGTAAAATTACGACAGGCATTTATGACGCGCATTTATGACACGCAATGCGTATCATTAAAGCCGCTGTCAAGAAAGGCCATGTCATAAATGAAGATGACACACATTTTTGCTTATCGTAATTTTTATTTTTATTTTTTTAAAAAAATTGTTTATAGATTTACTAATTTTCAAATTAAATTTGCATTTTATGTCTCATAATATAAAATAAAATACCATATACAAAAAATACAATTCATTTCACAAAAGTTAATGTCATACAAAATACAAAATAAAATACAATTAATAATAAGAAAGATAATTCATTGCACTAACATCTCAAATACAAATAATCATCCCTAACTATATAACCTAATACTACATTGCTATTAAGGGACATCATCATAACTCACTGAAGGTCTTGGAACAATGTTCTCGTCATCAACTCTTACACCAACCTTGTTTTAGTAGATGGTCTTGGAACAATGTTTTCGTTATCAACTTGTATATCTGCAAAAAACTTGAAAAAACAAAAAATATTTAATGTTTATATATATAACAAGAACATATTTAATGCATAAATAACAAGAGCTAATAGAAAGTCATAATATAAAAGGTCAAAATGAAACTTTCAAGGTTTGATTGGGGAAAAAAGTATTAGTGGTTCTCTTGTAGAAATAGGTTAGAAGCAAAGGGGTCGAAACCAAAGTTTAACATAAATTGGTTGAGACAGAACACAACGAAGTTGATACCAGTGAGTTGTGGGTGCACCAGGGGCAGTCGTCAACCACCTTTGCACTGTGTTGTAATATAAGTCAACATACAAAATTATTATTATTTTTTTTCTCTAAATAACTAGAAAAAAATATATGTATATAATTTATTACCTTCCATTGAAGAGAACATCAAACCAACATGCTAAACCATGTATCCTTGTGCCCACAGAAGCAGTGAATTTTAGTGGAATGTCAATTTCATATAAATCCTCTTCCTGTATATGAAATAAGAAGAAAAAAAATATCTAGAATTCACATTCATTTAATAATATTATAAAATTTTATCCATAATGGAAATGTAATAATAAAAAAAAGGAATACCTTGACAGTAGTAAAATTGATGACATGCGAAACAGTAAGAGCCACTAATAATCTTGGATCAAAAGCATCAACCACTGGCTGAAAACATATCATCAAACACTCCCTCATCTTGCCTATCCACCTGCAAAAAATTCCTCAACTACCCAAAAAAAAAAGTAGAACCACGCCTTATTTATTCTCATATCTAGAAGAAATCTACCTTTTAACCCCCAAAACACACGACTCGAAACTGTTCAAGTTTGTTCTTTCAACCACCAATAATGAATGCATCAGTAAGAGCCCATTGGTGGCATTCCAAATGGTGGCTTAGGCGGCATCCCCATTCCACCCATTGGTGGTAGTGGTGGTGGAGCAAATCCTCCACCACCCATACCTGATGTTTTGTATACTTACCATGTTGAAACAAAGGCATGAACAATCCACTCGAAGATCACATATAACACAGTGAACATGATAAAATATGATATTCTGAACCAAGGGAAACGCTGAAACAAGAGTGTTTCATTTCAATTTTTTAAGTTAGAATATACGGAAAAAAAAAGTTATTGAAACAAATTAATGATGAAGAAATTTTACCAAGCTATTCATGGCAGTGTCTCCTAGCACCAAAACAAGATTAAGGGAATGAACAACAACTGTCAACTGGTTTTAAGAAACAACAACAACAACAAATTAAATCTTTAAACCCCACAAAAAAAACTCCCAAATCACGAAAAATGGTGTAAAGTAATTATAAAGACTTACAAAACTCATTTCATAATCTGAAATGTTAAGAAATGGGAAGATTACAAGCCAATAAACACCATCAGTCAGCATCACTGCCCCAGCAGTAATCTGTGAAGGAAAAATTAAGTTTCAGATGAGATTAGATTGGTTTCCAAAGGGGTAATTATTTAATATTGGCATATTATGTTAAAGTTAAAGCACCTGAAATACAATTTGAAAAATGTAGCCCCAAATGGCAGCAGTTTGTGAGAAATAACATTCCTCTTGAAGATTTATTGGTTTCTCCTTTCCTGCATGATTGAGAGGCATATAGATTCCAATTCGTTGCTCTGTATCTATTATGCTATGAGCATTATACATCTTCTTCTTGTCATTCCGGAAACATCCGGAAGCAGATATCACCGATCCAAACTAAACAAAAATAAAAAATGACAAAACCAAGTCAAAGAAAATGATGACACTTGAATAATATTCATACTCAACCTACATGAATTGATTAACCGATAATTTAAATACCAGAAAATAGATTGTTGTCAACATCAAAGTCCACCTAAACACAAACAGAAGTTGTAAGTTAGAGAAACAATTATAAAAAAGCAACAACATACTCATTCTCATTGCAAGTTTGTGGTAGTAGTAGATAACTTACTGGGTATAATAGTAAAATAAGTTGGCGCCATGAGTAGCAACATCAACAATGGAAGCAGCTAAAATCAAGCAAAATGAAATCATTCTGAAACCCATTAACCAAAAAGGGCTTAGTCCTTTCAGACATGGCATCCATGACTCAATCTGCAACA
Organism: Lactuca serriola; assembly: GCF_051521515.1. NCBI lineage: Eukaryota > Viridiplantae > Streptophyta > Magnoliopsida > Asterales > Asteraceae > Lactuca > Lactuca serriola. Next base: position 20,323,263 of record NC_136412.1, on the reverse strand, counting down.
ATCCATATGCATCAATCAATATCATGACATCACAATTCACTTCATTTAATAACAATAATAATAGTACCACAAACAAAGTACCTTCTGCGCAAGGCCAATCTGGTCAAAGTTGTCATGCAAATCAATAGACTCACGTAACATATCATAGTCTTCCTCCTCCACATATATTTCATTCAATGCCTCATTTACAGTAGATACATTGTTGCTCTGAACTGCAACCATATATGGTTTCACAAGAGGAAGCTGCCCTGCCTGCAAATGCAATTACCAAAAACAAAATCTCCATTATACATACTTCCATGTGGGAACGTTCCAGCCCGAATAATCTCGTAGGGGTATCTGGCGTAAAGGACACCCAACTCAGTGAAGATGCCCATGTGGGAACGTTCCAACCCTAATAATCTAGTAAAATTAATGTCATCTATTTTCTTGAAATCCTTCAAAAACAAGAAATTTAGCAAACACATAAATATAAAAATCTGAGAAATATAGGATTTGTATTTTGTACCTCTATTTCAGAAGCGCTAATCGATTAGTATCATGTAAAAAGGAAACATCTCCAATCACACAAAAAACCTGAATCCAAAGTTGTAGAAACAATAAAAATATAAAACTGAATATATAAAATATTTCTATCACATACTCACTTTTTTGTTGTGGTCCACAGCAAAACCAATAGCATTACTGAAGGCTTCCAATATAGCCACCAATAAATATATTCTAGTAGCTTTGACATTGTAGAGAAGCTTTGAGATTCATCCCAAATTGTGTTAAATACCATAATTGCCTGGACCTTCATGCCTACAATTATACTCAATGCTTGCTTCCACCTGTACAAATATGAAGAACTCTTGAAGTCAATGAATATAAATTAAACTCCTTATAAGATAGAAATATGTGAAAAAGGAACAGATACATTAGGATTGATACTAATTTCATGGACTACCTCATTCTGGAGGAATTTGGTGAAGAACCTCTTAGCTTCAATGCTGTCACCATAGTTTTAACAATTTCACCACTTTTTTTTTCTCTCTTTGGCATTTCTACAAACACTTTATGTGCATATTTCTTAAGCATGTTCTGAACCTCTACAACCTAATTGTTAGCATCATTCCAGTCAATTCATTTCTTAGCAACCTCTCTGACTTCCTTTCTTGGGGGATCCAACATTCCAACCTTAAAGTAAACAAACAGGAACCCAACATTTTTGCTTTCTGATACAAACCTGTTACAATCATACATTATACAGGCTAAGCTTTTTCCAAGCAGGTCCGAACAATCATAATATAATCACAAAATATGTAAATAAAGAAACAAAGATATACAAATAGAAAAATAAGGATTGTGGTACCTGTTCAACCTTAATCATATGTCAATCGGAGTTGAGGGCTTTGAGAACTGGAATCGGACCATATTTGAGCTGGTTGACCATATTTCTTCTGGCATTTGTGTGCATAATACTTGAAATTCAGAAACCCTAGATGTATAAACCACGCTTCGTGAACCCCATAGGAAAAGATAAGGAACTCATAATTCATGTGTGTTTGTGAAGGAAATGGGGGGGGGGGGGGGGGGAGAACGAAAGAGTGTTAGAATCGAAGGAAATATCTTTAGAATTAAAGACAAAATTTAGTAAATAACCTACCTGAGTTGCTTTATACGATTATATGGTAGAATCTTGTAAGTCGTTTGCTTTGATTTTTTTTAGATCAAGTTTTTCTCCAAACCCTATTAGTTGTTGGTACCGATTTTAGGGTTTCACATGGAATAAGAAAGAGGTGGTGATGGAGAAGATGGTAGGGCGGCGATGGATGGTAAGAATGGTGGTGATGGTCGATCGTGTTGAGGTTGCAGGTGGTGAGATGTAGGTGCGACGACCATGGTGGTGGTACAAGATAGTGGTGGTCTGTACCATGGAGGGGATTTGTAGAGAGAGAGAGAGAGAGAGAGAGATGATGGTGAGTCTGATGAGGTGAGTGTTTCTGTGGAACGAGGTGAGGTGAGCGTTCCTGTGGAAGGAGGAGATGCAACAGGCGGGGTTTTTAACTTTTTGGCTATTAAAAAACGAAAACGCGCGCTCAAAGTCTACAATTATAAAGCGACACAATTACACGTCACGCTTTTTGGGATAGGTGCCCTCCGTGTTTTTTTTTCTTTTTTTGTTGGACACTAACTTTAGGGCGCCCAAAAAATGCGTGTCCACTATCCTTCAAATTTTGCAAAACTGACATTATATTTTAGGGCACGCACAAATGCGCGTCTTCTATCGGCGCGTGTCATTGTTTGCGCGTCATTAAAGGGCTGTTTTCGAGTAGTGATTGGATCCGTCTCCTAGACGGGCCATCCAAACTAACCATCCCCTGACCTCTTCCCATTACTATGAAAAGGAACTACTCAACCGTGGGAATCCGAATTCCCAACCTGAAAATAGGACCACGAGTCCTACTCTGTTGTCGACCACATTTGGTCTCTCTCTTAACTCATATCCGACCGAACATACATCGATACTCTTACCAAACCAACACTCACGCCTGGCCCAATCAGACTCGGGCTAGAATACCAGGTATGCCTACGACGGGTCCGCTCATCCCCAGAATGGAATACCCTCGTATCCCTACGCATGTTTGGTCCAATCAACCCTCGGGTTGGAATACCGAACACATCAGGTCCAATCAATCATAGGGTCCGGTCATCCTCATGATGGAATACCCCAGATTGGAATACCTCCAAATACATAATTCAACCTATAACCATACTTGGAACCAAGGACCATGTCCTTGAGTCACCCTCGAACCCTTCGTTTCGCCACATCTAAGTGTAACCCCACCCATACCTCCTTATAACGATCTCCATGTCCTTGACCTCCGACTGCAATATCTTACACAATTCTCATCACCGGTCCAGACTGCTCTCGAGTCTGTTAACCTACTATCCCACTTTCCTCTGTCCAAACCTCCAATCTGGAGCCACTATCCCTCTCCTCTTCCAAGGAGACTGAAAACATGCCTATGCATCAACCAACATTGCCACCGCGATAGATCCTTGCTATACATTACCCCTCAGCGGTGCTCACCGCTATCCCATATCATGCATACATACTCAGAGGCTGGTCACATACCCAGTGACCCACACATAACCTGCCGCATTTCCTCGACACATACAAACCCTTACAAGAACTAAACCGCCTCATCGCATCATCCCAATAACCGACGTTCAAGCCGCTCCATGCAACCTTCAACAACCAGTGGCTTATCTGAGAATTTCCAATTCTCCCCCACTTAGGGCACTAACCACCATCCGCTGCGGCGAAGCTAACACGCATGCTCAAACGAACCCGCTAATACACCGAACTTCGAGGAAACTGAGTTCCTGCTGAGAGTTCCCAAATTCTCAACCCATAACCTTCCTTTCTCACGAATTCCACACTGGATGATAACCTCTAAGAACCCTCAATGCTCACTCACCTCTAATACATACAACACTAAACATCTCATGCAAGAAACGACAACTCATAATCACAGCATAAACAAGATAAAGCAGAAAAACATACCGAATGACACCTCTGGCTCATATCTGATCTCCTCGATTACATTCTAATAAGCACGCCCTGGAGCCTTCGGAGGCTCTGCTCGACCCTGACCTCCGTCAGTAAGTCGCAAAGTGGCTGGCGCTGGGGCCTGCACTGACCTGGCAGCCAGTAGAGGACATTGGGCCTTCATATGGCCCACCTGATCATAATGATAACAAAGTCGAACCCCTGCCGTTGGAGTCGACTGCCTGCAATCCCTGGCTATGTGGCCCTCCTTGCCACACTTGTGGCACCCCGAAGAAGAATGACAACCACCCTTGTGCACCTTGCCGCACTTCCCGCAAGTACGACTCCTCTGACCTCCCTGTCGATAATCAACGGGCCTCAACCACTTCGGTGCAGGCTGCGACTGCACCGAAGCCTGCCTCTGCTCTTTCAACTGGAGCTCAATATCTAACTCGCGCCGCCTAGCGGCTTCCTGTAACTCCAACAAGGTACTACACCTCTGCGTGGATTCAAACTGCCTGATGTCCTTCTTGAGCATACTTAGATATCGAGACATTTGAGCCTGCTCCGAAGCAAACTCCGGGAAAAACATCGCCCTCTTATTGAACATCCTGGTGATCTTCGTCACCGACTATGAACCCTGCTTCAGTTCCAATAACTCCTGAGCCAACCTCTCTCTCTCTCAACCTGTGGAACATAACGAGTACTGGACATTTCCCGGAACTGATCCCACAAAACTGCAGCCCGCTGCACATCAGAATAAGATCCTGTGGTCAACCTCCACCAATCCTTCGCCCCGAGCCTTAGAAGGTTCAGAGCACACCTCATCCTCTGATCTGCAGGGCATGAACACGTGAAATTTATATAAACAAACTATATTTGCATGATTATTAAAATCTGTAAGTTTTAATTTTGAATTTATATAAATATTATATGAAACATCCTAAAAATAAAACTCAAAATTTCGTTTTCAAATCATTATTAAAATCATAAATCATCCAAAGTCATAAGTAAAATCATAGATCATGTATCACAAAAACATCATAGTATCTGTCTCAAATCAAAATCTCATAACAAAACATCAAAGTAAACTCTCAGGCTGTGAATGTGGTGTGTGTCATGTGATCATCCCGAGCCCTTCCCTTTGCTAGTGGAAGTACCTGAAACCAAAACTGAAAACTGTAAGCACAAAGCTTAGTGAGCTCCCCCAAACTACCACATACCATACAATAACATGGATAACACATATTGCGCCTTGCCCCCTGTATCGGGCCCCACTCGAGATCAGACCGAAGTTCGGCCTAAATTAGGCCCCTCTCACTACATCGGGCCCCGCCCGACATTGGACCGAAGTCCGAAATGTCTGAACATAACATAAACATGTACATATAGCATAATCACATATACTGTTGGGCTTGCCCGACATCGGACCGGAGTCCAGAACATATAACACATAGCATAAACATGCTTGAATCATAAAGACATCAAGCATACATAACTATTTCTCGGGACCACTTCGACATCGGACCGAAGTCCGGAAACATATAAACTGCATCGGGCTAACCCCGACATCGGGCTTAGCTCGGCATACTGTAACTACATAAACAGGTCGGAATTGGTGCCTTAGACCTGTTCCTACTTGTAACAACTGGTTCCTGGTACGTATTTAATTCCAAGTATTATTGTACTTTACTCTGGGACTCGGTGAGTTGAAGGCCCAACTCGTCGAGTAAACTCAACACTATGCGCGAATTTTAAGTGACCTACTCAACGAGTCGGGAGACTGACTCGACGAGTAGGAGCTATCTGGACAAAACCCTAATATTTAGGGTTTGCACCCTATTAAAACATCTTAAGTGGTTCCTTTTGCAACCTCCAACACCATTAGACCATCCCCACGAAACCTTAACCGTTTTTGAGTGATTTTGAGCTCTTTATGCCATTTTTGCAAGTTAGAAGGTTGAAGAGAAGAAGAATGAGCTTGGGATTTCAGAAGGAGCAAGGAGATCCAGAGGTTTTGCTTCATTTCCTATTTATTGGAGGTAAAAAGTCCAGACCTTGCTTCTCCTTTCATTAGATACTCTCTTTAGAGTAACTTGGGGTTTTTGGAAGCCATTCTTGGATGCAACCATGATTTGGAGATAAGGAATTCAGATCTGGAACCATTGAGGGTTCCCATGGCATAAAGGTGCGAACTTTATGGCCATGGGAGACCCATGCATCACATAAACCCCCTTTTATGGATTTTTGGAGCCAAAAGCCCCATGCATGGACATCAAGTTTGTAGCTTTACGTAAAAAAGGGACCCTATGAGGACAGATCTATAGTTTTGATGCGTTAAGACCCATTATAATCGACTGTATAGTTTTGGACAAAGAAGGACTCGGAGAGTCACTTGAGTGACTCGGAGAGTCACTTGAGTGACTCGGCGAGTCTAGTCGCTTTCCCCCCAAGACGTCTTCTGGAAATGGTTTTGGATGAGTGGTAGGAACACTCAGCCTGCTAGGGGTTTGTTTTGGACATGGAAATCATAGGACTCGACGAGTGTATGAACATACTCGGTGAGTCCAAGGCAATGTCCCAACCTCATGAAAACGGACTCGACGAGTTCATAGGGAACTCGGCGATTCAGATGCTAGAATCACTCATTCGGATGAAGATGAACTCGGCGAGTTCAAGAACGAACTCGACGAGTCAGTTGAAGATAGTCAAAAGGTGTTGTTGAATATGAACTCGTCGAGTTCTTACTAGACTCGACGAGTAAGGACGAGATTATGGCAGTAAATGGACAAGGGGACTCGGCGAGTTGGTGGACCAACTCGGCGAGTCGAGTCAATCAGAAGTTGACTTTGACCAGGGTTTGACCTTGACTTTGACTTGGATTTGGGTTGACCCTTGTAAGGGTTATGAGTATGTAATATTAATCAAGAAAGGTCATTGTGTAGGGATTGAGGAGTAGAGATGAGGTGACTTTCATGTCGAGGATTGTGCAGATACTATACGACATCGAGGTGAGTTACCTTCCAGTAGAAGTGGGTCTAAGGCACTAAGGTCGACCCACTAGTAGTTGATTATAGCTGAGATGATTGTCTTTGTGATAATTGTGTCGTTTACTACTATCTGATATGTTTATGTGCTAGCATGATTATGTTGTATGTGATAGTGTTAGTAGGAGGGGACTAGTCCCTAAGTTCGGTTGTTAGGACCGAAGGGTAGGTCGAGCACGCCAGATATGTCTGACTGTATGTTTATGTTATGATATTTATGGTAGTAGTGATAAGGGGTGAAATAGTCCCCGAAGTTCGGTTGTTAGGACCAAAGGTTAGGTCAGCACCCCAGAACGGCTTGACATGGGTAGGTCAGTACCCCAAAACGACTTGACATGGGTAGGTCAGCACCCAAGAATGGCTGAACTAGGTAGGTCGGGCGCCCCAGAAATTTCCAGCAGTATGTATGCTATATGATTGTATGGTATGTCGTATGATGGGGGAACTCACTAAGCTGCGTGCTTACAGTTTTCAGTTTTGTTTCAGGTACCTCTTTAGCGAAGGGGAAAGAGTCGGCGCGGTAGATGCACATTGCACGTACATTAGATTTCCGTACTATGTGGTTCATAGGATTGTACTTTGATTTTATTATTGTTCGATGATTTAATTTTGAGACATGTTCATGATGGTTTATGGATTGATATGATATCGAAAATGTTTTCAGTAAACGATTTTATAAATTACTTAATTAAAAACGAAATTTTTGGACTCGAAATTTGGGATGCTACACTACTGGAGGAAAAACTCACCTCGTACGACTGACTGCTGGAAACATGAGTGAGAAATCCATGTCTGCTGCTCCGGCGACTCTCCGGCTGTCAATTCCAAAACAGTACTTAATCAAAATATGATAATCCTTCTTAGCGTAAAATGACCATTTTACCCCCGGTCAAAGTCAACGTCCTAGTCAAAGTCATCCTTTCCAGGTTGACCTAACTCGTCGAGTCAGCCTATTGACTTGCCGAGTTCTAGAACATAAAAACCCTAAAATTTGCGACTCGACCCGCCGAGTCACCCTATGACTCGTCGAGTTCCCAAGTTAACCATCATCGCAACTGGACGAAATGACTCGTCGAGTCGTCGGCAGACTCGCCGAGTCCTAGCGTAATCAGAAAAAGGGACATATCGACTCTAACTCGTCGAGTCCCTCCTTAGACTTGTCGAGTTCTTCAACTTCCGAGTCCTAGTCCTATCCAGCCCACTGAGTCACCTCCTCAACTCAATGGTTTCACTCACAATCAGAAAATGAGCTACGGTTCACGGCCTGACTCGTCGAGTCCATGAACAACTTGTCGAGTCCTCCTTATGACATATCCATTCAGTCAATTCTAATCCACTCCAATGCTTCTAATTCATAGATCTGGACTCCTTAGACTAGTATTACACGTAAAGTGGCTAACTTTACGTTCATGCATGATGTTATGAAGCTAAAACACTCATTCCAAGCAAAAATGAAGGCCTAACTCATGACATGGAGTCATAGTTGAATAAAGGTGGCAACTTTGAGCTTCTAAAGCTCAGAAATGTCCGGATCTAAAGTCCTTTCATCCCCCAAGGTTCACATCTTGGAATGACCTTGGAAAGGACCCAAAAAGTGCAAATAACAAGTCTATAAGAAGATCTAAGGGGATAGAAACCAAGGTATAAGCTTTATACGTTTAGCAAGTCTAAGATGTCCCAAGCACTATAGATCTTCTGCCCTCTTTTGATGTCATCACTCTTTTCCTTCCTTCTCCTAGCTTTAAACCACACAAAAACAAGGGAAAATGGCTCAAGAATGCACAAGATTGATTAGGGTTTCGAGAGTAGGGTTGGGAGGTGATAAAACCGGAAGGGAGGCTGAATATGATGCTTAAATAGGGCGCAAAACCCTGGAAATAGGGGTTCCCTATGGTAGACCTACTCTTCGAGTCCATGCTTGGACTCGCCGAGTAGACTCTTTAAATCATGTGCCCTTTCTGCCACCTACTCGACGAGTTAGGGCTACCAACTCGTCGAGTAGCTCAACTAATACCAAAGTAATTTAAATAATTGTGTACCACGAACGAGGCATTACAATTCTCCCTCACTTGTTTTAGACTTCGTCCTCGAAGTCTACTGTGTCTGAAAACAACTCTGGGTAGTGCTCCCTCATTTCCTCCTCGGGCTCCCACGTCCACTCCGAACCCTTGCGGTGCTGCCACTGCACCTTCACTAGCTCGACCCTTTTGTTCCTCAGCTCCTTAGTCTTGCGATCCAGAATCGCCACCGGTCTCTCTACGTAATTCAGGTTGTCATCAACCTGAATATCCTCTAATGGTACCACTGCTAAATCATTCGTCAAGCACTTCCGTAGCTGAGAAACGTGGAAAGTATTGTGGATTTGGCTGAGCTCTGCTGGAATATCTAATGGGTAAGCAACCCGACCCCCCAGGCCAAAACCCTAAATTGACCAATGAACCTGGGGCCCAGCTTGCCCCATTTCCGAAACCTGATAACACCCTTCCATGGTGACACTTTCAGGAGGACCATATCGCCCACCTGAAACTCTAAGTCCGAATGCCGCTTGTCGGCGTAACTCTTATGCCGACTCTGAGCAGTCTGAAGCCTGCTCCAGACCTACTGGATCTGCTCTGTGGTCTTGAGTACTACCTCCGTACTCCCCATGACCCTCTGACCGACCTCACCCCAACAATTTGGGGTCCTACACTTCCACCCATAGAGCATCTCAAAGGGAGGTCGATTTATGTTGGCATGGTAATTGTTGCTATACGAAAATTCCACTAACGAAAGATACGTATCCCAACTGCCACCGAAATCTAATACACATGCGCATAGCATGTCCTCGAGAGTCTGAATCAACCTCTCGCTCTGACCTTCCGTCTGAGGGTGGAAAGCGGTGATGAAATGGAGATGAGTACCCATCTCGTCATGAAACTGCTTCCAAAACCTTGAAGTAAAACGAACATCTCGGTCGGACACCACTGAGACAGGCACTCCATGACGTGCCACTATCTCTCGCACATAAATCTCAGCCAGCTTCTCGACCGAAATGCTCTCCTGGATCGGTATGAAATGAGCTCTCTTGGTCAACCGATCCACGATGACCCATATCGAATCGACCCCACGTCCGGTCCTGGGCTTAGTACTGAAATCCATAGTGATATCCTCCCATTTCCACACGGGAATGTCTAACGGCTGCATCTTGTCCTGAGACCTCTGGTGTTCCGCCTTGACCTTCCTGTAGGTCAGGCATCTCTCCACGTACCAAGCTACATCCCGCTTTATGCAGGGCCACCAGTAATCGGGTTGAAGATCTCTATACATCTTCGTCGCCCCAGGATGGATGGAGAACCGGGACTTGTGGGCCTCATCCATCAATACATGTCATACTCCACCCCAGTACGGTACCCAGACCCTCCCATACAGGGTCAACAACCCTCAGCTATCATAATCAAACGAAGCTACTCGACCCACAATCCTCTCGCACTTCTGGCGCTCCTCCCTCAGGCCCTCAACCTGCGCCTCCCTAATCTGCTTCAGCAATGGAGTAATCACTGTCATCCTCAAACAGATGTCTCGGATCGGGGCAGCCACCGCCTTGCGGCTCAGGACATCGGCCACCACATTGGCCATGCTCGGGTGGTAAAGGATCTCATAATCGTAATCCTTCACCACGTCTAACCACCGACGCTGCCTCGTGTTTAGATTAGGCTGATCCATGAGGTACCTAAAACTCTTATGGTCTGTGTAAATGGTACACCAGACCCCGTAGAGGTAATGCCGTCAAATCTTGAGGGCGAACACCACAACCCCCAGCTCCAAACCATTCGTCGGATAGTTAGCCTCGTGAGGCTTCAGCTGCCTCAAAGTATAGGCTATCACATGACCTCGTTGCATCAACGCTGCTCTCATACCCATGATTGAAGCGTCACAGTAGACTACGAAGTCATCTACTCCCTCTGGCAGGGTGAGAATCAGCGCCTCACACAATCGTTGTCTGAGCGTCTCAAAGGATGTCTGCTGCTCAGGACCCCAACGAAAAACCACCGACTTCTTGGTCAGTCGGGTCAAAGGAACTACTATCTTGTATAAATCCTAGATAAATCTCTTGTAATACCTTGCCAAACCCAGGAAACTCCAAATATCAGATGGAGACCTCAGAATCTCCCACCGCATCACGGCCTCTATCTTGGTCGGATCTACCAAAATACCCTTTTGATTGACGAGGTGCCCAAGAAACTGCACCTCGCGCAACCAGAACTCACACTTGGAGAACTTCGCGAAAAGTATCTCCCTCCTCAGAGTCTCTAGCACCTCTCTCAGGTGCTCCTCATGTTGCTCTTCAGTCTTGGAGTAAACCAAGATGTCGTCAATAAATACTATTACAGACCGATCCAACATCGGTCTGCACACGCGGTTCATGAGATCCATGAACACGGCTGGAGCATTGGTGAGCCCAAACGGCATCACCACAAACTCATAATGACCATACCGGGTCCTAAAATCGGTCTTTTGCACATCATCTCTGACCCGCATCTGGTGATATCTGGACCGTAGATCAATCTTGGAGAACCAAGATGCTCCCTAAAGCTGGTCGAACAAATCATCTATCCTCGGGAGTAGGTAACGGTTCTTCACCGTTACCTTGTTCAGCTCTCGGTAATCTATGCACATACGGTGCGACCCGTCCTTCTTCTTTACAAACAGGATCGGGGCTCCCCATTGCGAACTGCTCGGGCTGATAAAACCCTTGTCTAGCAGCTCCTGCATCTGCGTAGACAACTCCTACATCTTGGGAGGATCCAACCGATATGGTGTCTTAGTTATTGGAGCCACAAGGGACCAGGTCAATCCGGAACTCAACCTGTCTCTCTGCAGGTATCCCAGGCAAATCCTCCGAGAATACGTTCGGGTACTCTCGTACTACTGGTACATCATCGACTGTCGCCTTACCCTTATCCCGGGTATCCATGACATAGGCGACGTATCCTGCACAACCCTGCTGAAAGTAGCGCCTCGCTCCCACCGTTGAACAAAGAATCGATCCGCGCTGTGGTCTCTCACCCTGAATCACTAACTCTCCCCCACTAAGAGTGCGAACCCTCACTAGCTGTAGCTCACAATCAATCACTGCCTTGTTGGGGCTCAACCAATTCATACCCACGATAACCTTATTCCCTCGCAGGGGAATAGGAACCAAATCCACTGAGAACTGCTCATCGAATAACCGTAGCGTACATCCTCTATGAACTCTCGCGGCCCTGACGGTCCTATCATCCGCTATCTCTACATCGAGTGGGTAATCCAGCTCCCCTGGAGCTCTGCTAAATCGCTTGCTAAGTGCAAGCGGCACAAATGATCAGGTAGCCCCTGAATCAAACAATACCATAGTTGAAATGTCGTTCACTAGGAACGACCCTATAAACAAACACATAAACATGAGTAATAATCAAAAGTAATAAAGAGAGGATGGAGAAAATACATACCGGAAACCACATCAGGAGTCGCTCGTGCCTCCTTTGCTGTCAACTGGAAGGCTCTGCTCTTCGGCACTGGCGCCTCAGCCCAATCCCGACGGCCGTCTGTATTCCTCAATGTTGTAGGAGCGGGTGCCACCACCTGTCCTACTGATGCTAGACTCGGACACTAGGACTTCTTGTGTACCTTCTGATTGCAATGGAAGCAAATCAGATCATATAACACCCGGAATCCAGAAGACCAAGAAAGGAAAGAAAAACCTTAAGTCAAAGGGGTCAACTTGTCGAGTCCAAGGAAGAACTCGACGAGTCGGAGCGTGTCCCGTGTCGTGGATTAAGTGACCGACTCGACGAGACGGGGAGACTGACCCGACGAGTCAGGTCTGGGTTGAGAAACCCTAATTTCGGCACTTGGTGCCCTATTTAAACGCCCTATTCTCATTTCTAAGGCTTCATTTGTAGCCTCCACTGTCCAGAGACGAAACCCTAGCCACCCAACTTCATTCTTGAGCTTGTGTGAGAAGATTAAGGTCCCATTTGAGTGCATCTTGAAGGTTGTAGGAGAAAGGAGTAGGGATGTCAACGGGGCCAAACAGGAGTGGAAATAGCTGCCCCCACCCCCGCTCTCGAAATCACTTGTTGCCCCAGCCCCCGGTTCCCCCGTTTAAACAGCCCCAGTCCTGCTCCCGGTTACCTCCATCGCCCCCGGTCCCGCCCCCGTTCCCCCGGTCACCCCGGTCTATGGGCTTAAAAATGGATTTTTTTTGGTAAAAAATTGCTTTGTTTTAGACTAAAAAGACTATTTTTAAAACCTGATCTTTTAAAAACAAAAAAAAAATAAAAATCCAACATTATGAATCTAACATTACAAAACACCAATTCCAACAATCTTACAAAGATAAATCCAATATTACAAATGCAAAATACGACAAATCCAAAATTACAAATATAAAATACCAACATGTCCTACATCTTCAATATCCATTAATTTCCTTCAACCCTTCATTCATTGACATTTGAATATCCTCCCTAAATAAATAGCAAAAATAATAATAAAATAAATTGTTATCTTAGTTTATTCAATACAAAACGACAAATTTAATAATTTTACCTCAATTCCCTCGTCGTTTTCATCGGAATGTAAATCATCACCATCAATAACACACCCTAACCAAGAAAAAAAATAAAGGTAATAAGAAAAATATATTAATATGAAAAAAACAAACAATGGTTCAAGCAAATTCATACATACATTTTTTTGCATGACTTATGGTGAGAATGCATCCCTTTGGTTCCATTTTTGGTTGTATAAGTAATTTCCTTTCTACAATACTTACAAACCGCCATTTTGGTTCCATTAACTTCTTCATAGGTGAAATGACGCCACATTGGAGATATAAATTTCATTTGCTTCTCGCTATAGTTAACTGCAGAATTGGCGGTATCATTAACCGTGGTTGAATCATTGGGTTGATTCGGCTCCGCTGAAGACATAACTACAAAAATCTGAAAATGGTTCACACAAATATACTAATCAGCATTATTTTTTCATAGAAATAGCAAAATCTATACACAACTACACTCTGTAAATAACTACAGTAAGATCCCAAAATCTGTAAACAACCACAATAAAACCTGTACACAACTAAAATCTTTACACAACTACAATATGTAAACATGAGTATATCATGAAATATAGTGAACAACTACAATATGTAAACATGACTATATTACAGTGAGCAGTGAACAAATTCAGATTTGCAACCAATCAAAATAAACATGAGTATATCATGAAATATAGTGAACAACAAACTAGCAGTCAACAACAGTCAACAAAAAACCACAAAAAGTCAAAATACACATGACTATATTACTTATTTCTGATTTCTGGTGGAGAAGTCGATTGGGATGCGAGAAACAGAAATCTTGAAGTCACAGACTCACAGTCGCGTCTTAGGTGGAGTAGTTGCAGACTAGCAGTCGAACTGTGAATACTCGACATTGAGATACAGAAATTGAGAGGCGAGAAACAGCTAACTGCAAACCTTAAATTCAAATTTTAAATAACTTACCTCCGATTTCTGGTGGAGAATTCAACTGGGAGGCGACAAATCGAAATCGTGAAGTCACAGTCGGCGGTCGCGTTTTTGGTGGAGAAATCGCTGATTGAGTAATTGACTGACTCGTCGACGTCATCAATATCCACTCTCCAGTCGTCGTCGATTGAGTCGATGGTCGATTTCTACTGCCTGCTAGTCGATCGTCGATTGAGTCTTGACAGTCTTCGTTCAATGTTTGGAGTTGGACTTTGGGTCTTTGGGAAGAGGAAGGGAAGATCGAATAAAGCGTATGGCATCGGTGATTTGTGAATCGTGAAACCCTAATATTAAAATCAATTTCTCGGCCCATAACCCATTTCTATTTTATATTAAATAAATATATTTTTATATAAATATAACGGCCCCCGCGGAAGTACGGGACGGAAATACTCACTCCCGACCCCGGTCCCAAAAATAACCAGGAGTTAATCTCGCCCCTGCTCCCGCTCCCGCATTTTTTTAAAAATTACTCCCGTACGGTATCGGGGTCCCGCGGGGGTTTTTGACATCCTTAATAATAGTGTGGAGACTTAGAACTATAATAATCCTATACTATAATATTAGATTGGGTACTAAATTCCTTTAATATCGTTTGCGTGTGTGTTTTACGGAGTTTTTGTTGTGTTACTTTGTTACATATTAGAGGATGGTTCAATTGAGAAAAAAAAAGGTTGAGAATGGGGGAATCATTCTCAGACACTCATTTATTTTTGCCGCAAAAGCCTCTGTCGTACAAGCGGAAATGGGAAAGGAATAGACATGTGTTTTCCAACAAAACATGTTTCCTTAAATTATGTTAAGCATTACCTTAATATGTACAATAACATAGTTTTTTTTTAATTTTTATGAAGCTATTTTTATCGAAAAATGATTTTAAATATACAAAAATTCATGATTTTTTATTCTCTACAAATAGACATCCATATTGATATAGTTTTAAGATAAAATAATTTTTTTTTTATATTTTCAGTTATCGTTATTCATAAGTGAATAAAAATGAATTAGGTTATTCACTTATTAATAAGAACTATGATTAATTTTTTTACAATTTAAGTATCATTCATATATGAATATAGCATATAATAAACATAGTATATTCATATTTAAATATTAGACGATACATTCACTTGTGAATATTACATAGTTTATTCACTTGTGAATATTAGATGATATATTCACTTATGAATATTATATAATATTTTCATATCTGAATATTACGTGGTATTACATGGTATATCACATGTGAATATTACATAGTATATTCACTTGTGAATATTAGATGATATATTCATTTATGAATATTACACAGTATATTCACATATGAATATTACAAGGTATTTTCACAAATATATATATATAATTTTTATATTTTATTCACATATGAATAACATACAGACTTTCATATTTGTTTTTTTGTTTTAATAATCATATATTGATTCAGGTGAGAAAACATATTCATATATGAATATAACGTGGTAATTTAGTTTATGCACTTCATCAAACAGTTGGAGTGCATGCAATTTAACTTTTTTAAAAATGTTAAAACATGATACTTTGACTATTTAAATCTTACAAAATAGTAGATTGATAGAGAATTATATGAAATTTTTCAAAAAAAAAACGATTTGATCTTTTTCTAACCACAATTTAGAAGTTTTATTTGATAATCGATGTTGAATGAATGATATAAAGTGGATTTTTTGTTGATTATTGATGATGTTGATCTAATGATGTTAGGAGTATAATTAATCGTAGATGTTGAAGATCTGATCGTATTCAAGCAGAATTGAAGGTTGGATTAAAAGAACCAAAAATGAATTTTTGTTGTTAACTGTTGAATCGTGTTGATAAACATGTTATTGACGAAGATCGATGATTGATTAGCACTGGATGATGTTGATGATGGTTTAATTGAAGAAATCTGGATGATTGTTGAAGATTGGAGAAGAAATTTGGATGATGAACGATGAATGGGTTTGAACTGTAATCTAATTCTCTACGGATACGTATTTGAAATTGAAGGTTGTTATCATATTTACAAGTTTGTCACTGTATTTTTTTATGCTTAGATTAAATGAGTGGTTGAGAATGATTCTCTCATTCTCAACCTTTTTTATTTTCTCAATTGAGCTCACATATATATATATATATATATATATATATATATATATATATATATATATATATATATATATATATATATATATATATAGAGAGAGAGAGAGAGAGAGAGAGAGAAAGAAAGAGAGAGAAATGTGTTTATATGCACATTTCAAAAAAAGAGCTTGTCAAATTTTTTGTTTGAAGTCAGATATGGTTTAGACCAAAAATATGGAAACTAATTTTGGACTTTGTTTCAAAAAATATTGAATGGATTAGGAGTTTTTAGGTTTTCGTACAATGTTTTTATACGTTTAATTAATTTTGTATAATGTTGTTGGTATTTTTTAATCTTTTAATAATATTAATATTTAAGGTTGTATATTTTATCTTGTAAAAATAGTTATGGATTTGAAAATATATGTCCTTGTATTATTTTATTGATTTTTTATAAATAGTATTTTTATAAATGAATAAAAAAAATGTTTCTGAAAAAAATCAATAATATCTATGATGACTTTGTTGGTCATTTTATGCGGATAAGGAAAAATTGTCAAGCACTAAAAATTAACTTATCAACTTATTAAGTTTTGATATTGGATAAGTTAATCTAAACATTTTTTTATAATTATGATTGACACCAGATAAATTAATTAACATTTTTGCAAGTATGGATAAACTATTTTAAATAAGCAATCTCGAACATCCCCTTAATGTGTTAATTTCAAGTTTTTATTTCGTAATTATAAAAATCAAAATTTAATATTCACACACTTCCATTTTGCAACATTTTGAAATTCATATTTTCTTTTGCAACATTTTAAAGTTTACATTTTCATTTCAATGTTTTATTTTCACATCCATAGTTAAAGTATATTTAAACCTAAATGCTTGTCTTTGAAACTTTAAACTTATATAATCATTTTTAGACTCCTCAAAGAAAGATATAGCCAAGTTGTTTTGAAACAATATGAAAACATAAATGCTAAACTTAGTTTGATTTGCGATTATAAATCACCTCAAGTTTGAAGGTAGATTGGCATATGAACTAGTATGAACCCCATTAATCAAACATACACATATTGTAAAATAATCTTGTAACTTATTTTGCATTCTCAAAAAACAATGATTTGTTTGCAACTGAAAAACAGAAAATAATTACAAAATTTAATCTCTCTATATGCTACTATTACATTATGTCTTCATCCATTCACAATAAATACAAGCCATTGAAAAGCATCCAATAGAAATTGTTCAAGCAACAATAAACAAAAATGAAGTTGAATTTGAAGCAATATGTGATTAATCTCAACTATTTCGATCTCATCCACTCCACAAAGTTGTCCAGAATGAGTGGCCAAGCAAGTTCCGCATCATAATTCCCAAAATCTGGGAAACTTATCTGTAAACCAGGAAATTACAACATAGATTAATTACAATTACAATGTTCTAATAAGAAAATGAAAAACAAATATTTTAGTACCTCATTGCAAAATCTGTAGAAACCCATCCATTGATCCATGTTTATAACCTTGTAATCGCTCTGTATCTGCATATTTGAAAATAACTCAAATGGATCATTTAATTTAAGGAATAAAGGGATTTTTATTTTTTACTTTTGCTAGGAAGAAAAGAAAAAAGTACCCAACTGACCCTTAGATATTGAACAAATGAATCCACCTGTGGTGGGAATACTGATCCCAAAACAAGCTCCAGTAACTGACATATGCTCTCGATATCTATCGTCTTCTGCTTCTCCTCTACATATAACATAATATAAATATAAATAAAAAGTTAAAAACTAATTCTGATGAAAAATCTAAAACCCAAAAATACCAATTTTAAAGCTATTCGAACCTGTCAGGCAATATTGGAACGCATAGGAATAGAAATTCACATGATTTGATGGCCTTTGAACCTTTGAATAATAACAACAAAGGGTATTTTGGTCATTTATAAACATAAACTTACATTTTTATACTTTGAAAGATTTACAAAACCAAACATAGAAAACAACGAAGGTATGGTTTCTGTTGTATTGTATTGTATACCTCCTTCTCCAGATCAGGAAGTGCCTTTTTCAATTTATTTAGAGTATCAACCCGCAATGCTTTGAAGCCTCTTCGCCATTCCTCCTATAATAAAGATTAGTAACCCATTATATATATATATATATATATATATATATATATATATATATATATATATATATATATATATATATATATATTATGTCTCATGCCTGTTTTTATAAAAATATGCACTCACGTTAAAGAAACTTAAAAATGTAATTTTTTCTTACCAGAGTGAAATACCCCTGCTTTTCAGATTGCATTTTCCTGAAGGTTTAATAGATCAATCAGTGTAATGTGATGAATTCAAGTGAAAAAAATGGTAGAAATGGAATTTACCATGCTAGCATTAATATCCGGACATCTGTGTGATCAATTTCAAGATCAGAACATAGATGCTCAATTCCTTCAGGGCTGTTCAGAATATATATATATATATATATATATATATATATATATATATATATATATATATATATATATATATATATGTGTGTGTGTTATATATGTAGCAAACCCAAACTGTAAACTAAAGTAAAAAAAATCTAATGGATTGCACTTACTCAATGATACCAGATGAGTTTTTAGCATATGAATGATACAGCTGATCTATGAATTCAAACTCCTTTGTAGCAGGCCTACCACCTGAAAATAAATAAATAGTAATTATAATAATAATAATAGAGATCAAAAGGCACTACACAAGAACAAGAACTAGAAAAAGCATAGTATTCCTAGTGATAAGTTATACAGCAATACATTAATTGTTAGCCTAGAAATTGATCCATGATCATATAAACTTCTTCATCAGTTCAAAACGTGTTTGCAGCTGTGAACGACAAGGAACTGAATAAGATTGGCTCAATTATAATCGATATCACTTCAAAGTAATAGTAATTGCATAGATTATATTTGACACGTACAAATATGTTTCATTAAAGAAAACAGCAAGCATGCGCCTGAAACTCAGGCAAATCGATGTAAACCACAAAAAAGTTAATGAGCAATTGAACTAGAAATAGATAATTGAAGGAATACCGGAACGGAATTGATCGATGGCTGACGAATTTGACGATGACGTTGAATTAGACGGACCTTTCTTTGTTGGAGTACGACGCATCTTGAATCTTTATAATCGAAATTAGGGATAAAATCAGCAGCCACCGAGGACGATGCAGATTGCACGAACTCCGAGAGCCGTCACGAATGGCGGACGACTCTTTCAGAGGAGCAGAAAGAGAAAGAGGGAAGCAGTCTCAACTTCTGAACTCTGAACTCATCTGCGAACACGGGTGGATGTGATGTGATGTGGAACGGTTTAATAGTTCGATACGGTTTGTTATATTGTATAGATAAGTCAATTTTTTCAAAATCTGTATATATCTTATGAAATATACTATTCTTTTAATATATCTTGTTATTTCTATATTTATTTTGTCTATATCTATATTCTATATCTTTTATATATATCTCAATAATTTTTAATTTGTAATATATATTTAAGATAAATTACTTTTACACGATCACAATTCGTCATGATATTTAAAAAAAACATCTAATAAATATATCTCAGTCATCTAAAATAAATCTAATAAATATATATCAGTCATCTAATAAATACAATTCTTCATCATATTTAAGATAAATATATCTTAGCCAACAGAACTACAACAAATAACTGATCTAATTAGCAATGTTCAATTAAGAGATGAATATGGCCAAAGGAAATGGGATGGAAATGCTTCTGGTATTTTCGTAGTCGACACTCTTAGACTATATGGTATGAGTATATGAAATGTCGTTATGGTTGACGTGGAGGGGTCTCAACGGCATCACAACGAGATGAACACCCCCCCCCTTCTTGTTGTATCTTGTTGTGTTGTTTTTTATTGTCTTTATGACCGGATGAAACAAGATCATCTATTGATTGCACAAATTCTCTCTCTCTCTCTCTTTCTCTCTCTCTCTCTCTATATATATATATATATATATATATATATATATATATATATATATATATTCTCATCTTAACGGTGTTATAACACCATGAACATCATCCCCTCTTTCTTGTTATAAGGTGTTATAACACCACCTCAACGGCCCATATCTAATAGTCTTAGAAGTCTAATTAAAACAAAGATCTTCACTCTGAATACCTACAACCATGAATGGATTAAATGTGTTCCATTAAAATTAAACTACTTCACTTGGAGAGCGGCATATAACCGAATTCTGACCCTAACAGCCCTAGTTAGACGTGGTGTTGGGGTTGTCTCGTGTCGTTGTCCAAATTATGGGGATATGGAGGAAACATATGATCATTTCTTAACATCGTGTCTTTTTTTTATAGTTGTTTGGAATTCAATTTGGAAATGGTGCAAGTTGGGGACATTTAATGCTAATACAGTTAAAGATCTGTTTTGTGTAATAATCTCTCTAGCATGCCTCGTCTCCAAGTCAGGTTATTCAAATCAATAATAATTTCCACATGTTGGTTCTTGTGGCGATCTCGGAATGAAAAAAATATTCAAAAACCAAACATACTCTCCAAGTAAAGTGTTAGAGCATATCAAGGTGAGCACCTTTATTTGGATCAAGAATAGAGCGAAAATTTCTAGCTTGGATTGGAGTGCTTGGTGTTTCTCTTCTACAATCCTTCCATAATCCGGTTTTGTTTTTATAATGTATTCATTCACTTGGTGTTTTCGTGAACTTGTACCTAGCATCATGCTAGTATCTTTTATTTTATAATTATAATAAAACTTTTGCGGTTCAAAAGAAAATCCAATAAACCTTTTAACTAATAATATAATCTCAATTTATATATAAGTTTAAGTGCATATTCAAACCAGGCCATATTAATATCAGTAGCAGGTGCAAAAAGTTTGACTAGTGGTGACACTCAAAAAAATTGTCGACAAATCTAAAATAGTAGTGACATCGTGTAAAATCTGGATTCTAGAGGTATTTAAATTGAATGTTTTTTTGGACTTTAGGCAGGACCACATCGTGGTGAAGGCATCCCACGACATGGCGATGGCCGATGTATCGCATGTTTTAAATGACCACCGCGACGTGGCGGCCTACGTCCACAGCTTGGTGGCGGTTTAATGAGAAACCCTCATCTTCGGGGTTTGCGCCCCTATTTAAGGGAATGTGATGGCTAGGGTTGCTCACCCTCAGCCTCTATCACACTCTCTCAGCCTCCAAGCAAACCCTAACATCCATTTTGCTCTCTAAGCCTTTTGTGTGGATTTTTTGGGATTAAAAGAAGAAGAAGGTGACATTTGGATTTGGATTCGGCAAGCAACTTTTCTCATCTTCTTGTTGTGCATCTTCTAGAATTTTGTAAGTCCTCAAGTTCCATAATTTTTGGTTTATTGTGCATAGGTCTAGGTTTATGTTCCTTATTCTTCATATTAGGACATATTGGAGTGACTGGGATTCTAAAAAGTTGCCAACTTTATATATCCCTAGAGTCCCTTTGGGGTTAGGAATGTTGGATCTAGAATTTTTAAGAGTTTTGAACTCTTGCATGTGATCTTGGCCCTTTTTACTATATTTTAACCTAGTTTGAGTTCAAGACATGTATTGGACATGCATGTCTATAAAGCAACGATATTTATGGTTCATTGGATGAAAGAATGCCTTCTAGGAAGTTTGAATGGTTGGTTTGATGGATTAAGAGTTTATTGGATTAAGCTAATCTGAACAATCACCACAACATGGTGAATGGGTCACCACTACGTCGTGGATGGCTGTCATGCGACTGTTTTGTCCTATAGTCCCCACGGCGTGGCTGGAGCTAGCCACGACGTGGCGACTGGTTAAGTTGACTTGTTAAGTTTAACCTTTAACCAGGGTTTTGACCAAGTTTGACCTGTGGGTATTTTGGGTATTTTGGGCAATAGTTTGAGAAAAGCTCATTGTTTGTTGTACAGGTGACCCGTAGAGTTGGTATACAGAGCTATGGTGTGATCAACTATCTTTTCAGACTGAGAGGAGTAGTTTTCCTTATTTTTCTTGTGGGTCGAAGGTACTAATGTCCGCCCACTAGATTGTGTATCCTTGTATATATGATGTTGATATGTTGTAGTGATATGTTAGATATGTGTCCTGGTTTATAGGATGTTGGTATGCGGTCGTGATCTGTAGATCTGTCTGTTTTTCTATTGACTGGTTATATGACTATCTATTGTTGGATATATGTTATTTGTTAGATATATGTCGACATAGTATGGTGGGTTTGAGACTGTATTGCTTTGTGCAATCAGTCAACAGACCGGTGCATTCCAACCGGAAGGTTGTGGACCATAGGTAATCCAATTAGGTGGTTGTGGACCCGTTATGTATTGGGCAAGCCAACCGAAAGGTTGTGGGCCAGGGGTAATCCAACCAGGAGGTTATGGACCCGATATTTGTTAGGTTATATGTTTGTGTGGTGGTATTTTTGTAACATCCAGATTCCCAGGTATATTATTTTATTCACTTATTTTGGAGTTTGTGGAGGGACTCGACGATGTTGGTGCTTAGATTCGCCGAGTAGGGTCGCAGATTCTCATCCGGGTTCATGACTGGACTCGGCGAGTCCATGAGTTGACTCGGAGAGTCCATACTGTTTAATGAAACCCTAATTTCCCGGGTTTGGGACCTATTTAAAGGCCCTTAGGGCCGTCATTTGCGGCTACCAAACCCCAGAGAGAAACCCTAAAAGAGCTAGAGCGATTGTGAGAGGAAAGGAGCCATTTCTTGATCATTGTGGTTGATTCTTGCAAGAAGGAGGTGTTTCCAGCTTAGAGGAGGCCAAGGAGGTGGTGCATTTGTGGATTTCGAGCTAAATACATCATCCTTGAGGTAATATATCGCCCCTTTATCTGTTGTGTTGAAGGAATCCATAGATGTAGAGTTTTTCATGTCCTTTAATGGAAGAAATTGTGAGAACATGGCCCTTATTAACTTTGAAATTTCGGATCTGGGCCCATAGTGGTCTAAAGAATTATCTCAACTTGCTTTATGTTGAGCTATAGAGGTGTTAAGCTTAGAATGTTATTTTTGGGGCTAAATCACCAATTGAAACCTTCTAGACGTCCCATGAGTGTCAAGATTCGAACGTTACGTGTTTTTCAGGCTTGGGAAAGTCAGATCTATGGACCAAAGGAACAGATCTGATCTTAGGAGGTCAATTGAGTTTGTGCATGACATGAACTCGCCGAGTCCAAGGGCAGACTCGGCGAGTAGGGTTAGGGTTTCCCGTAAATCACTCAGCGAGTAGACCCGCCGAGTTGGGGGAATAACTCAGTGAGTCTGAGAGGGATGAAAGGACTGGAGTTCAAGGCGGAACTCGCCGAGTTGATCTTGAGACTCGGCGAGTTGAGTCGGGGTAGCCCCGCGATTCATGCCCAGTGTGACTCGTCGAGCAAGGGGAGGGACTCGACATGCCAAACGAGACTAGAGAGTTAGTGGACACGTGTAGACTCGCCGAGTTGCCCAAGTGCACTCGACGAGTCGGGTCAAAAGAGGGGCAAAATAGTCTTTTACCCTTTTGAGTGTGCCAAGACAGGGTTGAGTCTAGTCCCCGAGAGTTATATTTATGAGATTATTTATTTTATGTGATTAGGCGGAGGCTAGATCGTATTTCTACCGAGTCAGAGATTTGCTGAGACATCTGAGGTGAGTCTTGTCACTATACTTTACCTTGAGTGGTAACTAGAGTTATGTGACAGAGTTATTGTATGTTATCTATGTCATGTGTTACACTGCATTATTTCTATATGATTTATGCCATGTGTATATCAGAGTATATCAGAGTTAGATCGGAAGGTTCACAGAGCTAGGACCAGAGGGTCCACAGAGTTAGGGCCCAAGGGCCCACAGAGTTATAGCCTCGAGTGGCTAGTATGTGTTATGTGTGGTATTTTGGGGAACTCACTAAACTTTATGCTTACAGTGTTGTGTGTTATGTGTTTCAGGTACCAGAGATGATCGCGGGAAGGCACCGGCATGATTCGTACACACGCATGGGATTTTATGTATTTTGATCTTGGGAAATATTTTGTGAAACAAAGATATGATACAATGAGATTTTGTTAATAAATGTGTTTGGAAAAATGTGTTTTAAAATGCGAAAAATTGTCTTAAATTTTACGGTGTTATAATTTGGTATCAGAGCCTTGGTTTGAGGGATTCAGATACATCTTCGGGCGTATCTGGACTCAAACTGAGGATTTGAGGAGAATTTTGATAATAAAGTATAATTTTAAAGAGTAAAAAGAGTTTTGAGACAAACAGAGCAGAGCCGAGTGTACGATCAGCCAGCGCCCGAACGGTGATTTCCCAAAATACCCTTACAATAAGTGTTAAAAGATACGTTATGCTATGCTATATGATGAATTATGTTATGCATGCTAGAGTAGACTAGGTATTCTTATTAGTACTAGAGTAGCCTGATATATAATGCCTTAGTCTAGGGGTTTTGCTGCTAGAGATGTTTGAGAGTGTTTAGATAGCAGCGAGGAGTTTATGAGAGATCTGCTAGTGAGTAGCACATGATTAGAGAGAGTAGCGTACTTGGGATTTGGGACTCTGGGAGGAGGACTTGGGATGAATGCAAATGCGGTATGGACGGTAGTATTGGGCCCGTACTACTGAAGATACCGGGTCAGTGCGCAGTCCAAGTAAGAATCCTTAGGGTACCAAAGATCAAGTAGGATTGGGATATCGAGTGTGTGTACATCCGAGCAAATTACTGATATCTTATGTTGTATTTCAGAGAGGCATCATGGTAGGGACACGCCACAGATCAGGGACCAGTGGAGGGGGTGTGAGCGACGAGGACCTCCGCTAGATGATTCATGATGAGGTGGTTACTGCCATCCGCGATGAGATTCCAGAGATGTTCGGGTCTATCAAGACCACCCTGATAGAGACATTCGACGAGAGATACGCTGCTATTTCTAATGCTGCTGTTGCTGCGGCCACTGCAGCTGTAGCTGCGACTAGACCGCAGGGTGGTGATGCGTTGCTGTTCCGGGAGTTCAGCAACAGAAAACCACCGGATTTTGATAAGACCCAGGACCCGATTGCAGCGATGAGGTGGATTTCAGACATTGAGGGGTGTTTCTTCACCTGCTCATCTCCAGAACATTTGAGAGTCCGGTTCGCGTTGAACCAGCTTCGCTTGGGAGCGAAGGACTGGTGGAAGTTTGTGACGGCGCATTATTCGCCTGCTGAGCTTGCTGCAGTGACTTGGGAGAGGTTCACTGCTATGTTCTGAGATGAGTACGTTCCCCAGGTGGAGAGGGAGCGTTTGGCCCAGGAGTTTCTGACCCTCAAGCAGGGTACCGAGTCTGTCACAGTGATTACGAGGATGTTCCATGAGCGGACGATGTTCTGTCCAGAGCACGTGTCCTCCGAGCAGGCACGTATGAGCCGATATCTGAGCATTTTGAGGAGGGATATATGGGAGTTTGTGGCGAACTCAACATACCGGACATTTGCTGAGCTTCAGGCAAATGCTCGGAAGTGGGAGATAGAGTTGGAGACTCAGGCTAGGGAAGAGGTTGAGTCTCAGGGGAGGGATCGGCGACCGGCGCAGTCCCAGCCGGCAGCCAAGCGGGCCAAGCCCGCTAATTCGAGACCTGGGAGTCAGAAGGGCCGCACTTGTGGCAAGTGCGACAAGAGCCACGATGGGGTGTGCAGAGCGGGGTCTTGCTACAAATGTGGCAAGGAGGGGCATATGGCCAAGGATTGCCCCAAGGGGTTTGCAGTATGCTTTCACTGCAACCAGACCGGACACCGCAAGGCAGAGTGTCCACAGTTACAAGGGACAGCCCAGGGAGCACCTCAGGGATCTGCCCCTGCTGCCATCAGAGCTATTGAGAGCCGGCCAGTGAAGGTAGAGGTACCGAAGGCACGAGGGAGAGCCTTTCAGTTGACTGCGGAGGACCGCGCGGCGCCCGATGTCGTGGCTGGTATGTATCATTTCTTGTATTTATTTTGATGTTGGGATATTGTGTTTATTTTATGTTATGCGTAGGTACTTTTCTTGTGAATTCTGTACCTGCCTTGGTGTTATTTGACTCGGGTGCGAGTCGGTCCTTTGTATCTTTGGCTTTTAGTCAGCACATCAGTATTAGTCGAGAGGCATTGAGTCGACCTTTGAGAGTTTCCATAGCTGACGAGAGAGCGGTGTATGCCACCGAGATGATCCAAGGGTGTGTACTCGAGATTTTTGGCGTTGAGTTTCCGATTGATCTAGTTCCTATCGCGATGGGTGACGTCTGTGTCATAGTGGGTATGGACTGGTTGAGCAAATTTGGAGCAGTTATCGACTGCGAGAGACAACTCGTGACCATACGAGACCCTAGTGGGGGAGTTCTGACAGTATACGATGAGGGTACATGTTCTGGGCCGGCATTTTGTTCAACCGCTAGATCAAGGCAGAGCCTACAACAGGTTTGTAAGGGATTTGTAGCGTATGTGATGGATACGAGGGTTGATTCAGAGAGACTGAGGTCAGTAGATGAGGTTCCGATAGTGCGTGAGTTCCCGGATGTATTTCTGGAAGAGTTACCGGGTGTGCCTCCCGAGAGGCAGGTTGAGTTCAGCATCGATTTGGTTCCGGGGGCTGCGCCTATCGCCAAGGTGCCTTATCGCCTTGCGCCTCCAGAGATGCAGGAGTTATCCTCATAGCTCTAGCAGCTGCTGGGTAAAGGGTTTATTCGGCCGAGCAGTTCACTATGGGGAGCACCTATCCTCTTTGTCAAGAAGAAGGATGGTTCACACCGGATGTGCATTGATTACCGGGAGTTGAACAAGCTAATGGTCAAGAACCGTTACCCGTTGTCGAGGATCGATGATTTGTTCGATCAGTTGCAGGGAGCATCTTGGTTCTCCAAGATCGATTTGAGGTCTGGATATCATCAGGTGAGGGTGCGAGATGAGGACATCCAGAAGACAGCGTTCAGGACTCGTTATGGGAATTACGAGTGCGTGGTGATGCCTTTCGGACTCACCAATGCACCGGCGGTGCTCATGGATCTCATGAGCAGAGTGTGCAGGCCGATGTTGGATCGCTCGGTGATCGTGTTCATCGACGACATATTGGTGTATTCGAGGTCCAGAGAGCAGCATGAGGTGCATTTGAGAGAGATCCTTAGAGTTCTGAGATCGAAGAGGCTTTATGCCAAATTCTCCAAGTGTGATTTCTGGTTGCGAGAGGTCCAGTTCCTAGGGCACCTCGTTAACCAGAAAGGGATATTGGTCGACCCGGCCAAGATTGAGGCAGTGATGAGTTGGCAGGTGCCGAGGTCACCTACCGAGATCAGGAGTTTCCTAGGGTTGGCTGGTTATTATCGGAGATTTATCAGGGATTTCTCCAAGATCGTCGTGCCACTCACCAAGTTGACCCGGAAGGGTGTTGCCTTTCATAGGGTCCAGAGCAGCAGGCCTCCTTCGAGACACTTCGCCAGAGACTATGCGAAGCCCCGGTGTTAGACCTTCCGGAGGGGATGGAGGACTTCGTAATGTATTACGACGCGTCGATATTGGGGTTGGGAGCGGTGCTTATGCAGAGGGGTCATGTGATAGCATACGCATCGAGGCAGCTGAAGCCTCATGAGATGAGGTATCCTACCCACGATCTAGAGTTGGGGGCGGTGGTGTTCGCCCTCAAGATCTGGCGTCACTATCTGTATGGGGTTCAGTGTACCATATACACAGACCACAAGAGCCTGAAGTATCTACTGGGTCATCCCAACCTGAATATGCGCCAGAGGAGATGGTTGGATGTGGTGAAGGATTACGATTGTGAGATCCTGTACCACCCGAGCAAGGCTAATGTTGTAGCCGATGCACTGAGCCGTATGGTGGAGGGCGCCCCGATGCGGGATGTTTGTTTGAGATTGACGGTGATGACTCCGGTGTTGGACACCATTCGTGGGGCCCAGGCTGAGGTCGTGAGACCAGAAAGCCAGAAGAGAGAGAGAGAGAGAGAGAGAGAGAGAGAGAGAGAGAGTTGTCGGGCTAGTATTGGAGTTCGTTACCAATAGTCGGGGGCTTATGACATTTTAGGGTCGGATATGGGTACTGTTTGTGGGCGGGACGCATACCATTTTGATGGAAGAATCTCATCGATCGAAGTTCTCGATCCATCCCGGGGCCACTAAGATGTATTTGGACCTGAAGAGGGAGTATTGGTGGCCCTGCATGAAGAGGGACGTTGCATTGTTCGTTGAGAGGTGCCTAACCTGTCGTAGGGTTAAGGCTGGGCACCAAAGACCGCATGGTAAGTTGCAGCCGTTAGAGATTCCCGAGTGGAAGTGGGAACATATTACTATGGATTTTATCACCAAATTGCCGAGGACTGCGAGGGGCGTCGATGCAATTTGGGTGATTGTGGACAGGTTGACGAAGAGCGCCCACTTCCTTGCTATTAGCGAGAGCTCTTCTTCGGAGAGGCTGGCTGAGTTGTACGTGAGAGAGGTGGTATCGCGGCATGGAGTACCGGTCTCGATTGTTTCAGATCGAGATGTACGTTTCACTTTCAGGTTCTGGAAGAAGTTTCATGAGGAATTGGGTACGAAATTGCATTTTAGTACCGCATACCACCCATAGACTGACGGGCAGAGTGAGCGGACGATTCAGACGCTCGAGGACATGCTCCGAGCATGTGTGTTGGATTTTGGCGGGATTTGGGACACGTATTTGCCGTTGGCAGAGTTTTCCTACAACAACAGTCATCATTCGAGCATTGGTATGCCACCATTTAAGCTGTTGTATGGGAGGAGGTGTCGGACCCCCATTTGCTTGGGAGAGGTAGGGCAACGTGTGATGGGTAGTACAGAGATCGTACTTCAGGCGACTGAGCAGATACAGCAGGTCAGACAGAGGTTGTTGACCGCTCAGAGTCGTTAGAAGAGTTATGCGGACAGGCGCCGGTCCGAGCTTGAGTTTCAGGTTGGCGACTTCGTGCTCCTGAAGGTCTCTACTTGGAAAGGAGTGATCCAATTCAGGAAGAGGGGCAAGTTGGGGCCCCGATATATTGGTCCTTTCAGGGTGATCACGAGAGTAGGCAGGGTACCCTACCGTTTGGAGCTACCTGCAGAGTTGGGTCAGATTCATGACACCTTCCATGTGTCGCAGCTGAGAAAGTGTATAGTCAACGAGTCGGCAGTGGTACCATTAGAGGATATTCAGGTGGATGTGAGTCTGAACTATGTTGAGAGACCGGTGGCGATTAGGGATCAGAAGATCAAGGTTATGAGGAACAAGGAAGTGCCTCTGGTGCAGGTCCAGTGGCAACATCGGAAAGGGTTAGAGCTGACTTGGGAGCTGGAGAGCGAGATGCGTGAGCAGCATCCAGAGTTGTTTGCAGAGTGAGACTTCGAGGGCGAAGTCTGATTCTAGTGGGGGAGAATTATAACATCCAGATTCCCAAGTATATTATTTTATTCACTTATTTTGGAGTTTGTGGAGGGACTCGGCGAGTTGGTGCTTAGACTCGCCGAGTAGGGTTGCGGATTCTCATCCGGGTTCATGACTGGACTCGGCGAGTCCACGTTGTTTAATGAAACCCTAATTTCCCGGGTTTGGGACCTATTTAAAGGCCCTTAGGGCCGTCATTTGTGGCTACCAAACCCCAGAGAGAAACCCTAAAAGAGATAGAGCGATTGTGAGAGGAAAGGAGCCATTTCTTGATCATTATGGTTGATTCTTGCAAGAAGGAGATGTTTCCATCTTAGAGGAGGCCAAGGAGGTGGTGCATTTGTGGATTTCGAGCTAAATACATCATCCTTGAGGTAATATATCGCCCCTTTATCTGTTGTGTTGAAGGAATCCATAGATGTAGAGTTTTTCATGTCCTTTAATGGAAGAAATTGTGAGAACATGGCCCTTATTAACTTTGAAATTTCGGATCTGGGCCCATAGTGGTCTAAAGAACTTATCTCAACTTGCTTTATGTTGAGCTATAGAGGTGTTAAGCTTAGAATGTTATTTTTGGGGCTAAATCACCAAGTGAAACCTTTTAGACGTCCCATGAGTGTCAAGATTCGAGCTTTACGTGTTTTTCAGGCTTGGGAAGGTCAGATCTATGGACCAAAGGAACAGATCTGACCTCAGGAGGTCAATTGAGTTTGTGCATGACATGAACTCGCCGAGTCCAAGGGCAGACTCGGCGAGTAGGGTTAGGGTTTCCCGTAAATCACTCAGCGTGTAGACCCGCCGAGTTGGGGGAATAACTCAGTGAGTCTGAGAGGGATTAAAGGACTGGAGTTCAAGGCGGAACTCGCCGAGTTGATCTTAAGACTCAACGAGTTAAGTCGGGGTAGCCCTGCGATTCATGCCTAGTGTGACTCGTCGAGCAAGGGGAGGGACTCGACATGCCAAACGAGACTAGAGAGTTAGTGGACATGTGTAGACTCGCCGAGTTGCCCAAGTGCACTCGACGAGTCGGGTCAAAATTTGACCGTTGACTTTTGTTGACCAAGTGCACTCGTCTAGTCCCGGGAGTTATATTTATGATATTATTTATTTTATGTGATTAGGCGGAGGCTAGATCATATTTCTACCGATTCAGAGATTTGCCGAGCCATCTGAGGTGAGTCTTGTCACTATACTTTACCTTGAGTGGTAACTAGAGTTATGTGACAGAGTTATTGTATGTTATCTATGTTATGTGTTGCACTGCATTATTTCTATATGATTTATGCCATGTGTATATCAGAGTATATCAGAGTTAGAACCGGAAGGTTCATGGAGCTAGGACCAGAGGGTCCACAGAGTTAGGGCCCAAGGGCCCACAGAGTTACAGCCTCGAGTGGATAGTATGTGTTATGTGTGGTATTTTGGGGAACTCACTAAGCTTTATGCTTACAGTGTTGTGTGTTATGTGTTTCAGGTACCAGAGATGATCGCGGGAAGGTGCCGACATGATTCGTACACACGCATGGGATTTTATGTATTTTGATCTTGGGAAATATTTTGTGAAACAAAGATATGATACAATGAGATTTTGTTAATAAATGTGTTTGGAAAAACGTGTTTTAAAATGCGAAAAATTGTCTTAAATTTTACGGCGTTACAATTTTGGGGAACTCACTAAGCTTTGGCTTATAGTTTCAGTTTATTGTTTCCGATACTTCAGATGATCGTATCAAGGTGAAAGCGTGATCGTGCACATCCTTCAGATTTTATGTTATTTTGATTTTTGGGATACTCTGATTATTAACTATCACTTTTGAACTAATGATTTGTAAATAATTATGGTTACTGGTGTAACACTCTAAATTTTCAAATAAAATTGTCATTTTTAAAATCACATAAAACCCAATATCACAATTCTCAAAAACCACTAAATGTATAAGTTGTCAAAACACAAGTCAACAAATGTTTGATAATATCCCAGAATCCCCAAAAACATAATCTCTAACAGGTGTATACAATCAAGTCGACGCCTTCTCGCGATCTTGAGAAGTACCTAAAACACATATCACACAACACGATAAGCACGAAGCTTAGTGAGTTCCCCAAAATACTACATACACATATAATAAGCCTCTCATGGCTATAGCTCAGCATGGATCCTCCAGTCATGCGTCTCGATGAGGACCCTCCGGTCTCACGGCTCGGTGTGGACCCTCCGGTTATATGTCTCAGTGAAGACCCTCCGGTCTCATAGCTCGTGTTGGACCCTCCAGTCCTATATCTCAGTGAAGACCCTCCAGTCTCACAACTCGGTTTGGGCCCTCCGGTCCTAACTCAGTAAGGCACAGAATAATATAGCATAAATCACAAAGACAAAATGCATAATATCACGTAACTCAGTATAAGCACGTAGGACCCTCCGGTCGATAACTCAAATAAGACCCAACGGTCACACAGTATTACCACTCAGGTAAGTATAGTGAGAAGACTCACCTCGTAAGTAAGCAAGTAGATCTAGTACCCCACGAACACTCTAGACTCCGCCTACATATCATAATCATATCTAATTAAATTTTATAACCACAAATCTAAAAAGTTAGGCTAACCCCTTCTCTAATTCTTGGAAAGGGTGAAAGACCATTTTACCCCTCCATGGTCCTCCATAATTCATGTCTTGACCAAACCCTAAAAGTCAACGGAGGTCAACACTCGAGCCAACAGTCCATGTTGACCCAACTCGTCGAGTGCATCTATGCAACTCGTCAAGTTCCTTCGTTTTCAAGAAGTATCGGGAAAATCCAACTAAACTGTGACATCCCCAAATTCACGGTCATTTTAAAATTTTATTTATGCTTATTCAAAAATCAGAGTATTCATTTTAAAGAATAATATTGCGGAATTTGTTCCCAGAAAAACATAATAATAATATTATCAAAGCATTTCCGAAGAAATGTATTTTGTTTATATTAAAACTTTGGGATGTCATCATCAATACAGAAACATAAGCATAAACATACCTTACATTCATTTACACTAGTGATTTACATCTCCTTTAATCTCTCAGTGTAATGTAACTTCGTATCGACACATGTGATACAAATAAACTGAGTAGGTCAGGTTGGGAAACCTGGTGAGTACATAGGGATTTCAATCCCACAATGTTATACCATATATATATATATATATATATATATATATATATATATAATTTAGAGCTCACGATATATACAATTTCACATCATATAAGCAATTTCGTCCCACCCCGACGATCCTCGTAGTGATACGATCTATACTCTCGGATCTAAAAATTACCGAATTTCCTAATCCATACTCTTGGATCTGAAATTAACCTCTTTACCTAATCCATACTCCCGGATCTAAAATTAACCTCTTTACTTAATCCATACTCCTATATCTAAAATTAACCTCTTTACCTAATCCATATTTCCAGATCTAAAATTAACCTTTTTACCCGTTCCATACACCTGGATCTAAAATTAATTTTTTTACCTAATCCATACTCCCGAATCTGAAATTAACCTCCTTACCTAATCCATACTCCCAGATCGGGTATGTCTGATCCATACTCCTAGATCAATAATTATGCCCATTCCATACTCTCAGACTAGGGACAATTAACTATGTCTAATCAATGCTCTCGGACCAATAACAAATTTAAAGTTCGACTCTGTATATATCTCACTCGTTCTCATAAAGAGATACTGCCCAACATTCCTCTTAATTAATTTAGGTTTACTTTGTATCCTAAATTATCGTATATTATCAGATATGCTCTTAACACGTATTTCATGCAATATCAAATATTTTACACACCAACAAACATTTAATACATTATTCAATACTTGTATTAAAATCATGTTCATGAAAGGGACTATGCACTCACTTGTAAAAGTGATGATTCCAAACTTGGGCAGCGCTTCACTTCTAATGATTCTATTTTCCTTCGACAAAACCTAACATTATTAGTGCTAAGTTTTAGTCTAATATTTATTGCGACTAATTATTAGTCTAGATTCATCGTTAACTCAAAGTCTACTTTCATGATCTATCAAGTAAGGAACAAGCAGGTAGGATTATATCGGAGGTAGGGTCCACTTGGTATACGAAGTATACTGTTTGGAAATCCACTTTAAACACCTCACTAAATCACTACATTCATCCCCGTAAGTAGATCAATCAGTATAACGACCTGGAATCACTGATAAATCTTGTTTATAAGTTCATGATAACGATAATGAACTTAAACATAATTTATACTTAAAGTAGGGTAAGCATAACTCACTTACAACAGGTTTTTCTCAAAACCGGGCTTCTCTGAATCAAAGTTTCTTAGCCGAAAGCTCTTCTTCTCGGAGCCTTCGGGCGCTCCAGGGCTTTCCTCTAGTGCCTTGAGGCAACTAGGGCTTTAGGAGGGTTTTTGGGAGATAGAGTGTGAGAGAGAGAAGGAGAGAGAGAGAGAGAGAGAGAGAGAGAGAAGTGGGTTTTGGTGTCAAGAATGAAGGCACTTTCGCACTGTAGTTATAGGTTGAAATACAGATGAACTCATCGAGTAGGGCCTTCAACTTGTCGATTTGGGTGCCACATGTCACCATTTGGTGGCAAGACTTGGGGAGAAAGCAATGGCTTAGATTGCGCCACGTCACCCCCTTCGCAGCAGCACACTCCTGACTTTTAAACCCCGTAACTTTCACATACGAGCTCCATTTTTTATTTTCTTTATATCCATGCGTAGGTATTGACAAGATCTACAACTCTCCTTTTGGCCGATTTTAAATTTAACAGTATGAGAAGATTCTACTGTTAAATAACCGTGTAGAATTCATAACTTCTACATACAGACTCCGTTTTCTTCTATCTTTTTTTATCATTGAGCTCTTATTAATGAGATATTCAATTCTCATTTAGGTTGCCTTGGCCAAAAATTGATCGATCTAAATTTCGAATTTCAGGTTGTGCACTGTTATGCCAAATCTTAGAAAAATCATAACTTCCTCAAACGAAGTTAGATTTGGGCGCTCTTTTTATGTATATTCCCGGCTTAACATATACTAAAAATTTCATTTATATCTCGAAGGCTAAAAATTAGTTTATCAAAAAATCACTTTTTACGATTCCCGGTGTCGTGCCGGTTTTGCCGTAAAACTTCGACAGGTCATAACTTCTTCGTTATAACTCGGATTTTGGCATTCTTTATATGTATGGAACCCTTGTGACATATAATATAACTTGGTTAAGATTATTTATTCTAAATAATATTCTATTAAAAATTCATTTTTGACACTTATTGTCTCTAAATTGACTAGGCCGAATCTACATGCGTTACAATTGTCTCCCCCTTAGGATGATTACGTCCCGTAATCATCAATGAAATAGGGTTTGTATAATGACTCCACACGTTATCTCTTCATCCTTGGTGATAATCGTTACTTCTATGTTCCTTCAAATTAATATCTAACTCTTGGACTTCTTTAACTACAGGCGGTGCTCGATCTCGAACCCGCTCTCTACCTCATGTTAGACTTTCAATCATGACCTTCAAGACACAATCTTGATCCTTATGGGAGTCTCCTTCTTCTTCTTAAAAAAATTGAGATAAGTTCATTGATTACCACAATGGACCGATGGGTCACATTCTAATGACCTCTCATCGTATGATGCAATGCTTAGAGTCAGGTCTTTTTAGAGTCAAATTCCATACTTGAAGACAACTTCCTTCATGCTCTAATGTTATATAATCACATTCTAACATGCAGCACTTCTAGATACAAGCTCTTACAACGATCGTGATACTTCTATTGATCGTTTTGATTATCTTTCACTTTAACTGTCTGGCTTAAGTCAGATGCTACATCGAACTTGTTTCTCTGAACCAGGTAACATACTTATCTTAATCAAACTTAATTTCACAAGATCACTAGGGTCGGAATAACGATCATCTTGTTAGTCATTACTAAAACGATGGTAACGACAAACATGAACAAAACAGAACCAATTACTAGTGCCTTGGTAACCTTGTGAGTTCCCCTGATCCAAGAGTGAGTCATGTGCTTTTGGTAGTATAGGCGTCTACTACCATTCACACCTACTCATACTCATCCAAAGTATTGTCTCGTAGTTTTTCCAAGTTATTATCACAAAAAAAATTAACACATACAAAATGTGTCCAAACAATCATAAAATTTTCCTACATTCTACTAGGACTTCTTCTATGCGTATCTTCAATCATCACTTATGTTTCAACTCGGTTGGTGGTGGAAATGTCAGGAGATGGGAAAACTTCATGGATTATACCAAAAATCTTTCTTTCTTCTAATCGAACGTGTACTTCTCCCGTACTAGACATATTATTTATTAGACACATTCTAAAGGCAAAATATCACTCTTACGATATCTTCTGATAGGTATCATTCACTATCGTAAGCCTTCTCATTTCCTCCATTTACTCAATTCACTAAGAGTCTTCACCATGATGTTCTGCACACCAAAGCAGTCGTTACCGAAACGATGGTAACGACAGACATGAACAAAATAGAATCAATTACCAGTGCCTTGGTAACCTTGTGACTTTCCTTGATCCAAGAGTGAGTCATGTGCTTCCGGTAGTATAGGCGTCTACGACCATTCACACCTACTCATACTCATCCCAAGTATTGTCTCGTAGTTTTTCCAAGTTATTATAAAAAAAAATTAACACAAACAAATGTGTCCAAACAATCATAAAAAATTCCTAGGCTCTACTAGGACTTCTTCTATGTGTATCTTCAATCATCAATTCTGTTTCAACTCAGTTGGTGGTGGAAATGTACGACGATGGCATAACTTCATGGATTATACCAAAAGTATTTCTTTCTGCTAATCGAACATGTACTTCTCCCGTACTAGACATATTATTTATTAGACACATTCTAAAGGCAAGATATCACTCTTACGATATCTTCCGATAGGTATCATTCACTATCGTAAGCCTTCTCATTTCTTCCATTTAATCAATTCACTACGAGTCTTCACCATGATGTTCTACACACCAAAGCAGTCGTTTGGTGTAGCGAGACAAGAATATAGATAGAGGAAGGTTTAGACGGGTATTTATAGGATGAAATATTGCTGAACTTGTCGAGTAGGGCCTCCAACTCGTCGAGTAGGGTGGCACATATCACCATCTAGTGTGAAGACTTTGGGAGAAAGTAATGGCTCATATCGCACCACGTCACCCCCTTCGTAATAGCACATCCCTGACTTCTAAACCTCGTAACGTTCGCATACGAGCTCCATTTCTATCATTCTTTATATCCACGTGTAGATATTGACAATATCTACAACACTCTTTTTGACTCCGTCGGCTAATTTCGGCCGATTTTAAATTTAACAGTATGAGAAGATTACACTATTAAATGACCGTGTAGAATTCATAACTTCTACATATGAACTCCGTTTTCGTTTGTCTTTTTATCATTGAGCTCTTATTAATGAGATCTTCAATTTTCATTTCTGGTTGTGTAGAAAAACCATAGAACCAGTTCATCGATTGGACCATCTACAAGTTGTTCAGCTTCCGGAAGAATGAAGTTGATTTTTGCAATGAAGTCTTCAGTTCCGTATAGGTGTGCCAGCTCATAGTTGCATCTTCAAAACTCCGCGACATAGTCTTTGAGGAAGCTCAGAGCAGTATGGTAAGCACCCATACTGATATCATCTTTTTTTAATTCCTCGGAAGTAAGCGGCCAATATGAGAATGTCATTAGGATTCATCAAAGGGAAATCGGCATCAGTGATGGTCCGGGGTGTTTCTTTGTTCTGGAGAATGTGAAATCGAAAAAATGGACATTTGAGTTTGAACTTTACTAGAATCTTTCTTCCAAACCCATCGACTTTGGTAATTCTCTTCCTCGTCCATACTTCCTTAAGAGGTTGTGCATTCTTGGAAATTCTCGTCCTCATCACAATTCGTATCAGAGCTTGAGTGGTTGTCCTTTGAGTCCATATGATCAGATTATCATTGATTTGAAATTACCTTGGTATTTCAATCATTTCTATGTTCAGAATAAAAGTTCTTCTATATACCACTTTTGCTCAAGATATCTTAACTTCAATGGTTGTTTCTAATCCTCAACAAATGTATTCAATGTAAATAGCAAATAGCATGGATTGCCCTACTCGTGCCCCATTGCTAGTTGTTGAAGAATATGATCATTGGAAAGTAAGAGTGGAGAGATTTTTACTTGGAAAAGAAAAATGTGAATCTATCTGGAGATCTGTCAAAGAAGGCCCACATATTCCAGTTCGAACAATTGTAAGAGATGCTACTACTCAGCTTATGGGTCAAGATGAAACTCGTCCAGCTCCTCTAACAGCTGATGATCTTGAAAAGTTGCATGTTGATCAAGTCGCCTTCTCTGAAATGGTGTTTGCTATTCCTCCTTCACTTTTTGAGCACATCAACTACGCAAGTTTGCTAAAGAGATCTGGGACACACTCGAAGATCTGTTTGAAGGGTCAGAGAATATGAAAGACAAACGGTTGACTTCGGTTGTAAATGAGTTCGACACATTCACTACCACTCCTGGTGAGCTTGTTGCCTCAGCTTCAAACAAATACCTAATTGTTGTCAACAACATGATAGCTCATGGAATAGTCCGAACTCCTCTTGAGTACAACCTCAAGTTCATCAACAGCCTCAGAAAGTGATTGGGAAATGTGAAGTCTCGTATTCAGAATAATGGATCTCGGAAAAAGCTCAAGCTCTATCAACATTTTTATGAGCTTCAACTTCATGAATCAAACATTGCTCAAACTTTAAGAGAACTCTTCGGAGGTCCCCTTGCCTTAGTCAGGTCCTATGATGTGACAACCCGAAATTTCCATTCTGATCAAACCATTCCAAGCCAATAGAAGTAGAGCAGTTACAGTGAAAACTCAGATTCCGAGTATAAGTTTGGCAGTTTTTAGGATTTTACACCTAAGGAAATATTAGGAGAATGGATGCACTAGGGTTTTGTGCAACACTATAATTCCAATACTCTAGGACATTAGAGTTCATTCCGAGAATAGAGATATTTTCTGCCAAAAATCTCAGGACTATAAATAGAATTCTGAACCAAATTGGTTTATTAGTTGAATTCCAATTAGAGAAAAGCCAAATTCTCTCTCACGGATCTTCGGGTTTTCATCCCAAATCGTGAGTACACTTCTCTAGTTGTGTTATAATGCTTGTTTTATGCTTATTAACATAGATTGTATGGCAAATATATGAGATCCGGGAGTTTACCGCCCAAGAACGTTCTTGGGGAGTAAACTCCAAAATGAAGCTTAAAGGCCATCTAGTCCCATTTCCTTGTTAGGTGACTAGATTAGGATAACATGTATGAGCATTTGAGACTAGAAATCAATCAAGAACACATAGCTTTAGGAGTTTACGACCCAAGAGTTTCTTGGACCGTAAACACCAATTTCAAGGGCTTAAATGTGCCATAATCACCCCAAAGGCTTTAGACTTTCAACCTCAATTACTTCTAGCTAATCTGGAGACTTTAACACATCAAGAACACCCCTTAAAGGGAGTTTACGGCCAAGAAATGCTCTTGGGACGTAAACACCAAGTAAGGGCACCAATGTGTGCCTAGGGTCCCCCTTAGACTTAAACAAAAGCCTAGAAGTTATCCTACTTGTGCAAGAGACCTAAAAGAATTAAAACATCCATCCCATGAGAGTTTACAGCCGAAAACTCTAAGGGATATGGTCTTTTGGCCATAAACACCTATAAAGGGGTCAAATGACACCCTAACTCCTTCCTTATGCCTAGAACCCAACATAGATCATTACCTAGAAATGTTGAGACTTGAAAACACCATAAAAACCCTTCCAAGGGAGTTGACGGCCGTAAACTCCAAGGGAATATGGTCTCTGGGCAGTAAACTCCCCAAAGGAGTTAAAATGGTACCCAAACACTTGTTATAGCTTTGAAACAATTCACCACTAGAGTTGTAATAATTCTAAGCATCATTTAGAGCCTTGGTTGAGAGTTTACGGCCAGGAGTTTACTCCCCTGGGCCGTAAACTCCAATGAATATGGTCATTAGACCTTAAACTCCCATTAGGGGCTTTGCACTCTTTTGTTGCAACCCATTAGCCTCCTAGCACTTGACCAAAAGTGTTTTCCTCGAGCTTAAATGTTTATACTTGTATAATTAGTGTTTTTATCACTAATTACTTATATACATATGCTTTCATATGAAATTAGGATCATTGTGTGTGTCTAAGTCTTCGCTTGACACCAAGCACTTGCCCGATCCTTCCTTACGATAACAACCCGTTCAATTCCAGTCACTTACTGCAGGTGAGTTCATACCCCTTAAATAATGTTTTAAACTATTTTTAAATGTTTTATGCAGGGGGATACAAGTAGAATTATGCTAGTTATTATATCAATCACATGCGATTAATAAGTAGAATTACGTTAGTTATTATATCAATCACATGTGATTAATATACAGCATTCAAAGGATTTGGCTACTCATTAGCCGTTTTACCAAACGGTTTCCTTTAAATGATTCTAATGAACATTTTATATGTTTTAAACTCCTTATTACACTATATATTTTACTCTGTATATCACATTCCAAACTTATTTACAATTGTGTTTCAAACAAATGTTTCTTTATACTAAATTGTTTTATCAAAACCCATGCCTTCAAATTGTTCTATAGGTTGACATCAAGTCGATATTTTTTTAAAATAATAATTATGTTTCAAATGTTTTACAAAACTTATTTATGCTTTTATATTATAAATTGCATGCCTCTATATGTATAGTTATATAAGAAATGTTTAAAAGACTTAGGAAGGCTATCCACCCTATTTCCTTTTTGCGCTTGAGATGTGGTCTGGTGGGATATCGGGTACTCGTCCGAAGGTCGTTTAAATATTAGTTATATATCATGTGTACATATATAGTCATAAAAGGTCTTTCCAGTTCATCCCATGCCCTTGGGTAGCAAGGGTATACATCCATGACCATACATACCAGATAGATTACTAGTAAACTACCATATGGGTAGTTTAGGAAGATACTAGAACAATTACTAGAATGCCATATCATACAATGAGTCAGTTCATTCATGAGTCAACACTTTCTAGAACAGTACAGTACATTACATATACAACTATACTGTCACAACTGTAGATTTTGAGCCATGTAATCTATGCATTCAACCTAATGTGAATCAAAAACTTCAATCAAATACAAGATACAAGTACTATAAATAGTCATCAAACAATTGGAGACCCTAGAAGCCTTGGTTAAGTCCATTTTGGACTAAGACTTCCTTATTGGATCCAAATGGACCAATAAGCTTCCAATTGGACTATCATGGGTTTAGGACCCTAATTGGGCTCTAATTGGACCCACATTCGTTTATTTCAATATTTTGGGCTAGGTAGAACCTAGAAGGAAATAAAACACAAGATTTGATCCATAATTTAACCTAACCTAGCTTAATAAAGCATAAAAATCACAATTTTATTTTATAAGTCCAATAAATACCCTAAACTACCTCTAATGTTGGGCTTGGGGGCAAAAGCCCAAATTTTTCCTCTTTCCCTTCATATTCTCGGCCCAAGGCCCAAATCCAAGGGAAGTTGACTTTGGTTGCCACCTCACTATTATCTAATGGAATTCTAGGCACATATCACATACCTCCATGCATGTATCACTTCAAAAGTCACTTCTTTTCTCTCTTCTCTTCTTGTTCGGCCGAGAGCAACACCACACACACCAAAAATATCTCAACTTTCTCTCTAGAACACTCAAGAACTCTCCTTCCTCCCCTCTCCAAAAATCTCGAAATTTAGGGACTTTCCAAGAGGATTTTGCAAGTAAATCATCATCTAAGGTAAGGTTTTGCTTGGATCTATGACTTGTATTCTTTATTTATCAAAAATCTCCTCCTAATCCATGCAAAAATCGTGATCTTGCACCCTAGAACCATCTCAAACTCGAGATCTTCATCAAAGGGAGCTTAGGCCAAAAATCACTTCATTTTCCTTCCATCTTTCCTTCCAAAAACCGAGTCAACACCCCAAGGTGAGCTTCATACCCCCTATTTTCTGTTTTTATGAGTTTTGTGGGGGGGGGGGGGGGGAATACAAGTGAAAGTGTAGATCTATATGTGTTTGTATGCCTTGTATGATTTCCATGCTTATATGTATGCTTATATGTGTTTTAATGTTGGATCTAGCCATTAAACCCCTCAAAACCGAGATATAACTTATGTTTTATGATTTTAGCTTCAAATATGTTCCTACATAATAAGTGATACAAGAAAAATAGCTAAGTGGTTAGCAACAATTTTCTTTAAGCTAAAAACACATATTTTGGGCCAAAAATGTGAAAAATACAAAAATTAAGGGCCCAAATTGACATTTTACAGATTCTGATGGTTGAAAAGTGCCAAAACAGTTTCCATAAAACTATTTCTGGAATTTTATTCAATTAGAGGATTAAAAACATAAATTTCAAGCTTATTGGGCTAAAAGTGAAAATTTCGGCCCAAGGAGGCCCATTATGCGAATTTTTCTGTTTTGAAGGGCCAAAACTGTGAAATTCTGTAAAACAGTGGACTATAAGTGTCCCAAACCCTTTTCAAAGGTTTAACATGCTTTTCAAATTTAAAAAGGACCAAAGTTGCAAAAATATTCCAATTTGGGCCAAAATTGTCAAAATTGCGAAAAGAAGGGCTAAAACCGAGAAAAACTGCATTTTCAGGGGCTTAAACTGTTTTCTATGAAAAATATGCTGGAAAATGTTAATTTCAATACTTTTTGGTGTTAAAATGTCAAGAAAAATAGTTTAAGGACCAAACCGGGAAATATTGAAATAAAAGGGTTGAAAATGTAAATTTTACAAATAATGAGGGGCTGAAAACAGAAATATTTCAAGGCTGATTCAATATGTACAATTTTATCAAATAATGACACCTCGACTATCAACGAAATACAACTCATTACAATAGCAAAAGTCGTTGTTAAACGAATTGGCTCGGTCTCGAGCCAATGGAAATCTACAACTACTAACTCTTCGATACATACAAATAACGATTGGTAATACATATACATACGAGTGTGCACAGACGTCTACGCACCATCTTCGGGCCCCAAAAGTGTAAAATCTTGCTTGTTGGGCCTAGCTAGCCCAATGACCTGATCTTAAGGCCCGAAGACACTTATTTTCTACGGAGTGTTGAGTTTTACCGACTCGGCACAACGTAGAGTGACTTTCAATGGCTTGTACCACTGGTCCCCAAGGGTCCATGGTATTGCTAGAAGAGTCGGCATATTTTACGAGGCGGGTCGGGGACCCCTCGCACGCATATTTTTCCCCAACCGGTTAATGGAGTCACCGGGGTCTTCGTGACCTCTTTCTCTACGGATGTGGGACTACACTTAGTCCGGGCGATTGGATAACGTGATTAGTACGGACGACGCCTTCGGGTTCGTTAGTATAACTATAAACTGGGCGTTTATGTAATGCGGGTTTGTAGTAAATAATCAATGCTCGAGAACCTTCCAACGTCGCCTGGGACAGACACTACTATTTTCGTAATGGTTTCAACGCAACTTAATGGATTCCAAAAGAACTAGGGGAACATCGGGTTTCCCTAGGGTTTTTATTACATACAGATTTGAAATGCATACATCTTCAATGAACATTTTTTTTTACAAGTATAGAAACAAACAAGCATACCTATGGATCTTCACAAACGTTTTTAAAAGCTTTTCTTTTCAGAAAATATCGGATTTTCTGGTAGTTTTTCAAGAAATACAAACATTCGATTTCAAACACTACTTATGAACTCACCAGCATTTCATATGTTGACGTTTTTCAAAATACTTGTATTCTCAGGGAACCAGTGAATCAAGGAAAATCATACTCAGTGACGGATGTAGTTTATTTTTGTATGAATTGAACAAATAAATTTTTGGGGAATGTAATGTTAAAACAATGTATGATATGTAAACACTACTGGTTGTACTATGTTGATGAATGGTGACGAATGTTGTTTTGTTTCATATATATTCAATGTTATGGTATTCAATTGAGTCACGACAGCCCCCGGACGTTTCCGCCGTCTGGTTCGGGGGTGTGACATATACTAGGAAGAGGACATATACAACTATACAAGAATGATTACATTACTATACTTGCTAGGTAGAGAGCACGTACATTACAGCTAGAACAGTTCATTACATTACATATACAAGAATACGTTAATAATAGTGATTTAAATCGGAGCATGACTTAAATATCATGGCCCGAGTTGCAGCCAGAGTCTCTTGAAGGGAGAGCGTGAGTTTGCGTATAGATCTATAATGGATTGACTATCCTACACCTTGCTGCTAGCTACCGTGGGACCTGCAGGTCTGCGGGTGCCAAACGTCATACCTTATTTT
The DNA here is from genome assembly GCF_051521515.1 of Lactuca serriola. NCBI lineage: Eukaryota > Viridiplantae > Streptophyta > Magnoliopsida > Asterales > Asteraceae > Lactuca > Lactuca serriola. Next base: position 20,279,061 of record NC_136412.1, on the reverse strand, counting down.
TGACTATACGTTGTCGTTGTAACCAGTCTATAGTATGAGTTTGTGTATAGATCTATATTGGATTGACTATCCTACACCTTGCTGCTAGCTACAGTGGGACCTGCAGGTCTGCGGGTGCCAGACGTCATTCCTTATTACGACCATTCTTATGTCGTTGTTACCAGTCGATAGTATGGTACAATTTATCACATAATGCCTTAATATACATCCGATTTAAGGTAGTTAGTACGGAAGTAGTTCTTATAGCACCACACCATAGTACTATTTCTTTTTCCCATTGCATTCACCTTGTGAACATTCACACGACGCACGGAAATGTAGAAACTATATTTTTGGATAATGATAGTTATACTTTGGAAAATACATACGCTTACAAGAGACACACATACAGAGCAGTTAGGTCTTGGTAGAAGACACCTTCTTATACTAGTAGGAATCATAGGGATTCTAGGGTTTTTCAAACACTTACAGTTCATATACACTTTAAATACTTACAATACATAGACTTACAAATTCTTACATACAAATACTTACATACAAATTAAGACACTAAATACTTATGATCTCACCAGCTTCAAAGCTGATACTCGCTTTCAAAATTACTTGTATCCTCAGGTCATCATAGACAGGTACCGATGCAAGGAGAAAGGAAGATGGAGCTTGTTCAAGACTTATCTTTCATTTTGATTTATGCTTTAGTGTTTATCAAAATTTGACAGAACACATTTGTATAATAATTATATTATTAATGCAATGGATGATGTTGTTGCTTGTTTACTACTTTATATTGTTGTTGATATTATACATGACGTCCTCTGCCCCAGAACGTTTCCACCGTTCTTGGTTTTGGGGTGTGACATATGACCCTCCTCAAACCTCCAACCCAGGCACATCGGACCCTCTCACTACTGTTGTTCCTTTCACTTCTTCCATACTTCCCTCACTCCATACAGCTCCGGTTTATACCAATTCCAACTATCCTCCTATGGAAATCTTGAATCTTTATGAGATAGACTCAGAACTTCGATTCCAACAAGAATTTGCTTTTCTCTCATTGAAGTATAATCGTCCTTTCAACAAAACCTACAACCACTTCCAAAATTCTAAACAAAATAACCGCTTTCAAATTCCTCACCAAGATAATCCTCAACCTTTCAACAAACCTTCCGTAAATCCTCCTGCTTACAAGCCAAATCTTCCAGATCAGGATCACACTTCGGAACATCCAAAGATTCCGAAATCTGAAAAACCAAAAAATGTGTGTCACAAGTACGGACATGCAAATCACTTTGCCAAAGACTACTTAGTCAAAAAGAGGGACTAACATAACTCTGAACAGAACTCTGAACAGCATGTCGAGCCATACATTGATATGCAACTATAAACCAAAAAGAGGGACTAACATAACTCTGAACAGAACAAGTAAATAAAACACACTTGCTTGCATTAGGAATAAGGATCCAACGCTGAATCAAACACAATAACACTGGTATCTCGGTTAACTCGGGACTGTTCTTAGTGATACCAAGGAGTGAATGTAGCCTGATCAACTACATTCTCTCCAAGGTAAAACTAACACATGTCTTGACGAGATCGGAATAGCCAGGGAACCTAAAAATTATACCCTCTATCACCCAAAAAGAGAATATTTGCTTAGTCTGTGTAATAGTCATAGTACCCTAGGAATAATGTAGCATAATTACGTACTCGCGCAGACAGCATGGCTGGTTTTCATCACCCTGGAGACCCCTACTTCCCTAATCAGGGAAACAACGGATGGCTAGAGGAGGAGGAGCCTGAGGAGGAGCAGCCGGGTATCCAGTTTCATCAGGCCTTAGTAGCTCACGGGATGCTGGTGGATGAACCGGGAGAGAATCCGGGAGAAGCACACGACGTCGAACCCGACGAATATATAGACACCGACTACGAATTTGGAGAGGTCGACGATGACGACGAGGAGGGTCAGGTCGGGGGCCAGGACCCCATCCCGTCATGCGAGGACGAGGCACAACCAGATCACCCCGCTCCACCAGTGAACCCCCCAAGGGAGAACCGTTCCCTCGAAGCTGAGATCGCCGCACTGCGACAACAGCTGTATGCTATGGAAGCTCGGGCAGTGAGAGCAGAGCACGAGAGGGATGAAGTTATAGGAGACATGGCAGAGATGGCGCAGCTGCTGGCGCAACATTTCGGCATATGACCTCGGCACCACCTCCTGACGCAGCTCATCGCAGTTAGGGATAGACCTATCGTAGTAGGATATTAGTAACTATGTTATGTACTCCGGCTCTATGTTTAAGTGACTACACTACTCATGGAGCCGTTATGTTGTCGAAATAGTGTTACATATGTATGCTCCTACGAGCAAATTTTCTTGTACTAAATGTGGATAATATTAATAAACTTTTGTGTGTTTTGCTATAATATTCTCAGTTGTTATGTGTTGAGACGTTATGATTGTATGCTTGATGGTAGTAATGTTTAGGTTAGCACCCTACACCTAGTTAGTAGGATCATAACCTTACCGAAACCACGCACACTCAACATCTTTCCGTTTCATGACAGAAAGATGCCTCGCCCAGCTACTCGCGGGAATCCCGAACCAACCCCGCCGGAAGTTGACTCCACTGCTTTCCAGGCAGCCGTGTCTGCTGCGGTCACGGCAGCTATGGCACAACTTCACCGAGGAAACAACGGAGGAGGCAATGGTCAAGGCTCCGGAAGTTCGAACAACGGGACGAACCAAGGGCTCACTAAAACGTGCACCTACAAGGATTTTGCGAACGCTAAACCCCGAACTTTCAACGGCACTGGGGGAGTGATCGCCCTAAAGCGATGGATCGAGAAGGTAGAGTCGGTGTTCGAGATATGCGAGTGCCCCGAGCAGATGAAGGTGAAGTTCGCGGCCTGCACTTTCGTGGACCAAGCACTCACTTGGTGGAATGGCCACATAGAAGCTATGACACTCCCTGTTGCCAACTCTATACCCTGGACGGAAATGAAAGAGATGTTGACGGCTGAGTACTGCCCCCGAGGTGAAATACAGAAGATGGAGCAGGAGCTTTGGAATCTCACGGTGCAGAATGGGAACATCGATGCTTACATATCGAGATTCAGCGAACTATCCCTGCTGTGCCCGGGTATGATCACATCAGAGGGAAAGAAGATTGAACGATTCATCTGGGGACTGACATCCCCCATTCAAGGGAATGTGATAGCTGCTAACCCTGAAACGTTTGACAGCGCGAAGAGATTGGCAAAGAGGCTATATGATCATAACCACAAAAAGGGCGAAAAGCTAGTGGAGACCGAGAAGAAGAAGGAAGGGGATGGTAAGAAGGGATGGAACCAGAAAAGAAAGGGGCGTCAGGGCCCCGAAACCTCAAAAAGGCAACAAATAGTGGCAGTTAACGCTGTTACTGCGCCGGTTCCAGTCACCTCACATGCTCCAGCCTCAGCTGCTTCAAATGCTTCAAGACCCTATTCTGGTAGCGCTCCCAAGTGCAATAAGTGCAGTTTCCATCATCATGGAGAATGTAAGGAGTTCCATTGCACCAGTTGCAACCGAAGGGGACACACTGCAAAGTTCTGCAGGACTTATCCTTCTCAGAACCAGAGTCAGGGAAACAACCAGAACAACAACAACCACCGCAACATCAACAACACCAATGCTGGCGGCAACAACGCAGGGCCTAGCCACACCTGTTTCGGGTGTGGAAGGACGGGACATTTCCGTCGAGATTGCCCTAACAACAACAACAACTCCGGAAACAGAGGAACAGGAAGAATGCTGACTATGGGTCAGAGTGATGCAGTTCAAGATCCCGCAGTTGTGATCGATACGTTTCTCCTAAACCACACTTATGCATGCATCTTATTTGATACCGGAGCGGAGCGAAGTTTCGTAAGCGAGAAGTTTAAACATTTACTAAAACAACAACCCCAGAAGCTAAATGAAACCTATACGGTGGAAATGGCCAATGGGAAAACCGAATCCACTAGGGAGATCTACATCGGATGTACCCTAACCCTTAACCAGCACGTCTTTCGAATAGACCTAATGCCAGTATCAATTAGGAGTTTCGATGTGATTATCGGCATGGATTGGTTAAGCCCCCACCATGCTGAGATTATGTGCCACGAGAAGGCCGTTCGCCTTCGTCTCCCAAATCACGAAACCCTAGTAATTTACGGAGACAAACTCAGTACGAATCTCCGCCTCATCTCGTGCATCAAAGCGCAAAAACAGTTGCGAAAGAACAATTTGGCATTCTTGGCTCACATAGTGGACAAGACCAAAGAAGAAACTAACATCCAAGACATTCCGGTAGCGTGTGAATTTCCAGACGTGTTTCCCGAAGATCTTCCAGGAGTACCCCCAGAGAGACAGGTTGAATTCCGAATCGACCTCGTTCCAGGAGCAACTCCCCTCGCTAAATCACCATATCGGTTGGCACCTGCTGAAATGCAGGAATTATCCAGCCAACTCAGTGAGCTTCTGGACAAGGGATTTATCCGACCTAGCTACTCGCCATGGGGAGCTCCGGTGCTCTTTGTCAAAAAGAAGGATGGATCTTTCAGAATGTGCATCGATTACAGAGAGTTAAACAAACTCACTGTCAAAAACCGCTACCCACTCCCGCGAATCGATGATCTATTCGACCAGCTCCAAGGAGCTAGCTATTTTTCTAAAATAGACTTACGATCCGGATACCACCAACTCAAAGTCCGAGAAGAGGATATTCCAAAAACCGCTTTTCGAACCCGCTATGGACATTATGAATTCGTTGTAATGCCCTTCGGTCTAACAAATGCACCTGCCGCATTTATGGACCTAATGAATCGAATCTGTCGACCGTTCCTGGACAACTTCGTCATTGTGTTTATCGATGACATTCTCGTCTATTCTCGAAGCAAAGAGGAGCATGGCCGACATCTCCGACAAATTTTAGAGACTCTGCGCACGGAAAAGCTTTACGCCAAACTCTCCAAGTGCGAGTTCTGGCTTCGGAGTGTGAATTTCTTAGGCCACGTAGTTAGCCAAGAAGGAATTCATGTGGATCCCTCTAAGGTCAAAGCTGTGGAAGGATGGGCAATTTCGACTACGCCCACAGAAATTCGTCAGTTCTTAGGCCTAGCAGGGTACTATAGGAGATTCATCCAAAACTTCTCTAAGATCGCCAAGCCGCTTACCTTGCTTACGCAAAAGGGCGTGCCATTCAAGTGGACAGACCGACAAGAGATTGCGTTTCGAACCTTGAAGCAAGCTCTTTGCAGCGCTCCTGTACTATCTCTACCTGAAGGAACGGAAGATTTTGTAGTTTACTGTGACGCGTCAAATCAAGGCTTAGGTTGCGTTCTCATGCAACGTGGAAGAGTGATAGCATATGCGTCCCGTCAACTAAAGACGCACGAAGTAAATTACACGACCCATGACCTAGAACTGGGAGCCGTGGTCTTTGCCCTAAAGATTTGGAGGCACTACCTGTACGGTACTAAGTGCACCATCTTCACAGACCACAAGAGCCTCCAGCACATCTTGAATCAGAAGGAGCTGAACATGAGACAACGAAGATGGGTGGAATTGTTAAACGACTACGAATGCGAGATCAAGTACCATCCAGGCGAGGCCAATGTGGTGGCTGACGCATTAAGTCGGAAGGAATACACAAATCGCCGTACGAAAACGCACTCGATAACCATTCAGTCTCATCTGACCACTCAAATTGCATCAGTCCAGGCAGAGGCTATGAAAGCGGAAAATAGAACTAGCGAGGCATTGCGCGGAATGGAGAAGAACCTGGAAGTCAAAGAGAATGGGGTATACTGCTTCATGAACCGTATCTGGGTTCCAAAAATCGGAGGATTCAGAGAGACCGTTATGCAGGAAGCCCACAAGACACGATACTCCATTCATCCTGGTTCGGACAAGATGTATTTGGACATTAAGCAACACTATTGGTGGCCTAACATGAAGGCGGAAATCGCAACTTATGTTAGTAAGTGCCTCACGTGTGCCAAAGTAAAAGTGGAATACCAGAAACCTTCCGGATTGTTACAGCAGCCGGCAATCCCTGAGTGGAAATGGGAGGGGATTTCTATGGACTTCGTGACCAAGCTACCCAAGACGTCGGAAGGATTGGACACCATATGGGTAATAATCGACCGACTGACGAAATCTGCCCATTTTCTGCCAATCAAAGAGTCCTACAAGATGGAGAGGCTGACGCGTTTGTACCTACGAGAGATTGTAAGACTTCATGGAGTGCCAAAATCTATCATCTCGGATAGGGACAGTAGGTTCACGTCACGCTTTTGGCAGTCGCTCCACAAGGCCATGGGAACTCATCTTGATATGAGCACCGCGTATCACCCACAAACGGACGGTCAAAGCGAACGAACCATTCAGACGCTTGAAGACATGCTTCGTGCATGCGTGATAGACTTTGGAAAGTCTTGGGATACCCACCTACCGCTGATCGAGTTTTCATATAACAATAGTTATCATTCGAGCATCAAGGTGGCCCCTTTCGAAGCACTGTACGGGCGTAAATGTAGATCACCGTTATGTTGGGCTGAAGTAGGTGACACCCAGCTAGCAAGAACACATACGTCGGATAGGGCAATGACAGGACCGGAGATCATTCGCGAGACCACAGAAAAGATTGTCCAGATCAAAGCTCGATTACAAGCATCGCGTGACCGGCAAAAGAGCTACGCTGATAAACGGCGAAAGCCCTTAGAATTCCAGGTCGGTGATCGAGTATTGTTGAAGGTCTCACCCTGGAAAGGAGTTATACGTTTCGGAAAACGAGGAAAGCTGAACCCGCGATACATTGGACCTTTCGAAATCGTCACTCGAATAGGCCCGGTAGCCTACAGACTACAACTACCCACGGAGCTAAACGGGGTACACCCCGTGTTTCATGTTTCTAATCTGAAAAAGTGCCTATCAGATGAAACTCTCGTCATTCCTCTTGACGAAATCGAAATCAATGAGAATCTCCTGTTCGTCGAAGAACCAATCGAAATCATGGACAGGGAGGTGAAGCGTACTAAACAAAGTCGCATCCCGATCGTGAAAGTACGGTGGAACGCAAAGCGTGGGCTAGAATTCACGTGGGAACGCGAGGATCAAATGAAGCAGAAGTACCCTCACCTATTCTAGTTTTCTCAAATCTAGCTTTCAAACAGAATTTCGGGACGAAATTCCCTCTAACGGGGGGATGATGTCACAACTGTAGATTTTGAGCCATGTAATCTATGCATTCAACCTAATGTGAATCAAAAACTTCAATCAAATACAAGATACAAGTACTATAAATAGTCATCAAACAATTGGAGACCCTAGAAGCCTTGGTTAAGTCCATTTTGGACTAAGACTTCCTTATTGGATCCAAATGGACCAATAAGCTTCCAATTGGACTATCATGGGTTTAGGACCCTAATTGGGCTCTAATTGGACCCACATTCGTTTATTTCAATATTTTGGGCTAGGTAGAACCTAGAAGGAAATAAAACACAAGATTTGATCCATAATTTAACCTAACCTAGCTTAATAAAGCATAAAAATCACAATTTTATTTTATAAGTCCAATAAATACCCTAAACTACCTCTAATGTTGGGCTTGGGGGCAAAAGCCCAAATTTTTCCTCTTTCCCTTCATATTCTCGGCCCAAGGCCCAAATCCAAGGGAAGTTGACTTTGGTTGCCACCTCACTATTATCTAATGGAATTCTAGGCACATATCACATACCTCCATGCATGTATCACTTCAAAAGTCACTTCTTTTCTCTCTTCTCTTCTTGTTCGGCCGAGAGCAACACCACACACACCAAAAATATCTCAACTTTCTCTCTAGAACACTCAAGAACTCTCCTTCCTCCCCTCTCCAAAAATCTCGAAATTTAGGGACTTTCCAAGAGGATTTTGCAAGTAAATCATCATCTAAGGTAAGGTTTTGCTTGGATCTATGACTTGTATTCTTTATTTATCAAAAATCTCCTCCTAATCCATGCAAAAATCGTGATCTTGCACCCTAGAACCATCTCAAACTCGAGATCTTCATCAAAGGGAGCTTAGGCCAAAAATCACTTCATTTTCCTTCCATCTTTCCTTCCAAAAACCGAGTCAACACCCCAAGGTGAGCTTCATACCCCCTATTTTCTGTTTTTATGAGTTTTGTGGGGGGGGGGGGGAATACAAGTGAAAGTGTAGATCTATATGTGTTTGTATGCCTTGTATGATTTCCATGCTTATATGTATGCTTATATGTGTTTTAATGTTGGATCTAGCCATTAAACCCCTCAAAACCGAGATATAACTTATGTTTTATGATTTTAGCTTCAAATATGTTCCTACATAATAAGTGATACAAGAAAAATAGCTAAGTGGTTAGCAACAATTTTCTTTAAGCTAAAAACACATATTTTGGGCCAAAAATGTGAAAAATACAAAAATTAAGGGCCCAAATTGACATTTTACAGATTCTGATGGTTGAAAAGTGCCAAAACAGTTTCCATAAAACTATTTCTGGAATTTTATTCAATTAGAGGATTAAAAACATAAATTTCAAGCTTATTGGGCTAAAAGTGAAAATTTCGGCCCAAGGAGGCCCATTATGCGAATTTTTCTGTTTTGAAGGGCCAAAACTGTGAAATTCTGTAAAACAGTGGACTATAAGTGTCCCAAACCCTTTTCAAAGGTTTAACATGCTTTTCAAATTTAAAAAGGACCAAAGTTGCAAAAATATTCCAATTTGGGCCAAAATTGTCAAAATTGCGAAAAGAAGGGCTAAAACCGAGAAAAACTGCATTTTCAGGGGCTTAAACTGTTTTCTATGAAAAATATGCTGGAAAATGTTAATTTCAATACTTTTTGGTGTTAAAATGTCAAGAAAAATAGTTTAAGGACCAAACCGGGAAATATTGAAATAAAAGGGTTGAAAATGTAAATTTTACAAATAATGAGGGGCTGAAAACAGAAATATTTCAAGGCTGATTCAATATGTACAATTTTATCAAATAATGACACCTCGACTATCAACGAAATACAACTCATTACAATAGCAAAAGTCGTTGTTAAACGAATTGGCTCGGTCTCGAGCCAATGGAAATCTACAACTACTAACTCTTCGATACATACAAATAACGATTGGTAATACATATACATACGAGTGTGCACAGACGTCTACGCACCATCTTCGGGCCCCAAAAGTGTAAAATCTTGCTTGTTGGGCCTAGCTAGCCCAATGACCTGATCTTAAGGCCCGAAGACACTTATTTTCTACGGAGTGTTGAGTTTTACCGACTCGGCACAACGTAGAGTGACTTTCAATGGCTTGTACCACTGGTCCCCAAGGGTCCATGGTATTGCTAGAAGAGTCGGCATATTTTACGAGGCGGGTCGGGGACCCCTCGCACGCATATTTTTCCCCAACCGGTTAATGGAGTCACCGGGGTCTTCGTGACCTCTTTCTCTACGGATGTGGGACTACACTTAGTCCGGGCGATTGGATAACGTGATTAGTACGGACGACGCCTTCGGGTTCGTTAGTATAACTATAAACTGGGCGTTTATGTAATGCGGGTTTGTAGTAAATAATCAATGCTCGAGAACCTTCCAACGTCGCCTGGGACAGACACTACTATTTTCGTAATGGTTTCAACGCAACTTAATGGATTCCAAAAGAACTAGGGGAACATCGGGTTTCCCTAGGGTTTTTATTACATACAGATTTGAAATGCATACATCTTCAATGAACATTTTTTTTACAAGTATAGAAACAAACAAGCATACCTATGGATCTTCACAAACGTTTTTAAAAGCTTTTCTTTTCAGAAAATATCGGATTTTCTGGTAGTTTTTCAAGAAATACAAACATTCGATTTCAAACACTACTTATGAACTCACCAGCATTTCATATGTTGACGTTTTTCAAAATACTTGTATTCTCAGGGAACCAGTGAATCAAGGAAAATCATACTCAGTGACGGATGTAGTTTATTTTTGTATGAATTGAACAAATAAATTTTTGGGGAATGTAATGTTAAAACAATGTATGATATGTAAACACTACTGGTTGTACTATGTTGATGAATGGTGACGAATGTTGTTTTGTTTCATATATATTCAATGTTATGGTATTCAATTGAGTCACGACAGCCCCCGGACGTTTCCGCCGTCTGGTTCGGGGGTGTGACATATACTAGGAAGAGGACATATACAACTATACAAGAATGATTACATTACTATACTTGCTAGGTAGAGAGCACGTACATTACAGCTAGAACAGTTCATTACATTACATATACAAGAATACGTTAATAATAGTGATTTAAATCGGAGCATGACTTAAATATCATGGCCCGAGTTGCAGCCAGAGTCTCTTGAAGGGAGAGCGTGAGTTTGCGTATAGATCTATAATGGATTGACTATCCTACACCTTGCTGCTAGCTACCGTGGGACCTGCAGGTCTGCGGGTGCCAAACGTCATACCTTATTTTTGACTATACGTTGTCGTTGTAACCAGTCTATAGTATGAGTTTGTGTATAGATCTATATTGGATTGACTATCCTACACCTTGCTGCTAGCTACAGTGGGACCTGCAGGTCTGCGGGTGCCAGACGTCATTCCTTATTACGACCATTCTTATGTCGTTGTTACCAGTCGATAGTATGGTACAATTTATCACATAATGCCTTAATATACATCCGATTTAAGGTAGTTAGTACGGAAGTAGTTCTTATAGCACCACACCATAGTACTATTTCTTTTTCCCATTGCATTCACCTTGTGAACATTCACACGACGCACGGAAATGTAGAAACTATATTTTTGGATAATGATAGTTATACTTTGGAAAATACATACGCTTACAAGAGACACACATACAGAGCAGTTAGGTCTTGGTAGAAGACACCTTCTTATACTAGTAGGAATCATAGGGATTCTAGGGTTTTTCAAACACTTACAGTTCATATACACTTTAAATACTTACAATACATAGACTTACAAATTTTTACATACAAATACTTACATACAAATTAAGACACTAAATACTTATGATCTCACCAGCTTCAAAGCTGATACTCGCTTTCAAAATTACTTGTATCCTCAGGTCATCATAGACAGGTACCGATGCAAGGAGAAAGGAAGATGGAGCTTGTTCAAGACTTATCTTTCATTTTGATTTATGCTTTAGTGTTTATCAAAATTTGACAGAACACATTTGTATAATAATTATATTATTAATGCAATGGATGATGTTGTTGCTTGTTTACTACTTTATATTGTTGTTGATATTATACATGACGTCCTCTGCCCCAGAACGTTTCCACCGTTCTTGGTTTTGGGGTGTGACATATGACCCTCCTCAAACCTCCAACCCAGGCACATCGGACCCTCTCACTACTGTTGTTCCTTTCACTTCTTCCATACTTCCCTCACTCCATACAGCTCCGGTTTATACCAATTCCAACTATCCTCCTATGGAAATCTTGAATCTTTATGAGATAGACTCAGAACTTCGATTCCAACAAGAATTTGCTTTTCTCTCATTGAAGTATAATCGTCCTTTCAACAAAACCTACAACCACTTCCAAAATTCTAAACAAAATAACCGCTTTCAAATTCCTCACCAAGATAATCCTCAACCTTTCAACAAACCTTCCGTAAATCCTCCTGCTTACAAGCCAAATCTTCCAGATCAGGATCACACTTCGGAACATCCAAAGCTTCCGAAATCTGAAAAACCAAAAAATGTGTGTCACAAGTACGGACATGCAAATCACTTTGCCAAAGACTACTTAGTCAAAGCCCCTCAAAAACAAAAGGTCAAGGACTCTGCTTACTATGCTCGACGTGCTCAAGAATTGACTGAAAGTGAAAAGGCTTTTGTTACTACTGTGTCAAGGGATGTGGAAGGGTACTGGTCGTCTAGAGATATTGATGATATAACTACTGGAAGAAACATGTGTCTCATGGCTCGACAAGAAATTGAGTGTGATGGAGGATATTGGTCGTTTGGATCTGAAAGAGATGATAAAGATGCTGGTCCCAACTACTGCTACATGGCTATAAACGATCCTCCAGGGAGAAGCATTATTCAGCAAGTAAAATTTAAGATTACAAAAAATAATTTTGATTTATCTATTTGTGAACCATATCTAACTCAGATCCAATCGGACATGAACATCATTTACAAAGCCTATGATTCAGCCATAGAAGCCAGTGAGAAGAAGGAAATCGAATTAAATCACCTTAGGTTACGTTTCGAGGATAAGAAGTTAAAAATAGAGTCTTTAGAACATGAGCTTGTAATGTCAAAAGATGAATGTATCATTTTAAAAGACAAATGTGAAATCACTTATTCTGAAAGAAATGTCTTGATCTAATGATAATAAACGTCTCAATTCTAAGATAGATTCTTTGCATAATTCCATTGACATGCTTGAAGCAAATATATAGATGAATCATAACTTTTGTATCCATGGTCCAAAGCACCTAACCTCGGAAGCGAATTTTCGAAGCCAATTGTCTGTCCTTTGGAGGAGTTGCAAATTTTGACATATATGGGAGACGTTCCGAACATCAAACATTCGGACACCCCTGTTTCTCCCTTGTCACCCATTCTGGAGAATGTAGACCACTTTGCATCCTTAATTCCTGAGTTTCAATCAATTGTTGTCAAATGTCCCGATTCCACGCCTTTTCCGCCTCTGAAAAACCTGGACCTAAATTGGACCACATAATTTCATCACAGTGTCTCAAATTGTGTAGATTATGTTCCAAGACATAATTCTCCTAACAACTGTGTTATTGAAGAAATCATTCTGGAGACAACTGAAACGGTTACCTCTACATTCGCATGGGCATCCTTAGATGATAAAGTTGAAACCTCAAATTGTGTCTCCTCTGATTCTTGTGAATCAGAATCCCTAGTTACCTCAAAAACCAAGTTGGTTCCTATTGATCCCGAATTTAGTAACCCGCCTGCAGGACAAACCTCAAAATCTTTGTCTCAATCCAAGAAAAACCAATGCTCAATAGGAAGGATATTGTAGATCCCAAAGTGGAAGCTCAAAATGCTCACAAAAAGGAAGTTAAGTCTAGACAAAACACCAAGATCCTTGAGAACTCCAAAAAGAGTGTATCTCGGAATTCTCGCTCCCCAACCCCTAGTCAAAACTCCTTCACTCCCACTAAGATCCTCAAGAGACCTTCAAATTCTTCCAATCCTGTAGAACAAAAGAATGTAATCGATTCCACTCACCATAAGTCTCGTGTGAATACCACATGTGTCCAAAACACTTCTCCTCGGACTGTTTCATCCATTTTCATTGCTAAATCAGATGGCACGATTTTTAAACAAAATGTCTCAAAAACAAAGGTGTCATCAATCAAATCAAAAAGTGTTGAGAAAAAAATTTCAAAATCTTCTAAGCAAAATCTTGTATGGAAAGTCAAAACACTCATTAATGAAATCAAAGTTCCAAATATGATAATCGTTCACACCACTCCGGAAGTTCATGTTCCGAAGCAAACTACTCCGGAAATTCGTGTCATTGAATATGACTATTGGATAGATGAAAGAACAATGTCATTCTGTTTGTTTCCCAAAAAACCTTGGAACAAACCTTCAAAAACCTCTTTTGATCATAAGTCGCTTTAGAAGCCCAAGACTCGTGCCCTTGTCCCAAAATCTAACTCGGTGCCTAAAAACTCCACTATTCACTAATTTTGCAGGCATTCTGTGCTTCGAAGCAAGAGACATTATGATATATTGATAGTGCTTGCTCCATGCATATGACGGGGCAGAAGGACTTTCTGCGAAATCTGAAGCTTGCACCAAATGTTGGATATGTAACATATGGCAACAATTCCACTTCTCAAATCCGAGGTTATGACATCCTTACAAATGGTAATTTTTCTATTTCAAACGTGGCATATGTAGTTGATCTAAAGCACAATTTGATAAGTGTGGCTCAACTCACTGATGAAAATCATCAAGTTCAATTCTGCAAAAAACATAGCTACATCATGACCGAAGACAAAAAAGAATGCTTGATCAAGTCCAACCACAACAAGAACATGTACCATCTTGATATCAACATGATCCTTGGCAAGCCCCAGCTGTGCTTAATCTCTAATGTTATTCCTGATGTCAGTTGGTTATGGCACTGAAGGCTTGCTCACTTGAACTTCAGATACATGAATGATCTTGTTTCATGCCAAATGGTTAGAGGTCTGCCACTTCTCAAATTCAAGAATGATCATTTATTTGTTGCATGTGAGTGTGGTAAGCAGTCAAAGAAAGGTCATCTAGTCATCATTAAAAATCAATCTCCGAACTCTTAGAACTTCTACACATTGATTTATGTGGACCATCAATAGTTGAAAGTTTACATAACAAAAAGTACATTATTGTGATTGTGGATGATTTCACTAGGTTCACTTGGATCTTCTTCCTCAGACTAAAGTCAAAAACAGTCTCCGAGCTCATAAATTTCATCAAAGGAATAGAAGTTCTTATCAAACTCTCAGTAAGGCGAATCTGAAGTGACAATGGTTCGGAATTCACAAACTCCATCATTGAGAATTTCCTTACCGAGAAGGGCATTGACCACAATTTTTCTTCTCCATAAACTCCTCAAAAAAATGATGTAGTCAAACGAAGAAATAGAACTCTAGTTGAAGTTGCTCGATCAATGCTCAATTTTGCAAATCTTCCTCTCTATCTTTGGGCTGAAGCCGTTTCTACTGCATGCTTTACTCAGAATAGAAGTATCATCAATCGACACCTCAACAAAACACCGTATGAAGCCATGAATGGTCGGAAGCCAACGATCTCGTTTCTTCATGTTTTCGAATGCAGATGCTTCATTAAGATCAATCGTGATCAGCTCACCAAGTTTCAACCCAAAGTTGATGAGGCTATTTTCCTTGGATAATCCTCAAAATCAAAGGCTTATCGCGTACTCAATCGACATACTCGCGTTATTGAAGAAAGTTTTGATGTTACCTTTGATGACAAGTTCGTTCGGAATTTTGGCCCCACTCATGTCACCACTCATATTATGGAGTCTGATGCTCCTCCACCGGAATGTCTGAACATTCAAGTAATCCATGAAGTAGATTTTGAAACTCTCTTTGGACCCTTCGAAACAGCTCTTAATTCGGAATCTCATATAAAGCAACATGCCACTCTGGATGTTTCTGTTTCTCAAAATGTCTTTGGCCCGATTCCAAGTCTTCCTCCATTTGATTCCGTACTGTTTCAACATTCTCAGGTTGAGGGGGAGAATGGTCAACCTTCCCTTGAATCAAATGTGGATGGATTTCAAGATGCAACCGCTGACTTCGATGGTCCAAATCCGATCAACATTGATGAGAATGAAAATTTCTTTGAGTTCCCTTCTGATGATGATGTCATCCTCTCCGGTTCAGAAGTTCAGGAGGAGCATTATCCTCAAGTTCAAACCATTCAGGGGGAGCAACTCAATCCCATCATTGATATTGGCTCATCTGCGGCTCAAGAAATTCCAAGGTTACATGTTTGGACCAAGGACCATCCTCCGAACCAAGTAATAAGAAATATAAACGTTGGTGTACGAACTAGATTTGATGCAAGCCTTTAACATGAATGTCATTTTTCGGTGTTTATCTCCATGAGTGAACCCAATTCCATTAAAGAAGCACTTGAACATGCTAATTGGATCACAACCATACAAGAAAAACTGGCATAATTTGATAGAAATGAAGTTTGGTCTCTCGTCCCTCCTCCTCAGAATCATCCCATAGTCGGTACGAGATGGGTATTTCATAACAAATTAGATGATGCAGGAGTCATTATTTGAAATAAAGTAAGATTGGTGGCTAAAGGATTTTCTCAAATTGAAGGCCTCGACTACGATGAGACCTTTACTCTTGTTGCACTACTTGAAGCTATCAGAATCTTCCTTGCTTATGCTCCTCATAAGGGATTCAAAAGTTTACCAAATGGACGTCAAAAGTGCTTTTCTAAATGGTGAACTTGACACTAAAGTATATCTTCAACAGCCTTCTGGATCCATCAATCTCTCCTTTCTGAACCACTGCTACAAACTCCGGAAGGCAATATATGGCCTCAAGCAAGCTCCTCGCACATGGTACGAGACCCTCACTGACTTTCTCAAGCGCTCTGGTTTTCAAAGAGGTGTTATGGATCTCTAGTCCAAAGGTCGAATGGAAAACATCTCATGCTGGTTCAAATTTACATGGACGACATTATTTTTGGATCTATGGATTCATCAATGGTTGCTGACTTTGCTAAGCTAATGATCAATCGATTCAAAATGAGCATGAATCGGGAGTTAAGTTTCTTTCTTGGTCTCCAAGTCAAACAGACTAATAGGAATTTTCATTCACTAAGAGAAGTACATTTCGGAACTCCTCAAAAAGTACTCAATGGACACCTGTGCCTCTGCCAAGGTACCTATGGGATTCAGACACAAGATCTTTGTCGACCCTTCAGGTGTTGCAGTCAATGAAAAGAAGTACAAAGGAATGATTGGATCTCTACTCTATCTCATAGCTAGTCGTCTGGACATCATGTTTTCTACATGTTTGTGTTCCATATTTCAAGTCAACCCTAAGATGTCTCATCTTTTGGCTCTCAAACAAATTTTCAGGTACCTTAAAGGTACTAAGAACCTCGGAATCTGGTACCCAACAAATGAGAGTTTCCCATACAAGCTTACTCAGATTCAAACTATGGTGGACTACAAATAGATAGGAAAAGCACATCAGGTGGATGTCAACTCTTAGGTGGTTGATTGGTTAGTTGGTCATCTAAGAAACAGAATTGCATTGTACTCTCTACAGCCGAAGTTGAATACATTGCTGTTGCCAGCTGTACCTCTCAAGTTCTATGGATGAAGTCTCAACTTTTGGATTATGATTACTGCTTTCAACACATCCCCATCTATTGTGATTCTCAAAATGCCATTGCAATTTCACACAATCCAATTTAGCACTCCATGACGAAGCACATCGACATACGATACCATTTCATAAAAGACCATGTTTTAAATGGTAACATTGAACTCATTTTTGTTCCATCTGACGATGAGATTGCTGATGTCTTTACTAAGGCATCAAACGAAACCAAATTCAATGATTTTCTAAACAATATGGGTATGGTGATGTTAGATCCTCGGTTCTTTCAAGAGATTTGTTCTCTCTGATGGAAGTATTCGAAAGAAAATTGGTTCCGATCTTAAATAAAATTCTCACGAAACTACTTTCTCTCGGAATACATAGGATCATTTTACTTGTCTTTATTTATAACCATCACCTGAGTTTTAAGTAGTACAGTTCATCATGATTATCTATTATTCAAAGTCCACATAGTCATAATGATAATTATTTCATCTCAGAATTCACTCCATAAGGTCATCCCGGAATTCCACTCCAGAAAGGTATTGCATTCTATACTTCGAATTTAAAAAAAAAAATTGACTCTGGTAGTTTTTTTTTCAAATCTTGTTCTGGAATATCTCTCAAATCTCTTTCGGAAACTTCTTCAAAATCATTTTCTCTGGAACTCAAAAAAATCATCATTTCGGAATTTCGCTCCAGAATCACAATCATTTTTTTACTCCGGAATCTAAAACCAAACTCTTTCACTCTGAAATTTCCAAAACTTCAGATGACATTTCACTTCGGATTTTTCAAATCATAGTTCAGGAATCTCAATCGAAATTTTTTTTGATCTATAAACTCACTCTGGATTAATTCCTATTCTGGATCTTTTTCAAAAGATCTTGTTCCGAAACTCAACTCTTTATCCTTCAGTTTTAAATCTGTCCGGAAATGATCATCTAGAATACCAAAGGTTTATAAGTCAAAACGTGTCACAATGGTTACTTTTTGAGGATCCTTATCCTATCTTCCTTGATTTTTTTGACACGATTGCCCACCTCTAGAAGCAACCATCTAATCGCCATTTAGGGCTTTCCATTTCAAGTTACAAACAACCCAACCTTTCCCTTCCTAAGTAAACTCAACCCCCAAAAGCAGTTACTCATATAATGCACCTGATTCGAATTCGGACCCTCGTCATTACCCTCCTTAACCCGAGCCGTTTCCCTTACCTATATATACCCATCAAAACCCCCTTTTACCTCTTTATGCGCTCAAACCCTCTAAAACTTCAAACTCTCCCTGTTTTCATCATGTTCTTCAAGTCTTCAACCCTCTGCAACAATAGCATCCCCATCTTCTTCATCAAAAAACACACAATCTGCCTCCACTCCTAAGAAATCGATTGCAAAGAAGAAACCTTCCAAGGGTTCATCATCACCAGCATCGCCTGAACCGTTTCTCACTGATACAACACAACCATTTTCCTTGAATCCCTTGGATTATGATGAATCCGGGAAGCACGGTGGTACGGATACTCTCATCAAAGACTAGCTACATGTGGTTTACAACATCTTTTCCGGACGCAACAATGTCGTTGATCTTCCGGAGCTACTATGGCATGATTTCTGCAAGTTTGCCATCAAGAGAAAGGAAAGTGAGATTTCAAGCCCTAGGTTATGGGATCTGACGATTCAGCAACTCTTTAAGGAACTTTCTGAACCTCTTCCTGTTTCTATGATTCCTCTGGAGGTATGTGTTTCTTTCAAGGTTGTCAAGGCATATAGAATTCCGGACCAATCTTCGTTTGGTATAGTTAGACGACTTCCGGACCATATGTTCGCCTTAATTCCTTCCGATTCTATTTATTTGAAACATAATTTAGAGACTTCAATTGTGTTTGACCCAACACAACCTGCCTCAGTCTCTGTTGAGCCCATTTCGGAAGAGGCCAATCCTTCCATATCCGGACCAAAAATTAAAAAATTTTCCAAAAGGAAGACTTCACCCTCAAAACCAAAGCCTAAAAAGAAATCCAAAGTCAGTTCCTCCTCTCAACAAGAAGGAACGCATGACATTCTGGTTGATTCTGGCCATCCGAACACCCCTCCTGCCTACTCATCCGAGGTATCCCTTGGTGATTCAAAATCACAAGCACACACTCACAGGGAGTCTCCATATAATCCACCCTCACCTTCTCAAAAAAGGTGTTGCCGATGTTGAACATAGTTCCTTTCACCCCCTAGAACAAACCCACGTGTCACTTTCGATATTCCTTGTCACACCCCCAAACTAGAATGGCGGAAATGTTCGGGGGTGGTTGACGTCATGCGTAGTATCACAACAGTTGTATCACAGCAAGCATAGTAAACACAACCAAACATTGAATACATATATGAAAAAGGTTTTACATTGTCTTAATACATAGTTTTTTTCTTATCAAAGTAAAATGGAAAGACGTGACTCTAACGTGCCGACTTCTCCAAAAGTCCTGGAAGTACCTGTCTACTAAATCCCTCATAATACAAGCAGTTTTGAAAGAATATCAACATAAAGCTGGTGAGCTCATAAGCATTTAGTTTTGGTGGAAAAATGTTTCTTTGATCCTTTTGAAAAGTGTTCCTCAAGAAAATCCTATATATTTCTTATGAAAAGCGTGTTTGAAAACCCATTCCTTCCATGATTTCCCGATTCATGCGAGGTATGTACAATCCAAGGAGTCATGGAATGAATATGAATATTTGTTAGTTACATGTAAAAACAAATAAGTTTATGAAAAGCTAAGTTATCCCGGGAAAATCCTATATTTTCCCTAAAAGTTGATGGTTGGTTATCCGTTCTAAACTGAGATGTACAAGTATCTACCATACTTATATTGATAAAAGTAGTTTTCTTTTAAAAATCTTGGTTACTTGAAGTATATTAGCCTTATTACATAAATAAAACTAATAAGTATGTAGTGAACTAATTCCTAAAGGTATTATTAATACCCTCTAGTAATCAAATCGGTTATTACTTTGAGGTTAGTTCACTTGATTCATTATTACAAAAGTAAATCTCTGCTATCTACGTTGCAAGTTTTATAACCATACATTAACTTGATATGGCACGTATCGGGGGCCAGTATCCTTTATGACTTTGTCACCCGTAGACTTGTCGGTCCCACTGTAGCTAGCAGCGAGGTGCGGGATAGTCAGCCCGTATAGATCTATACACAACAGTCACGCTCTCCCTACAAGAGATTCTAGTTACAAGTGCTAGTCCTACACTCTGATTCTGTGGTAGTGTTACCAAGGACGTGTCTCCAACTTAGACTAACAAATTTACAAGTAATAATACTGAAAATCCTGCTTATGATTTGCATGAATCCTTTATAAAATAATACATTTTACTACATGATTCACAAGTTCGTTACCCTAGTTTTGAAAACCGTTTCTACGAGTTGATTTCTTAATCATTTGTTAAAAACTGTTTTCCATGTTAAAAGCATACTGGAAATATAATTATCTTATACAAAATAATATACTTTGAGCTCAAGTTTCCTTGTACTTTTGCTTGTATCCCCCCCTGAAAATATGAAAAACTCAGAAAAAGCATACGGGTATGAACTCACCTCGGGCGATTTGAATAAAGGATCGATATGGAATGCGGGATGTTCAAGTGAAGCCTTGAACACGATTTGATCCTAATTAACATGTAATGACACTTAAAGGAGTCAGATGAAGCTATTTTCCTACTAAATGTGATGGAGAACCACTCTAAGAACTTGGGACTACTTACACTAAGTGCTAGGACCTTACAGGATTTCATGAGGGAGGTGTATGGCCACCTTAAAGGTGTGTGCGGCCACGGGTGTGCGGCCCAAGGGGTGTGCGGTCGTACACTCATGATGGAAGGTGCCATTGAGGTGTTTTCAAGTTCCATACTTACATCTATAAAGTGTTCTAGGTCCATACTAAGTTTTAGTACAAGTTTAGGGCCTTAGAAATGAGTTTGTGGTCCTAGGGTGTGTGTGTGGTTGCACACGGGAGTGTGCTGCCGCACACAAGGATGTGTGCATCCGTACAAGGGTGTGTACGGCTGTACACGAGTGTGTGTGGTCGTACACCCTACATGATGATGTCCAAAATGCCAATTCTAGGGGGTAGCAAAGCTAGGTTCATGTCCAACTTGAATATGGAAGTCCAACTCTCACTTTGGAGGGTCTTTTAGGAGTGTGAGGCCACCTTATGTGGGTGTGCGACCGCACTCCTTCAAAGAGATGAAGAGCATGACGATACTCAATGATTCAAGGCTTAGATTAAGTGGTTATTCAAGCACAACAAGCTAAGGGATGGATTACTCACGTTTTTTAAGCATTGGGATGGTTTGTGGTTGAAGAAGCTTGAGAGAAATGGTGTTGTGTGCTGCCAAGGTGTTAAAGGAATGAAAGGAAAGAGGTCTACCCTTTATATAAGGGTGGGTGTGTGGCCATGAGGGGTGTGTACGTCCGTACACCCATGTGTGCGGCTGCACACTCCTCCAAAAGGGGTGTATGGCCTAATTTCGACACTATACAATTTGCTGACTTATTCCTAATCTCGACCTTGGTTGAACTCAAACTTAGAACGCTTAAATGAACCCTTAATCAGTGCTAGGAGTTAACATAAACAAGTTTAACTTAGATTAACTAACTAGATGTACCAGGTAGAAGTTTCGAGTTGTCAAATTCTTATTGTATCTTCCTCACGCACACACTCCGGAACCCATGTTCCGGACCCTAAGCATTTCGTAGCCGGAGCAGTCCCTCCGACTTCGGATGCCACAACTGGTCTGATACCCGAAAGGTGTACAGGACGACCAGGTGCTAACGATCCCAAATGGGAAGATTATGTGAACAGGGTTGTATCCAGACGTCTGTATCTTATAACAGCTCAGGTGGAGGCCACGCTTATTTCAATGCATAACAGAGCTATTCAAAACAATCTTCCATATGTTCCTCCTACTGAGGCTGATGCTGACAAAGAGCTTGCTTCAAAACAACGACCAGTTTAACCCTCACAACAACGTCATCCAAACTGATCCGGATGAATAACTCTCTGAAGAAGTTATGCTAAATGATGAAGGATAAATGGTTCCGGATCCCAACTTCATGTCTTCTGTCTGATTTCACTCTAAGCCATCATCCACCAAGTCTGCCTTTGACTTCGAATCATCCTCCTCAACCACTCCTGATGGTAAATCTAACTCCAACATCAAGCTACGTGAAGATGATGCCACCATTTCGTCTGGTCCATCTACGAATCGCTCATCACATCAAGCAAAGCCACAACACTCCAATTCTGACACCGGATCCTCAGTTGGTGATTATATCAATCAATTTGCTTTCCTTGAAATTCAAACAAACATGTTCGACACCATGAAGAAAGTCTCCTCAATAAAAACCTCCGTAATAGATCTCAACACCAGATTAGATCAAAAGGTTTTCGGACTTGATTCCAAACTTGATCCCATCATTCAGTCTCTCTCCAATCAATCCGGACCTTCTATTGCTGAACGAGAAGCTCAATTAGATCAACTGATCTCCATCCAGCTCAAGCATTCTATTGTAGAAGTTGAAGCTAAGTATGATGCTTCAGTTGAGCATTATCTCGACACAATCACCACTATGCTAAAGGTCCATGATGACTTGGTGACTGCTACCAATGATCTTATGCATACCCATGTTTTTCATAAGAAGCAATTTCGGCGATTGGAGAAGGAACTCAAGTAGAAGGACGAGATGAATCTTATTATCCAAAAAGTCCTCATCAAGCTGCTTCGATCCACTTGGAACATTATTGAAGTTCCAAATCGAAAGTTTGATGAGATGTTGGCTATCCTTGGACACTTGTTCGATCATCTTGTTGATCAAGCGCCTACTTCTGAAGCTTATGACGCTCTTACACGACAACTCAACACTGGACTTCAAAAAAAATTTTGAAAATTTTGATGGCTTGAAGGAGTCACTAATTCTTGCACCAGTTCGTCCATTCACCCATGCAAGAGGGGGAGAAGGTCCTAGTCAAACATGGAAGCCTGCCTCTGAGTTCTCTCTCCGAGATGAAAATGATTCTGATGAAGATGAACTGAAGATCCTTTCCATCTCCCCTTCCAAAAGCAATTATGATGAAGACAGTCGTGAAGGGAAGTATGTTACAAAGGGAGTTATTGGTCTCGAGGCTCCGAAGAAGATTTTTCCGAAGGTAATGACAAATGAAGAAAAGAGAATTTGGTTCGTTGTCTCCTGGCCATCTTCTCTACCTGATGCTCTTCAGATGGGAATCCAAATGGCCAAGGCGAAGTCCCTACTTACAACTTAAGCTTTCCGAGCCACTCCCTCAATGCTTCCTCTCATTCCAACCCCAAAAATCGCTCCTTTAGACCAGGGTTCCCCACTCCAGATCCCTGATGACATTCCGGAAGAACCTCTTCCGAACCCCATTCCAGAATTTGTAATCGATGAGAACATGAAGTTCATCATGTCTTCATTGAAGAGAGATAAAGGCAAAAGCCCTTAACAGCCGAACAACAAGCAGCCCACTCCAGACCTCCTCCAAATCAAAAACATGGATGGTCTTAGGAGGAATTAACAAGGCACTAGAGGACAACATCCAAATCAAAGCTCTCAGGGATAATCCTGATCCGATGCATGGAATATCACCTCTATGTTGTGAAGGCATTCTTCATGATTATGAAATCATTCCTTTCATGTATTATGATGTTCCTACAAATGACTCCAAACAACTTGATCTTCCTCTCTCTCCTTACAACAAATACTACATAAAGTTTGCTCCTCTTCACCACTCTGACGATCAGGAAATGACTCTCCGGACTGAGTGAGAAAGGCTTGAAACATTCTATTCCAAGAATGCACAACCTCTTAATTAAGTGTGGACGAGGAAGAGAATTACCAAAGTTGATGGGTTTGGAAGAAAGCTTCTAGTGAAGTTCCAACACAACTGTCCATTATTTCGATTTCACATTCTCCAGAACAAACCAACACCTCGGACCATCACTGATGTTGATTTCCCTTCGATTAATCCTAATGACATTCTCACATTGGCCGTTTACTTCCGAGGAATTCAAAAAGATGATATATGTATGGGTGCTTACCATACTGCTCTAAGCCTCCTTAAGGACTATGTCGCGGAGTTTTGCAGATGCGACTATGAGTTGGCACACCTATACGGAACTAAAGACTTCGTTGCGAAAATCGACTTCACTCTTCCGGAAGTTGAACTACTTGTAGATGGTCCATGTAACGCCCCGACTCTCAGATATGGTTTAAATAAGATTTCTTGGGTTAAGTCCTACTCGACGAGGTTGTCACCCTACTCGTCGAGTAGCAGCAGGGTGGGATCGCGTGATAAGTGACCTACTCGACGAGTCCATATTGGGACTCTGTGAGTAGGTGCTGGCAGATGAAACCCTAATTCTTGGGGTTTTACACCCTATTTAAAGGAGCCTCAGCCCCCTTTAGGCCCCTTTACAGTTCTAGAGAGCTCTTGTGAGACGTTAATCCGTGTGTGTGCCCTTTTTGTGTTTTGAAGCTTGAAAAGAGGATCTTTGGAGGGAGAAAGCTTGGAGGAGAAAGGGATTGGAGCAAGTGGAGTGTGGGAATCAACACTTATCTCAGTTATCATCTTCTAGAGGTACCCAAATCGCCATTTCCTTGTAGATCGCTTCTATTGGTTGAGTTCTAGGGTTTCTTTTATGGAATGTTAAGTTAATGACTCGAGCTATGGGCTAGATCTGATGTTGTAACTTCAGATCTGGACTCTCCTTGGATTCTAGAAGTATAAAGTTGCAGTCTTGGTCATGATTGAGGTCCCTTTTGAGCATGAAGCTCCGTGAAGAACTTAAAATAAGCATTTAGAGCCTTTATAGCCATGCATGCACGTAAAGTTTGCAACTTTACGTGATAAGTAAGCCCTAGAAGCTTGGATCTGTGATTTGGAGCCGATGCATGGCTCAAATCAAGTCTGTTGAAAATGAGGACAACATGAACTCGGCGAGTTGCAAGGTTGACTCGGCGAGTCCTATGAAGATAGCCATAGACTCGATGAGTAGGATGATCAACTCGGCGAGTCCGATGAAGATTGCCATAAACTCGACGAGTCGAATGAGTTTTCCCCAAGTTATGAATGCATGTGTATGCGTTGTGTTGTTAGAAGGTAACCCGACGAGTAGTCTTAAGAGTTCGATCGTAAATCGTAAGAACTCGGCGAGTGGGAAGAAGTTTCAGGGTACTCGGCGAGCTAAGGTCAACATGGACTGTTGACCTTGACTAGGGACTTTGACTTTAATCAAGGGTAAAATGGTTTTTATACCCTTAGTTCAGTCATCAGTACCTAACCTAGTGTTTTCTGGGATTTGTAGCCAGACAGTTTCGGAGCAGTAGCCAGCCTGCGTTTGAGTAAGCATCTCAGCAGACAGTGTTACGCGGTGAGTTTTCCTTCCAGTAGGAACGGGTCTACGACCACAATGTTGGCCCGTCTAGTTAGAAGTAGTTCCGGACATTGGTCTGATGCAGTAGTTCAGCGTGCTTGATGTCTTTGTGATTCAAGCATGTCTTTGTGTTATGTTTCCCGGACCTCGGTCTGATGCAATATGCAGTATATGTGTTTTATGCTAGTTGATATGTTTATGCTATGCTATGTTATGCTCAGTCAGTTTCCGGATTTCGGTCCAATGCAGGGAACAAGGTCCCAGTTAGTTCTAGATTTCGATCTGATGCAGTTAGTTCCGGACTTCGGTCCGATGCAGGGGACAAGGTCCCAGTCAGTTCCGGACTTCGGTCTGATGCAGAGGGCAAGGCCCTGGTTAGTTCCGGACTTCGGTCCGATGCAGTGGGCAAGGCCCAATATGTGTTTATATGATTGTATGGTATGTGGTAGTCTGGGGGAGCTCACTAAGCTTTGTGCTTACAGTTTCAGCTTTGGTTTCAGGTACTTCCGCAAGCAAAAGGAAGGGCTCGGGATGATGGCATTGCACACACCACAGCTTCAGCTTTTGTCCTGGGAGTTTATTTCATATACTACGATATGTTGTTACAGTTCTTTTGTTATGACACCTCTATTATAACTTTTCGGGATTTATGACGTACGATTTTTATTATATACTATAGATCGTTGATAACCTTAGTATTATTTAAACAAAAAAAAATCGGGTCGTTAAAGTCCAATCGATGAACCGATTGTAGGGTTTGTCTACACAACTAGAAATTTCCTAACAAAGCCCTTCGGAATTTCATCTCTCGTGCATCCAAATCCGAAGCTATGGAACAGGTCAAAGCAAAGTTTGTGAGTCAACTGACCTGGTATATTGAAGTCAAAGAATGGCTATTCAGAGCCTTCACTTTCATCAAAGAAGAATCTATATAAACTGACTGGATTGCTAATTTCACTTAGAGGGAGATTGTTGGAACCTGAAAGTGAACCTCTATAACTCTTAAATCCTAAGTGCCAATTCTGAAGTGTGCATATGTTCCGAAGTGGAGAGTGGTCTAGAATCTATTCAGACCTGGAGAATAGAAGATGAGATTTTTAGAAGTGAAGGCATTCCGGAATGGTCATCATGTCCGAAATGTGTGCTGATCCAAAATTAATATTTTGTCTTTATGCAATTAATGAAATTTGTCTTTGTATTGATCTGACACTTCATAGGACTTAGTCTTTTTGTAAAGTTAGACAATCAGAATGTCAGGAACATCTCTATTTTCTGATTCTATGTTAGTCTCTTAGTTTATTCAATGTAACCTTCACTCTTATTTAAAGGAGCTTTCAATGCAAAGTCAAACAATGGGTCTTTCACTTACTTTGGCATTTACTAAGTTACTTCAATTCCCCCTCTTGTTCTTCATTTAATATCTTTACCTTGATCATTATCTTCTCTCTTCATTTATATATTGAATACTTTGTTAAGAGTATTTATTCAGACTTGATTGG
This sequence comes from Lactuca serriola, assembly GCF_051521515.1. NCBI lineage: Eukaryota > Viridiplantae > Streptophyta > Magnoliopsida > Asterales > Asteraceae > Lactuca > Lactuca serriola. Next base: position 20,252,189 of record NC_136412.1, on the reverse strand, counting down.
TCTTCACAGACTTGACTAGAACACTTATCAGCAAGCAGACATTGATCTTAAGCATTCATTCAAGGTTTGAGTTTTCAAGCCTTGTCCCTGAGCACCAGATCATCCTTGTTCTTACATTTTAGACATGAGTTATGTATATAATGGTATCACAATCTTGGGTATTCTATCTCGAGGATGACCGGACCCTATGATTGATTGGACCTAACATGTTTGGTATTCCAACCCGAGGGTTGATTGGGCCAAACATGTGATTGATACGACGGTATTCCATCCTGAGGATGATTGGACCCATCATAGACATGCCTGGTATTCCAGCTCGAGGCTGATTGGGCAATGTATGAGTGTCCGTGCTTATGAGCTAGTTGTTATATGTATGTTGGCCTGGGAGTCTGACAAATTCGATACCCAAGTCTGGATATATATATATATATATATATATATATATATATATATATATATATATATATATATATATATATATATATATAAGGTTGGGTCTTTGCAAGAGATCATGGGTTACTCTTCTTCAGGTTGGTAGTTTCTATTTGGGATTGATTGTTTTGGGAAAGTTGTTTATGGGTTAAGTTTTCGGGAACGTTCCTCAAGTGTTTGTTTGGGTTATGAGTATTAAAAAGGCGCAATGTTGAGGACGAAATCTGATTTAAGTGGGGGAAAGTTGTAACACCCAGAATCTAGGAGGTTAATTGTTGAATTTAGAGCAAGTTGGAGTTGAAATCGGCGAGTTGGAGGAGCCAACACGACGTGTTGAAAGTGAAGAATCATGAGGATTAAGGGGTCTACTCGACGAGTTAAGGAGCCTCAACTCGGCGAGTATAAGTTGTTTTGGTCGCGGGGTATATTGAGAAAACTCGACGAGTTGTGGAGCCAACTTGACGAGTTGGATGCTATTTAGGAAACCCTAATGTTTAGGGTCTTTTCCCCTATTTAAAGAACTTTAACCCCATAATTGGCCTCCTTACCATCCACCCTTGTCCAGAATAACCCTAGATCCGTGCATCTTATCCCAAGTTGAGTGTGTGAGCTTAAAAGTTGCTTCTTTTGGTCCCATTTTGAATGAGCTTGAAGTTGGTGGTGCCTAGATTGAAGGGAAAGCTTTAGATCCAGAATCTCCTTGTGTTTTGCTACTTATTTGAGGTAAAAAAAGTCAAAATCTTGTTCATCTATTGCTTAAATCTCTTCATTGGAATTTTATTGTCATATTTGACTCATTTTTTAGATGGTTCATGGGGTTGAGCATTCCATCGGGCTATCACTTTAGATCTGGACGTTTGATGATCCCTTTTGGCTTAAAGTTGAAAACTTTTTTGGGTTCAAGGCCTCATCCATGCATTAAGTTCTCTATTAAGCCTTGTATGAGTTCTAGAGCTTCGTTTGGCATGCATGAACTTAAAGTTGGAAACTTTACATGGTATTCAAGCCTTAGAGGACCAGATATGTATCTCGAAGCATAAGATTTGATGAAAAGGGGGTTGAATGTGTTAAGACTGGGGAAAACTCGGCAAGTTAACTAGGGTTTTTCCCGATCTTTTGAGTTCTGTGGGAACTCGACGAGTCTGTGAGTACACCCGATGAGTTGGGTCAACTTGGACCGTTGACTTTGACTTTTGACTTATATCTTTGACCAAGTTTGTCCCAAGGGGTGTTTGTGGTAACCTAGTTTGGATTTTATGAAAATATGGGCTTAGGATAAGACCGATATAGGGTCAGGCCTAATTCGGAAAATTGGGCCATTAGTGGGCTTTTGTGGATCTTTTGGTTTTGGGCCTTAGTTTGGTGTATGTTGGGTTAGGGGTAAAATGGTCATTTTACCCAAGTATGGATTATGGATTCTAGTGTGGGACCCAATTGCTAATTGGGAGTGTTATTCGTTTTGATAGCTCGGAAGCCGGCAGGGCAGCAACTTAGGACTTTCTTTCGGGGAGCTTCTGCATTCGAGGTGAGTTTTCCTCACTGTACTTATGGGTCGAAGGCACCAATGTTGTCCATTTGGATTGTTATCCTGGTTTATCTTATGATTGAGTACTATTATGATCTATTATATCGATATTCTGGTAGATAGGATGTTGTTATGTTGTTATGATATGTTAGATCAGTATCTTGGTAGATAGGATGTTGCTATGTTGTTATGATCTGTTAGATCGGTATCCTGGTAGATAGGATGTTGCTATGTTGTTATGATCTATTAGATTGGTATCCTGGTAGAAAGGATGTAGCTACGCCTAGTGATCTGTAGATCTGTGTGACTGGACGTAGATTGTTATATGATTATCTGTTATATGCGCACATGTTTGGTCGATGGCTGAGGCTTCACTGCTTTTTGTGTAAGCAAACAGGCTAGGGAATTCCAACCTAATGGTTGAGGGCCTGGGTATTCCAACCCGATGGTTGATTGGACCCATAGTATGTTGGCATTCCAACCCGATGGTTAAGGGCCTGGGGTATTCCAACCCGATGGTTGATTGGACCCATTGTATGTTGGCATTCCAACCCAATGGTTGAGGGCCTAGGGTATTCCAACCGGATTGTTGATTGGACCCATAGTATGTTGGTATTCCAACCCGATGGTTGAGGGCCTAGGGTATTCCAACCCGATGGTTGGTTGGACCCATAATATGTTGGCATTCCAACCCGATGGTTAAGGGCTTGGGGTATTTTAACCTGATGGTTAACTGGACCCATAGTATGTTGGCATTCCAACCCGATGGTTGAGGGCCTGGGATATTCCAACCCAATGGATGATTGGACCCATAGTATGTTGTTATTTGTATATGTTATCTGTTTAGGTGTTGGTACTTTGAGGGAACTTACTAAGCTTCGTGCTTATAATTTTGGTTTATGGTTTCAGGTACTTCAATGGATCGTGACAAGGTGAAGGCGTGACTATACACATCCTCATGTTTTGGACTTATGATTTTCTGTGAAACTCTGATAATGCGAACTTTTTGGAAACTATGCTCAAAGAGATTCTGATTTTTAAATTATGTTTTGGGAACAACGTTTTTTTGTAAATATTTCTATAGAAAGAGGGTTGTTTTGAAAAGTTTAAATTTATTGAAATTTTATGGATGTTACATCAAAAGAGGTATGTGATTTTCCATTGTATCTTTATTATCTAGGGCAGATTTAATTAGTATGAAACCATAGATCCATAGGTTGCATGTACACTTAGGTATATCGAGTTTCGATTTCTCCGCTACCAGTTTTAGATTATATTTGATACATAGAAAACCTAACAACAATGCCATTGAAATATTACTTCTAATCCTTGATTATTTTAATAAGGATAAGGTAATGACATTTGCAATAATGTGCAGTAAATGAAATGAATTAAGAAGATTGTAACATGAAGAATATAATTTGATTATGAATACGAGCCCTTGTTGCAGTTCATAGGATCAAAAGACAACTTTTTCTCTAAATATATTTAGTCTATGGTACTATGATTCATATTGTTTATATTAATTTTCATGAGATTGTTCTGATTTATTTTGATGTAGAACATTTTAACGTGTTTAAAAGAAAGTCATGAAATATGTGAAGATAGTGGTTTGGAGTTGACATTAAATGATATTTTCGTCCCAACTTCGAATAATAGTAATGTTTTCATACAAGCTTGGATTTGGCGATCTTTATATCTAGTGTTTGCATTCGTGTCTACTAAAACTTCTATTTAGCTTACTCCAGGTAAGTAGTAATATATTTAACTTTTAAATTTTATAAACAAAAGTTTATACTTTATTATCTAAAAAGGTGAAAATGGGACGTTACATTGAGGCACCCTTTTGTACTTTTTATCCTGGTTAGGTTAAGACTAAAAATGGACATATTTAATGAATTTGATGAATATTGTGATAAATGTTAGGATTTAATCAAATGCAATGGCCAAAAATTATATTCGTATCATGTGGAACTTCCAAAAAGGAACCAAAAACATTTTCAATCAGCACAATGCCTAATCGATATTCTTTGTTCACCATTAAAGCTTTAATACATTCTTTCTTTAGTTAATAATGAACCTTATTGTTGTAACATCCCAAAATTCGAGACTAAAAATTTCATTTGGTAAAACATTACGTTAAGCAAATTCATCGTTTTCGAACATAAACAAAGTATTAGTTTCCAAAATACATATTCGTTATCAGAGTAAACATCCCCAGGCTGTCTAAACTATGGTGTGTGCCATGCGATCATTCCGAGCTCCATCATCCGCTACCGGAAGTACCTGAAACCAAAACTGAAAACCGTAAGCACGAAGCTTAGTGAGTTCCCCACCCTACCACATACCATGCATAACCACATACTGCACATACTGGGCCACGCCCCCTACCTCGGGCCTCGCCCGCTACAACGGCCCCGCCTGGCTTCGAGCCCCGCTCGGATACAGATCTGTTTCATGTAGGCCTCGCCTATCACAGGGCCTCGCCCACTAACATATAATAGCACCTACACCAATCACATAAGCTAAACACATACTAAGGATCTTGTCCTAAAGCCTCGCCTATCCTTGGGCCCCGCCCCTGACCTGCTACTGCTGAGTCACGGACCCCGTCCATGCTCCGGCTAGTAGTGAGATACGGGCCCAGCCCACACTCACCCCTTTCCTGACTTGGGCCTCGCCCCTACTCTGCTGCTACTGAGATGTGGAACACCATCCACACTCTGCTATTGGTGAGATACGGGACCTCGCCCGCACTCACCTCCCTACCAGGCACATACAAGTATCACGCAGACAACAAGTATAAACTACCACATAAACCATTCCTTGGGCACCCGCCCTCTATCATTGGACCTCGTCTGAATGTCATACTAGCATACTATGCCTAGGGCTAAACCACGGGTCTTCTACTCATAACTACATGGGCCAGCATTGTGGCCGTAGACCCATTCATACAAAAGGAAACTCACCTGATACTGCTGAACTGCTGCTGCTAATCCCTTTGACCGCTACCTGACCACTGACTCCGAACTGCTGCTCCACTAGCTCCCCGAGCTACCAATATCAACATAACACTTAGTCTAACTGACCTTCAAAGGTCAACCAAGTCAACTCTTGCGAAAGTCAAAGTCCTGGTCAAAGTCAACCTTCCAGGTCAACCCTACTCGCCGAGTCCACTTACTGACTCGCCGAGTCCCTATGCTCAAAGTCCTTCCAATCACGACTTGACTCGCCGAGTCTACTGATTCCCGAATCTTGTCCTGTCCAACTCACTGAGTCCTTGCTCGACTCACTGACTCGAGTCTTAACTCGAAGGGTTTGGGGACTACGCGACCTGACTCGCCGAGTCTAAGAACAGACTCTCCGAGCACACGACAATCTTCATCCAACTCGCCGAGTTGTTCATCCAACTCGCCGAGTTCATGCCCATCTTCATCCGACTCGACGGGTTGTTCATCCCACTCGTCGAGTTCCTCATCATCTTCAAGCTACTCGCCGAGTCCATTAAGATCTACTTACATGCAGAGGACTTTCGAGTCATGCATGGACTCCAAACTGCAGATCTACCCTTCCCAAGCCTATTCCCCACGTAAAGTTGCAAACTTTACGTGCAAGGATGGAGATCTAAGCAAAATACACCATGAACTAGGGTTTAAGACCAAGAGGCTCCAAAATCCACCCAATGGCTGATACTTTACGGGATTCTAAACCAAAACAAGCATGGATCTGAGGTAGCAACCTCAGATCTGGACCTCAAGCTTGAAATTGATCGTAGACATGGCCTAAAAGCCCCAAAACTCATAACCAAAGAAGATCTCAAGGAGAGAAACGAATTAATACCTTCAAATGCTCTGAAATGTTCCCTAAACTTCGGATCCAAGGCCACTCCTTGATGCTTCAAAGATTCCCACTTCTTCTTCTTCTTCTAAATCACTTAAAAATGGCTAGAAGCTTGAATGAGCGCAATGGAGGCTTAGGGTGCGGCGTTCTGGGTGTGAGAGGCAGTAAAGGAGCCATAGGAAGAATATTGAGACGTTTAAATAGGCTCCAAGCCCCGGATTTAGGGTTTTCCTCGCACAAACCAGACTCGCCAAGTCACCTTGGCCGACTCGCCGAGTCGGTCACTTACTCCTCGACTCGGATCCCGCTCGGACTCGCCGAGTCCCTCCTTGGACTCGCCGAGTCGACCCCTAAACTTAGGGTTTTCTTTCCTTTCTTGGCCTTCAAAAATTTGGGTGTTACAACTCTCCCCCACTTAAACTAAACTTCGTCCTCGAAGTTTGCTATGGCCCACCGCCTGCGATCTGCCTCTAATACCAAACCACGTATCCCAACACTAGCTGCCTTCCTTTGCTGACCTACCACCCGATCATTCTGACTAGCATCAAACCTTACGGATAATCATCTCGGGTCAACCCTGACCCCGATCATTCTAGAAACACAACTAACTCAACCGATAATCCACCTGATAGTCACCGAGTACTGCGCTGAACCTATTGGGGTTCACCCCTTCTTTCCTTGCACAATTCTTTGCCTTCCCAAGGCAAAACCCCATAACCAACTATTCCTTCTGTCGCTGTGAAGTCCCTATCCTTCACCAACTCCATCACCCCCCGCTTTTACCAGTACGGGTCATTATCGCCAGTATCCACTGGGCATTTCTTTCTACTACAATTTGGTGTCAAGCACCACACGATCAACTAACTGAATTCCACCATACGCTGCATACTTGCACTGCCACTGACTGGCAATTCTGCTATTCCCCGTCTGACTTCCTGATGCACTGAGACCACCCTGGTCCCTACCAACCTATCAAGGACTGGATTACCGGCTCCCACCGGTAGCTAGCCCTAACACCACCACTAGTCGCTCCCAACGACTTCCAAAGAACTTCGATCACCTATAACTGCTCAATCTATTTTGCCATTCAGGCACTACAAACCTGGGATTCTCGATCCCCTAACTTGACACTAAGGTCCCTACCAGGTCCCACCTGTGCTGCTAAAACTCACTGGCCTCGCCCACGGGTCCCACCTGCATCTATCCTTCTATTCCCACTATTCTAATCACTCTCGCTCGGGCCTCGCCCACGGGTCTCACCCGACCATACTACTGAGCAACCCAACTCCCAGGTCTCATCTACACTGCTAATCTCGTACGGGCCTCGCCCACGGGTCTCACCCAACTTTATTCTGGAGCGGCCTCTCCCAAGGTCTCACCTTGCTAGGGCTATACAGGCAAAATCCATATCATTCATATACACCATCCATTCCTGATCCCTATCTGATCACTAGGAGATAAGGGTCTCGCCCCAACTCCGCTATCAAAACTACTAAGGAATGCTACGGCTTACCCGTAGTCTTACATCACCATCCATTGCTGACTGCTAGAACGAAAGCACCCATGCGCCCTTAGCTCTCAAGATCCTCATTCCGACTCCCTCGAGTCGTACGGGCAATCCACAACCTGAATTCCCAACCATGAACTAACCATTACCATCACACGCACTAACTGATGGGGAGTATCTCACACTCCCAACCCTGAAATCCTCAATCCATCGAACGCTGAACTACTTCTCTTCCTTCTCGGAGGTTACGTACTCATTCTGGGTCTGCGTCCTCCTCTCTGGGCACACCTGGAGGATTCTCCCCCACTTTGATCCTGCTTACCCCTTGCTGCTCAAAACTCAAAAGAGATCCCGATCTCTGCTACCATCCCATAACCCATCTACTGAGGAATCCAAGCCTGCCATAGCTAGGGATTTAGCCAATCCATCACAATTGTTGTACCACCCCGAACTTAGCGAGACGTACCAAATTTCTCCCAAGCATGCTACAGTTATTGCATCCTTCGAAACCTTCTTCAATAGAGCACATCCCCTAAATACCATATAAATATCCAAGGCATGCAGATGGCATATAACGCGATCACAATCGACCACTCAAAATAAAATACTTTTACCGATAATGATGCAGAACCATAACAATAAAATCATGCACAAACAAAAGAACTGAAAATGGGAAATTGCATACCTGCAACGTCCGGCGTTGCTCGCGTCTCCAAGGTCGTCATCTGAAAAGCCCTGCTCCCTGCCGCAGGTGCCTCTGCCCGGCCCTGACGGCCATCCGTGATCCTCAAAGTTGCAAGGGCGGGTGCCATCACCCGTCCTGCTGAAAACAAACTGGGACACTGGGCCTTCTTGTGGCCCCGCTGGTTGCAGTGAAAACATATCAAGTCTGATCCTTGCGCGGCGGTAACAATACAGTCCCTGCTGAAATGACCGGTCCGACCGCACTTAAAACAGCCAGACTCACCACCATTACCACTCCTGCACGCGCCCCCGTGCGCCCTACCACACTTTCCGCACCGACTGCGGTCCTGATGATCCCTCGATCTCGAGTCCGATCCCTTCGGCCTTTTGCCCGAACCCGCAACTACCTGAACCTCATCCGGCTTCCTCTTCCAGATTTGCTCCAAATCAATTTCCCTTTCTCTAGCCCGAGCAATCATATCTTCCAGCATCTTACAGCTGGATCTGCTCACGAACTCCCTGATGTCATCCCTCAACATCTCATGGTACCGAGCCTTCTTCATCTCCTCATCCGCGACATACTGCGATACAAGAAGAGCCCTCTCCCTGAACTTGGCGGTGATCTCCGCCACAGTCTCAGTAGTCTGCGTCAAATCCTGAAACTCTCATGCCAGCTGCTGCACCTCAATAATCGGCGAAAACTCCGCCCTGAACCTGGCCGAGAAATCGCTCCAAGTCATCGCGTCCAACACGGCATCATCCCCCAAAGCATGACCAATCTCCTCCCACCAATCCCTCGCTCTATCCTTCAGAAGACAGGAGGCGAGTCTAACCTTGTCCCCTTCGGGACACTTGCTCGTACGAAAGGCGTTGGCAACATCAGCCAACCATCTGCTGCTAGCAATGGGGTCCCTAGCCCCATGATAATCTGGTGCCCCGCAAGCCCTAAACTCCCGAAATGTCAAGGTACACGCTCCCATCAAAGCCATCATCTCAGTACGGAAGGCTCCCAGCCTCTCATCCAAAATCTCCAATATACCCTCCTTGATCGTGCCAAAGATCACAAGAGTCTGACTCAAAATAATGCGCGTAACCTCGGCGGATATCAACTCCCTCATTCGCTCCTCGAGCTGCTCGGCCCCTGAACCCGAGCCTGATCCCTCTCCGGCGCCTAATCCGCCCGCTGGTCTTTCTCGCAACGTCACCATGCTGAAACATATAACACAACCACTATTAGAACACTCATCACTGATGCGAGACCAACCATACCCCACCAGGTTCCCGATCTTGTCTCGGCCTTTCCCGAATCGAGTACGGATCCTCTGCTTTCAGTAGTACGGGCCCATACTACCTTCCACATCTATCTGTACTTTCCTCAGGAACTGCTTCGACTCCACCAGGTCCCTTATCCATTACCACTACTCCCAGCACTACCTCATCCTAGGCTTACCCTAGGGAAACCTCTAACTCAGCTCAAACCAGTCCTCAACTGCTGAAGGTCTCCTTGTGATGCCAATTAGCCATTACCATCACATGTGACGAGGCTCAGATAATCCTTCGAGTAAAAGACTCGTCCCTACAACGGTTGGACTCAAACAAGAGCTGCGCAATAGGACCAAATCCAACACTCTGAGATTATTCAACCATGATCACATGTGGCGTGTCGTATCCACCTAATGGCTAACTCCCATCACTCAGATTCCCACAATGCACAAAGCAAGCAGCATTCGGACAAGGGAAAATCTAACCAAAACATACTCAAGCAATCATGTCCACATAGCAAGAATTTGAACTAGCATGCAACACAAACTCATAAACTCAGGCATAATCTAAACAGGCTATCCTACTACTGTCTAATCAGCACTATCATGCAACTCAAAAGCACAAATAACAGGCACGTAAGGCATCATCCCTAGATCCTTAGTCCTATTCTAGCATGTTGTTCTATCAACTGATAAGCATAACATAAACTTGTATGGGTATTTTAGGGTACTTACTTGAGCTCGATTGATTGCATGCACCACACCCTTTTTCTCTTTTCAAAGTTCTTTCCCTTCTGAATCATTTTTCGCTTTTCTAAAACTGTTTTCTTTCTCAAAAAATCTCTTTTTACAAAAATGTCTTTTCATTTGAAAACTTTTATACCAATTCCCCAGTTTGAGTTCAGACACACCCAAGAGTATGTCCGAATCCCTCAAACCAAGGCTCTGATACCAACTTGTAACATCCCAAAATTCAAGACTAAAAATTTCATTTGGTAAAACATTACGTTAAGCAAAATCATCGTTTTCGAACATAAACAAAGTATTAGTTTCGAAAATACATATTCGTTATCAGAGTAAACATCCCCAGGCTGTCTAAACTATGGTGTGTGCCATGCGATCATCCCGAGCTCCATCATCCGCTACCGGAAGTACCTGAAACCAAAACTGAAAACCGTAAGCACGAAGCTTAGTGAGTTCCCCACCCTACCACATACCATGCATAACCACATACTGCACATACTGGGCCACGCCCGCTATCCTGGGCCTCGCCCCCTACCTCGGGCCTCGCCCGCTACAACGGCCCCGCCGCTCCAGGCCCCGCCTGGCTTCGAGCCCCGCTCGGATACAGATCTGTTTCATGTAGGCCTCGCCTGTCACAGGGCCTCGCCCACTAACATATAATAGCACCTACACCAATCACATAAGCTAAACACATACTAAGGATCTTGTCCTAAAGCCTCGCCTATCCTTGGGCCCCGCCCCTGACCTGCTACTGCTGAGTCACGGACCCCGTCCATGCTCCGGCTAGTAGTGAGATACGGTCCCAGCCCACACTCACACCTTTCCTGACTTGGGCCTCACCCCTACTATGTTGCTACTGAGATGTGGAACACCATCCACACTCTGCTATTAGTGAGATACGGGACCTCGCCCGCACTCACCTCCCTACCAGGCACATACAAGTATCACGCAGACAATAAGTATAAACTACCACATAAACCATTCCTTGGGCACCCGCCCTCTATCATTGGACCTCGTCCGAATGTCATACTAGCATACTGTGCCTAGGGCTAACCCCCGGGTCTTCTACTCATAACTACATGGGCCGGCATTGTGGCCGTATACCCATTCATACAAAGGGAAACTCACCTAATACTGCTAAACTGATGTTACTAATCCCTTTGACTGCTACCTGACCACTGACTCCGAATTGCTGCTCCAATAGCTCCCCGAGCTACCAATATCAACATAACACTTAGTCTAACTGACCTTCAAAGGTCAACCAAGTCAACTCTTGCCAAAGTCAAAGTCCTGGTCAAAGTCAACCTTCCAGGTCAACCCTACTCGCCGAGTCCACTTACTGACTCGTCGAGTCCCTATGCTCAAAGTCCTTCCAATCACGACTTGACTCGCCGAGTCAGCTATTGACTCGCCGAGTCTACTGATTCCCGAATCTTGTCCTGTCCAACTCACTGAGTCCTTGCTCGACTCACTGACTCGAGTCTTAACTTGAAGGGTTTGGGGACTACGCGACCTGACTCGCCGAGTCTAAGAACAGACTCTTCGAGCACACGACAATCTTCATCCAACTCGCCGAGTTGTTCATCCAACTCGCCGAGTTCATGCCCATCTTCATCCGACTCGACGAGCTGTTCATCCCACTCGTCGAGTTCCTCATCATCTTCAAGCTACTCGCCGAGTCCACTCGAAGGACTCACCGAGTCCATTAAGATCTACTTACATGCAGAGGACTTTCGAGTCATGCATGGACTCCAAACTGCAGATCTACCCTTCTCAAGCCTATTCCCCACGTAAAGTTGCAAACTTTACGTGCAAGGATGGAGATCTAAGCAAAATACACCATGAACTAGGGTTTAAGACCAAGAGGCTCCAAAATCCACCCAATGGCTGATACTTTACGGGATTCTAAACCAAAACAAGCATGGATCTGAGGTAGCAACCTCAGATATGGACCTCAATGAAACAACCCAAAAATACCACCCAAAAATTTCGATTTTTATTATAACAAAACCACGAGACTGAGTATCACATAATAAAACCATATGTTGCGTGTTTCGAAAACCATAATAAATACTGTGAGAAAAACTATATCACAACTGTTATCCAAACATATCAAGAAAACTAAATCAACTCCCAGGACAAAACTGAAGCTATGGTGTGTGCGATGCCATCATCCCGAGCTCTTCCCTTTGATTGCGGAAGTACCTGAAACCAAAACTGAAACTGTAAGCACGAAGCTTAGTGAGCTCCCCCAAACTACCACATACCATACAATACATATAAAGCACATACTGGGCCTTGCCCACTGCATCAGACCAAAGTCTGGAACTAGCTGCATCAGACCGATGTCCGGAACTGACTGGGACCTTGTCCCCTGCATCGGACCAGAGTCCGGAACTAACTGCATCGGACCGAAGTCCGGAACTGACTGCATCGGACCGAAGTCCGGAACTAGCTGCATCGGACCGAAGTCCGGAACTGAATGGGACCTTGTCCCCTGCATCGGACCGAAGTACGGAACTGGCTGATCATGGCATAGCATAACGCATATCAACTATTATCATCACATATACTGCATACTGCATCGGAACAGAGTCCGGAACACATAACACAAACATGCTTGAATCACAAAGACATCAAGCACTCTAACTACTGCATCGGACCAAAGTCCGGGACTACTGCTAACTAAACGGGCCGGCATTGTGGCCGTAGACCCGTTCCTACTGAAAGGAGACTCACCTCGTGAACTGGTTGCTGTGTGAATGGCTCTGGAAGCTAACTGGTGCTGCTCCGGTATCGCCCCGGCTACAAGTCCATAAACACACTCAATCAAATGCTAAACCTACACTGGGGTAAAATGACTCTTTTACCCTTGGTCAAAGTCAACTCTCTCGGTCAAAGTCAACCCACAGTTGACCTGACTCGCCGAGTTGGGCCGCCAACTCGCCGAGTCTCTAGTCTCACTTCTCAACCCTACTCGTGGCTACTCGTCGAGTATGGCATCAACTCGACGAGTACCCTCTCGATCCAAGAACTCAGACAATATTCATCCGACTCGACGAGTTGTTCTTGAGCTAAGAAGATTGCCTTGGACTCGCCGAGTTGTATGAACAACTCGTCGAGTCCCTCCATTACTGAGTCTGCTCTCCAACTCACTGAGTCCACTCTACTACTCACAGGCTTCCACTCGTCATCACTCAAAAGGGGAAAACGGGACTCGCGACTTGACTCGCCGAGTCATTCTTCCGGCTCGCCGAGTCATAGCCATGCAGCTACTCTAAACTCGATTCTGCTTGAATCCAGCGGCTGAAACTTATAGATCTGGGCTTCCTTAACTCGATTAGCACGTAAAGATTCTATCTTTACGTGCCCAAAAGCGACCAAGAAGATAATAAGGCTCAAAAAGCATAATAAAGGCTAGATCTAGGGTTCTAATGCAAGGCATCTCCAAAAAGGCAATAGATCTGGGCTCTACAACTCCTAAATGAACAGATCTAGGGATATCTCGACCTATTAAGGCATCCATACAACAATAGGGCTTAGAAAAAGCATCAAACTAGCCCTAGAAGAGTTCTAATGGAGGTCTAAAGCATAAAACAGAAGGAATCCGAGAAATACCTCAATGAACTCTGATTTGCCCTTGGATCTTTGCTCTACACCTCTTCTCTTTGCTCCTTTCTCCTTCTTCTTCTTCAAGCCTTCAAAATCCACACACAAAAGCACTTAAAATAAATAAGGGATGGATTAGGGTTTTCTCACAGCTCTCTGAGGGTGAAGGAGGTGGGTTTGGGGCACAAAGCATTGCTTAAATAGTGAGCAACCCGGGGATTTAGGGTTTCTTCCAGGCAGGCAGACTCGCCGAGTCCCGAATATGGACTCGCCGAGTCGCCGACTAACACGTGCACGAAAACTCGACCCTACTCGACGAGTCAGGCCATAGACTTGCCGAGTCCCTCAATAAAACTTCTAAATAAATGCCACGGAAGCAACATACCAGAGACGGGGCGTTACACTCAAGCTCGAAATTGATCGTAGACATGGCCTAAAAGCCCCAAAACTCATAACCAAAGAAGATCTCAAGGAGAGAAACGAATTAATACCTTTAAATGCTCTGAAATGTTCCCCAAACTTCGGATCCAAGGCCACTCCTTGATGCTTCAAAGATTCCCACTTCTTCTTCTTCTTCTAAATCACTCAAAAATGGCTAGAAGCTTGAATGAGCACAATGGAGGCTTAGGGTGCGACGTTTTGGTTGTGAGAGGCAGTAAAGGAGCCCTAGGAAGAAGATTGAGACGTTTAAACAGGCTCCAAGCCCCGGATTTAGGGTTTTCCTCGCACAGACCAGACTCGCCGAGTCACCTTGGCCGACTCGCCGAGTCGGTCACTTACTCCTCGACTCAGATCCCGCTCGGACTCGCCGAGTCCCTCCTTGGACTCGCCGAGTCGACCCCTAAACTTAGGGTTTTCTTTCTTTTCTTGGTCTTCAAAACTTTGGGTGTTACAATTGTGATCATGTTTATGCGACTCTTGTATTTAGGTCAATTAAGCTGGTCAAACTTCTAGCAAGTTTACATTTAGATTAGCTGTGAGAGGACATGAGATGATCAAACATTGTTGGAAAAACAAAAATCGTTGAAAAAATATCATATTTCATCGAAAAGATGAGCAGAGATGCCAAAGTCACCGAAAAATCCATATGGCAAGGTTAGAATCGGCGCCTCACACAACCGATGTCTCAGAGTCTCGAAAGCTGCCTGGTGCTTTTTGTTCATAGCCTCAGCCTGAGCCTCACGAATCCTCTCCAACAATGGAGTCATCACGGTCATCATCAAACATGTCTCTGATCGGAGTTGCGACCACCTTGCGGCTGAGAGCATCAGCCACTACATTGGCATTTCACGGGTGATAAGGATCTCACAGTCATAATCTTTCACCACATCTAACCATCGACGCTGCCTCATGTTCAGATTCAGCTGATCCATCAAATGATGTTGATGATTTTGTGGTTTATTGTGATGCTTCAATCACATGTTTGGAGGTAGTGCTGATGCAAAAGGGTCGCGTGATCGCTTACACTTCGAGGCAGCTGAAGGCTCATGAGACGAATTATCCGACGCATGATTTGGACTTGGGGCCGTGGTTTTTGTCTTCAAGATTTGGCGACATTACCTCTATGGGGTTCGTTGTACACGAATCACAAGAGCTTTCGAATTACCGGACGTTGTCAAATGGAGTGGCGATGTCATATACAAAAGGGAAGAGACTCATAGAATAACAGAGGCAAATAGAGCTTTTGCACATTTTCGTTGATATTTTGGTTGAAACCTACAAGAACAAGTCATAAGGACGTAATGTGGAAAAACCAACAAGTTAACTAATGTTTTGCAAATAAATAAATAAATAATAGTGAGTAAACATGTCTAAAATGAAAACAATATTATCATTTTAAGTATTTTCCTTATAATAATTGTTATATTTTTTAATAAAAAAATAATTGTTATATTTTTTAATAACTCTATCTTTTAATTAAGAAAAACTCTACAAAATAAAAAGACAAAGATGTTAAGTAAATATAAGAGAAGTACCGATAGAAGTTAGAACACTTTAACCATCGGGAAGGGGTGGTTTTGTAAATTGCAATAAATAACCTAGTATTGTAGCCCGTCGACATGTCTATAAATTCAACAAAGAGTTAGGGTTTTACACACGCTCTTCATTCTTTGATCTGTTCTCATTGAACGCCGCTTTTTTTATAATATGGTGAATTAGGGTTCCATTGCCAAATCGAACTCTCTTTTTTTTTTTTTTTTTTTCGTTCGAACGGTACGTTGCCATTTGTTCGTAATCAAGTTCGTAGTTACTATGAGCTACCGATTTTTTGATTAATTTTTTTTTTCGATTTTGGTTTACTTTTGCAAAAATCCGAAAAACAGAGATTAGATTTTAATTGGGTTTGGGAGATGATGCTAAACGATATCGAATTTTGTTATCATAGGCGCAGTTTTGTGCTCTGCTGAACGAAATCTTATTTGCACGTCAGTCTGATCCTAAACTCCATTATTATTTGATCTCTATTTCCTGTTCATTAATTCGGTTTAATCGTTAATGGTTTCTCGTTGAATTTGACTGGCTTGATTGTCGATACCTGTGATGATAATCCAAAGGCTTGTTTCTCAGAGACATTCGCAGTGGCCGCCTAAGAGCTTTCGCCTTCGCCAGGCTTGAGAGCTAATGCTGTTTACTCCTTCCTTGGATGTCTGAGGTTTTTTTTTATTTTATTTTATTAAAAAGGGTTTTCTTGATGATGATTTCATAGATGACGAGTCTGATATATCCATTCCATTCATCATGAAGACGAATCGAGGCATTTGTCTGAGAGATACCCTTCAGTAAATAATACATTCCAACTATTTCAGTTAATTTAATATCGTTAAAATTATTTCTAGTAACTTTTCCTAACTGTTTGTTTTAGTTTTAGGTTTATTTGAAGTTTCAAATTTATTTAAAACACACCGAGTATTGTTAAAAAAACACAATCAAACTAAAACTAAAATATAAAAACATTATCTTTTATGGTTTGGGCTAACATACATGTTTAGCTCTTAACTTTTTTTCTCGATAGTCCCGGTTGTTTATATTTATTTTTTCTTTGACCATGATCGAGTTAAAACACTAATATACCATTACTGGTTTCATTTAACATTTATTTTTATTACTTATTAATTATTTATACAATTGATATATTTATAATAAATAATAATATAAATAATTAATAAACAATAAAAATAATGTTAAATGATATGTAAGTTACCCCAAAGATGGTGTTTTTTGAACAAAACTTTGTATTTTTGTATTTTATTTGTGTTTTTTAAACATATGTCTTTAATGATATCTTTTGAACAGAATTGTTTTTTGAACATTTTCCCTTACTTATTCGGGATGAGAAAATACATTGGCTAGCACTTTTGAGTATTAGGAGGATTAATTAGATGTTATATTCCTGGTATTGACGGATTGGCTTTTTTTTCATGAACGTGGTCCATAATGGGCTTGCTTTGGGCTTATTTGAAATTATATTGATCTTATAAAATGTATAATTGACCCCTTAAATACAGAAAAACAGTTAATTAAAAAGAAAAAAGCAAAAAAGACTTCATGGTTTTTTGAGTAAAGTTATTTTGTGAATTGGTCAAATGCAAACTCATGAAAGCAAATACCAATTTTGACCTCACACCTGATACCTCGCATATATTTGACCTAAGAGGAGAAAAACGACGGACTTTGAGATAAGGATAACCCATAAAAAATTTCAAACTACATGGATTATCTTTTAAGAAAAAAAAAAGTAAAGATCAGACTCATTTTTTTTTTAAATCACATGGACT
This sequence comes from Lactuca serriola, assembly GCF_051521515.1. Lineage (NCBI taxonomy): Eukaryota > Viridiplantae > Streptophyta > Magnoliopsida > Asterales > Asteraceae > Lactuca > Lactuca serriola. The sequence goes on along the minus strand of NC_136412.1, from coordinate 20,234,810 downwards.
ATTTTTTAAGATTTGTCTTGTTTTTTTATCTTGTTTAATTTGATTTTTTTTACTCTTTTGTCTTTTTTTTCCCGCATATTATTAGTTCATTTGGTTTTGTTAGTGAGAGCTTACCATTTGGTGTCATATCCTTAACATTTGGTATCATAGCAACTGTATAGGGATCTATGGTCCGATACCAATCGGCAAGCTCTCATTGACAAAAAAAATTAAATGAACTAAAATTATGGAAAGTATCACAGATCGAGTAAAGAAAACTTATACTACTAAATAAGAGAAATAGAACAACACCTTAGGTTCTAGAACTTCAAAAATTAAGACTATTTATGTTTCATTAGTATATATTGACAAAAATATGTAGTTCGTAGAACGATTAATTTCCAAAATGTCTTGTAGCCTTTTTGATAATTTTCTTGTTAATTTCATGTTATGCCCTTCCGTCCCCTCCTGATATATGTTTATGTAAGAGGTGGCTTACTACAAAATTGTATGTTAGCATTCAAACCCAAATACAAAATGATAAATCAATAGAGAGAGAGATATCTTGTTGGTGAGGTGGTGCCCAATCCTGTCCAATATCAAAACGGAAATAATATATTAACAAAGAGTCTAGCATGATGGACTAGGGGTGTAAACAAGCGAAGCTGAGCTCGAGCTTGAACAAACTCGGCTCGGGATCATTTAACTTATGAGGGGCTCAAGCTCGGGTTCGGCTCGATTTGAGCTTTATTGTACAGAGCTCCGCTCGAGCTCATAAAGAATGCACTCAAGTCCGTGAAAGAACTAGCTATATGAACCACCTAAATCATCATTAGGTGCAGCCTAGTGACTAATACTAATTGAAAGTCAACCCTTTGACCAAAATCCTTAATCAATCAAAGTTTAACCCAAAGTCAAACCGGTTAAAAAGTCAACAGTCAAAGTTAAAGCCAACGGTCAAAGCGTCACGACCTAGCTCATGGTCGTGTCGTGACCACTAGGCTACAAAATAGTGTCAAAACCATTTTTTTTGCGTCGTGACCCTTCCTTGGGCATGTCAGACTTTTCGGGGCAAAATCTAATTTCTTATTAAGCACTTAATCTCTTAAGACAAAAGCAATAACTTTCCAGAACTCACTAAATAAGGTCCTTAATGGACAAAGTTTCCAAATTTATCTACATGCATGTCTTAAATAAGCTTTTCATAAAACCATATAGCTAAAAAGGCCAAAAATAGACAATTGTTGATTGCATGGCTTAAAAGGAAAGGTAAACATGCACTATTTTCACTTAATTTTCTGCTATGTATATTCTTATATCTAATTTTCTAATTTTTGGGACATGAAGTTTTCCAAACTCCAAAGAAACATAACAAAAAGGGCCAAATACACCTAGATGCTCGAAATATCTTCAATTTTTGGGACGTGAAGTTTTCCAAACTCCAAAGAAACATAACGAAAAGGACCAAATACACCTAGAATGCTCGATCTATGAAGCGAAACACATAATGGAAAGAACTTGATGAGTTACAAAGGTCCAAAAGGAGGTAAGGAAGTTGAATCTACTTTGGATCTAGCTTCTTTTGCATAAATGCCACTTGATTCTTCACCAAGAATCACCAAAACACCTCCAAGACACAAGAATGGAAGGAGAGATGTTAGGTTTTCGAAGCTTAGGGGGTATTTGAGATTGTTTTTTTTAAAATGACTTATTGACTTATTAGCTTTTAAAAAAACTAATAAGTTAAAAAGGTGTTTGGTAAACACTAATTGTTCAGTCAAAAAAACAATTTTTAAAAAAATGTAGGAATTTCTGGCTTTTTCAACAAAGGTCATGGCTTTTCCAAAAAAAAAAGTCAATAAGGAGTTTAAGAAGCAATCCCAAACACGCCCAAAATAGGGTTTGCAACAACCTGTCGCGACCCTTATTTGGTCGCGTCACGACTTGATGACATGGCACACGCCGTGTTTATCCGTTAAGCGCATCCGGAACTAGCGTTTTTCCAAAACCCACTTTCTTACTTTCCTTAAAAATAATATTTGACTTTTCGCGAAACAGACATTACACCTTGAAATACATGAATTTTGAAATATGTTACGATCATGCAACAAGTTTATAGATCCACCAATTTTATACCAAGTTCTCGAAAATTTCACCCTCCCGCTACATCCAAACCGCCCCCATTTCAATTAATGGCCTTTAAGACCTGAACCCATTTTGTATCAGGCGAAGTTAGAAAACACCACCTTTCGTTGTACAAAAGAGCTTGGTTAAAAACCCTAAAGCTCCCAAGCTATAGTTTTGTCCTAATTATTCCGCGTAATTTTTGCTCTCCACATCATCACAACAGTATAGAAATGAACTTATTGTAATTTGTTATACCAAAGTTATTTATAAGTTAGCATTTTTTTAAAAACTTTATTTGAAATAGTTTATTGATAGGTTTACTTGAAATAGTTTATTGATAGGTTTATGTGCTTTTTTCAGAAGTTTTTAAGTATATTTTGTATGCTAATTTTCTGCTATGTATATTCTTATATCTTATTTTACATTTGTTATATAGTCTAGCAGGTAGTTTTAAACAATTTTTTTTAATCAAATTGCTTATTATGCAAAAAATAATTTTGATTTGGTTTGTAAGACGTAGTCGATTTTTTGTTGTTTTTGCGTTTTGATAGATTTTTATTAAAATGATTTTATTTTAATCGGTTGTGGAGTACTTGATTTACCTTTCACATTTATTACTTCGGGTTGGATTCAAACGTTGTGGCCTGATTGGGTTTTTAGAAATGAACACTTTTGAGGTTTGGATGAACATTTCGAAATTTTGGTTTGGATCATACAAGACCAAAAATCCGGATAAAAAAATCGAAGTAGAAACAAGATTTAGGTAAAAGGCCCAGGTATTGGATTTGGGCCTGAACAATCGCATCGAATAGCCTGGTTAACTTGTTCGCCTTTTAACAAATGAGTTTCCGCCCAAATCTATTGCATCTGAATCTGATAAGTACATGGTAGTTTGGACCAACATGGTAAATGTATTTGTAAGAAGTGCAAAATAGAACACGTATTTTACCAAGTTTAAAAACTAACTCAAATAATTGAAATACCTTATTATTATTATAATATTTGGCTATAAATAACTGTTATGTTTGCAGTTCACCTTTTCAAATTTCTTAAAAGAAGACACAGTTTATAAGTTCGTTAATCAACATTTTAAATCATAATTAGATATATCTAACTATCGGAAACTTTAAAAGAACGAGATTATGTAAAATGTCTCAAAATACCAGATTACAAAACCATTAGGCCAATTGTGTTTTAATTTGATTATACCAAATTCGGTGTATAATGACTATCATACCCAATTACCCATGGTGACGAAACTCTCTTTGCTGTTTGTTTTTTTTTCAATTCATTTTTTTATATATTTAAGTTTTTGGTGGTTATGTTTTGACTTTTTACAACCATCTATCTATATTTTTATATAAAGGTAACTTCTTAATTTTTTAGATGTTGTAAATAACATCAAAATAAAACTTGGGCTATATCTTTTTTTTTTTTAAATGATTTGATTTGTGTATAATTCGAGTGTTTGTTGTCTATTATGACTAAAATCTATGCAACGACTTGTACTTTGTGCAGTTTAGTGTTGTAAAGTTTGGTTGGTCAAAGGGTCAAAGTAGCTTTGGCGGGAAAAATGGGGGGTTGGGTTTAACTGTAACCCATCTTTTCTAGCGAAGAGATCGACTCCCCCTTTGATCATGCCGGTAGAACCGCTCGTCATTTGAACCTTTCTCTTTTATTCCTAAACTACCCCTTATCCATCTCTTTTTTCATTATACTTTTTTTTATGTATATAATTATTTTTAATTACAAATGTGGACCCTGCTCAAAACAAGTGGATTTGTCACTTAAATATAAAAATACAAGTTTATAAATAGGGTTATATATAAAGTTAACTAATTCCAATACAGTTTTGAGGTTTTATGTCATAAGTTAACTTTTATCTCGAAATTATTTTCAATTGAATCGTATTATTCTTTTGCTTTAGACAGCGGTGACAATACACGATACGATACGATTGACTTTGTGTTCGTGTTCAAGATTCGGCTTACCATGTTTTTGTCGTCTTAATGTTTATCGTATTTGTCGTATTCTGTAAGATTAGTTGTGAATTAAATAACTTAAATGTTTATTTTATTTTATCTTTTCATTTTTTTTCGTATTTGTTGTTTTTATCGTATCTTAATTGAGTCGTTTTTGTATCATGTCGTGTTAACTAAAAGACATGATACAATTGTACGATTTGTCACCCCTAATTTTAAGGTAACTTTATAGCTAACTATTTTTGAAATTTTTGTTTTTCTTGAAAAAAAAAATTTATAGATAAAAATAATGGTTGTTATGATTTTAAAATCCTACAAACGAAAAACGACTTCGATCATACTATGATTTATCTTTAATTAGGGTCTTAAAATCCCGACTAGGATCTTAAAATCTTAACCTGATATGATCCTACCTCTTTAGTGTATATATAGTCGAGCCCCAAAACCCTGCTCATACAAATTGAAATTTAACATAACATGTCCCAAGAGGCGAAAAGTCTCGTCATGTATCACTCTTTCATGCATTCATCTAAAATTTGGGAGATTCTGATCATGTGTTTTTAGTTATATATGATCACGCTTATCTTGTTTCCTTTTCTATTTTTGATGTTTTTTTTTCTTCCTATTTTTTGTTGTTTGTAGCAATAAGAATTATAGCTTATGCTTAATTAATTAAAATCAGTTTCATCATCAATGTCTTAATAAGGTATAATGAATAATGTATAAACAAGACACTGCCAATAAATTTGATCATGACGTTACAAAATATAACATGATTATAGATAAAATTCTAATCTTAACAACTTTAAAGAAACAACTATAATCGATTTTAATAAAAATGAAAAATGATCTAAAATAACAATGTAAATATTAATTGATTACGATTATTACTTTTTTATAGTAATTGTCCAAAATTTTGAGAAAATGTTACATTGAATAAATGTATATTATACAAAAGTTATAGTATAAATACCTATTATTTTATTTAGGCACACGAGATTAATATTGCATTTGATGGTATATGTTATCAATTCATAATTATTGTATTTAAATTCAGTTTTAGAAATTTTTTGTGAATATAGAAAATTAGATGTGATTGAAAGACTACCTAGTGAAAAAAATATATAGATTTTATTTCAAGTAAATAAATACCAACTTAGAATTTTTACATTGAAGTAGCATGCAAATAAATAACAAACTGTGTCACTAACTTATTAAATTATTATAATTAAATTAAAATATATACCAAATTTTGTAGCTGTGTTCAAAGTTTTTTAAAAATTGTTAGAAATCAAGTAAAATAGTTATGGAAGCTAATACAAAATGCAAGCCGTAATCCAACCATCAACAATTGCAATGAATGGTCCAATTATGAACTTTGCTGTCTGTCTTATAAAATAGTTACATGTATACAGAGAGAGAAAGAGATTTGTGTCAGTTGGTTTTTTGAATTATTTTTTTTAAATATAATTATTTAAAAAAGGGAAAAAGAAAAGGGCAAAAGGGTAAATAGAGCATGCACGTCTCCAAGCTGTAGTGGGCTGTGTAGCAAAAACAAATTGTGGGGGCATTTCAAAACACTACCACCACCATCTCTCTATACACATACTCACACACATTCACTGTGTGTTTTTGAGTGAATTTCTTTTACTAAAAAGAAGAGATGATGGATAAAGTGTCCCACTTGTTTTTGTAAGTGTGTGTGTGTGTTTTTTCACGTACTCATTCAAACTCAATATACACACACACTCTCCTCTCTGGACACAGAGCACACCATTTTGTCATTTTGTTTTCCAATTTTGTTTCTGGTGTTGTCGCTTCTTATTGCAGATGATTGAGAAACTTTGCAACGAGAAGGGTTTGAAAGAAGGGTGTTGATGATAATCATCGTGTTCATGTGCAGCTGATTCTGAAAACCCACTCTGTTTTCAAGATTTTTTTGTTGGGTGAGTTGATTTTTTTATTTATATATATCTGTATAATTCTCACGATTTCAAGATATGGGTTTTGTTCAAGATTGCAATTTTGTTCTATTTTTTTTTTTTCCAAGATTATTTGAAAACTCTTGAAAATAAATCACCATGGAACAAGGGTTTCTTGAAGTTCAAAATATTGGGTTTATTTCATCAAGATTTTTTTTAATTGTTTAAATAATCGAAACCCTTTTCTATCTTTATTATTATTTTTATCTTTTCTTGTTTTGGTATGCAAATCATTAACTAATGTTCAATTCTCATGTAATTTATTTTTCCAGATATAGAAGCGAATTTAGGGCTTTTTATGTTTATGCACCTTTTATAAAATCAGTTGTTTACATGATGAAATTACGTATTGTTCTCAAATTCACTTCCCCAATTTAATTCAATGAATTTTGACTGCATTCATAAACTCTCTCTCATTTTGGTTTTTCTTCTCAGATGTGAAAATGGAAGCTTTCGAAGCTGCAAAAATTGTGTACAATAGAATACTAGAAACAGAATCAGAGACCATTACTCGTAAAATAATCGGTTACATATACTTACTTGATCATGCTGACAGAGAAATGATTCGCTTAGCATATTGTCCTGACAATCTAATCCAAAACCTAATTCAAAAAGCCAAAATCGAACTGAATTTACTCGCAAAACCACCTCCTTCACCTCCCATATCACCTTCACTTCAATTCAGCCCAATATTGCATTCACATAGACCCTTTTCGGCTCCACCAAATCTACAAATCCCATCCCCAACCCCTAATTGGGATTCACCGTTCCACTATCCAAACATGGTTCTCGATGATTGTAGGTATCAAAATCAAAATCATGATAATTTTATAGGTTTAGGAGAGCAATTCGAACCTTTTAATCGAGAAATCACAAGTTTTACTGAAAGTTGTTATTCCCCAGATGGGAATTTTAGTGTCAGAGGTAGAAGAGACGTAATACCCACAAAAATCTGCCATTATTTCAGTAAAGGCCATTGTAAACACGGCAATAAATGTAAGTTCTTACACTCCCAATCTCTACACGACTTTAACAATGAACTTATGGGTGATGATCAAACTTCATTTTCACCGGGTTCACTTGAAAAACTCGAGTTTGAGATCACGGAAATCTTGAAATCAAGAAGGGGTAATCCAATTTCAATTGCCTCATTGCCTATGATCTACTATGAAAGATACGGAAGGACCCTTCAAGCAGAAGGGTACCTAACTGAAAGCCAAAGGCACGGGAAAGCCGGTTATAGTTTGACTAAACTTCTTGCACGATTAAAAAACAGCATTCGCCTCATTGACAGGTTTTCTTATATTTTTTATTTATCCATCTTGTTCTTTTTTACCGAGTTTTACTTCTATCTTGAGTTACAATTATGATCTAATTAAGTTGCAGACCTCATGGACAACATTTCCTAGTTTTGGCTGATGATGCATCGATGTACATGGAAAACCGGTATGATAGGAGCAGTTTGAGTCCGGGCCCTATTGTTAGTGGGTCAAAGCAAATATATTTGACTTTTCCAGCCGATAGCACTTTCACCGAAGATGACGCTGCTAACTACTTCAGGTAAAAAAAAAAAAAAAAAATTATAACTGTTATTGGTAAATAAATCCTAACATATTGAGATGGTAACTTTTGTTTGTTTTATAGTACGTATGGTCCAGTTCAAGATGTGAGAATTCCTTGTCAGCAAAAACGGATGTTTGGGTTTGTGACTTTTCATAATTCGGAAACAGTGCAAATGGTTTTGGCGAAAGGGAACCCACATTATGTTTGTGGTGCCCGTGTTCTTGTGAAACCTTATAGAGAAAAATTGAAGTTGTTTGATCGGTATTCATTACTTCTTTTGTTTGTTTTATAATACTTCTCTTACTTTAACTTTAAATGTATAGATAAACTAATTGCATTCCGTTTATAATGCAGAAAGTACTTTGAGAAACTTGAGGGTCCGATGTGTTACCATTCACACCATATAGACATGGACCCTGATCTTCAAGCTAGTAAGATATATATTTTTTTATTAAGCTTTTGTTCAAAACAAATTAATTTTTTTTTCTAATTTTTTAAAAAAATTATTAAACAGGGTTGGACTCGACTAGATTATTCGGTAGGCAACTAGTGGATGAGCCCGAAGTAGCAGTACAACTAGAGATGATGCGCCTATCACAACTTCAGTTGGCACATGGATCTTCCTATCTTGAAAACACCTTCAATGAACAAAAACCGTTTGAAGGTATTGTAATCCCTCGCTTTTTACATTTCTTCAGTTTCTTGATTTAGCTTTTTATTCGTTATTTTCTCAATTTTTTGTTTTCTCTTTTATAGATCAAGCTGATAATTCCAAGTTCCAATCTCCAAAGCTCATGACACATCTGTTAGATCACGCGGGAGCCAACTACACCGATCATGACAAGTATAACCTTTTATCTTACCTTCAGTACTCAGCAATCACCGCAAAAAAAAATAAAATAAAATAATAATAATAATAAATAAATAATCATTCAACAGCCACCCACACACTATTTGGGTGCATGTTGAACTTTTGTGCAGTGACTGCCGATGTGGTTATTGTTTAGTGAAATTGATGTTTACCATCAGCAGTCACTGCCCAAACAGTGCTAAGGCTATCTTAGCACTGTTTGGATGCATGTTGAAGTTTCTTGCTTTTTTTTTTGTTTTAGTGACCTTTGTTAAGTAAGTTGTGGTTCTTTGTTTATGTAGCGAAAACAGTCAAGGGTTGAATCTCCCAGATAGCCCGTTTGCGTGCAACAAGGCATCTAGCAAGCAAATGTAGTGGAAGTAGCAATAAAAGAACAACATTTAGAGTGAAGTGAGAGGTAAATAATAGCAAATGGAACATGGAAAAGAGGAGAAAGATTGAATAGAAAGCAAAGCGACAAGTATAGTTTTAGTTCATTCCATGAAGCAAAATAGCAATGGAAATATGTTTTCTTATTAATGATAGATAAACGTGTTAAGAAATTTCGGGTTTTGGGTAAAAGATGTTTGGGAATTGGTAGATGAAGTATAATAGCTAAATGAATATTCTATATTTTAGTAAGTATAATCGGTTACAGGATAACTAGAGGTGGTAAATTAGTCAAAAAAAAAAGGTTATTTTAATGAAGTGAAATGGGTTGCATTGATTGGTCAATACACTTTATCCGTTCTCTTAACTTTATAGTTGTTATTATATTGTAATTATTGGTAAATTGGAAGGCTCGTACAATAATTAATAATATGTATGTTGCAGAAATTAGCATTTAGATTTTACTCAATTGCTTGAATTGAATAACAAATAAATTAATAAATATAATTGTTTAGTAATTGTTGGAGAATTAAAACGATGTCGTTGGTGCATGGAATAGAGAAATGAGGTTTGACAATCTTGGTTAACGAGAGTCGCGGTAAAAGAGAGGTTAAATGGATATTCCAAAAGTTCCGAATTAAATTCCTTAAGTAATTAATCTTGCTGTAAATGATACTCCCTGTTATATTGGAACACCAAAAATTAATTATTACGACATAAAGTTGTTAAAAAGAAAAGGAAATATAAACACCCTGTTAGTTAATGATTGTTAGTGTATTATGCTGATGCATATTAATGATTGAATTACTCTTTATCTATAAACTGGGACCCATTCAGCAGTTGTCGCCAAACAAATTTTAAAATTGCATAAAGAAAGGCGCAGAGTGCAATAAAGATGCACGAGGTAGGATCAAGATCAACACAACATTGCTTTCAAAGTTTCAACCAAACTCTGCCTCTTCACATTTTCAAGGGCCATTTTTCACAAAAGGAATACACCCCAATCAAAATCAAATACAAAAATACAAATGAAAAACTGTTTTTTATACATATTATTATTATATATAAGCTTAGTCTCGACCAAATTCAGACTTGTACCCATGTATCAGAACCTGAAAACTATATGAATGGACATGAACAATCTCTTATCTATACCTTTCTACATATATTTAGTTTCCTGAATTTTAATAAAAATAAAAAAAGAAAAACACCTTACACATGTTCGTACATATACAAAAAAAAAATCGAACCAGTAGTGGACATTTCTCAATCAAAAGATCCCGGGTGTCTTCTTGCAAACCCACATTTAACAAACTGAACCTGTATGAATTAGGAACAGAGTATAATCATGATTCTTTTTTATTGATAAGGTTTTTCAATCAGTATATTAGAAAAAGAATTTCAAAAACACTTTCCCCACAAATCCTGATATTTACAAATTTGGCCCAATTTACATTCTGCTTCAATTTTGGTCACGTTCTCAAGTCTCTTTTAAAGTTTAAACATCATTGATCCATATAACACTTATAATGGGGGAATAGAGAAACAAGGCCTTATTGTCTACCAAAACCAATTAACCATTAGAAGTAAAATCAATGCTAGTGGTTTGGGTCGAAAAAATCTCCTCATCTAATCTTTATTGATAGGTATTTTAGAAATTTGACAAATAAACATTTTTTCAAACTACATGTTAGGTCAAACAATGGCAAGAACAAAACACAGAATCAAAGTTTTAATGATCATTATTCTTTTGTACCATTCCTATTTCCTAATTACTCTGTAAACTTTCAAATATAAAAAGATACAAAGGATACTAACCTTGAAATAAATTAAGCATCATTTTGAAGCCAATTTCGATTTCTCACTTGTCTCAAAATTAGTTAAAAGAACCTGGATCACTACCTGCATTACCACCAAAACAACATTATTACATAAACAACCCTGAAGAATAATCACATAAAATATAAACATCAGACTTACCAAATAAAAAGAAGCACAAAACTTGTGACAGAATTCGAGTTACATTTAGAAACCAAAATTTGTTGTCCTTTGATCATGACCTTTCATATTTTTTTGCTAAATCTTTGAGCAGTAACCTTTGACGAAATGCCAAGTACTTATCTACACTAGTTCCCGCCCATTGCTGACAAAAGCTTTCATCATTTGGAACAAATGAACTTAAAGGAAAGGGTCCCACTGGAGCTTTTTTTAGGGCAACCAAAAACCGATGGCGGGGCCGGATCCTCTGGTCTAAGGATAGGCTTAGATACGTTGGATACTTGGTCAAAGATTTGACCTCATTTTGAAGTTCATTCACCAAATACAAGTATTTAGGCTTCAAATTGTCCTCAAGAGACAATGAGAACACCTACATATCCCCATAAACACATTATCAGTTATTGTAACATTTCCCAATATACCCATAATGGTAGCAAGAGTAAAGTATAAGCAAAAACTACCTGTGTGAGGCTAGTAGAGACTTTCAATATGTCTGAGTTATGCATGCCGATACTCCTCAAGAAGTTAATTCTTGGTAACATGCCATCTTCAATGCTGTAATGAAGGAGCTGAGGATGTTTCGTGACCATTTTTACTATATTGTCCCTGGGTGCACCAAGTTCTTTTGTAAGGAATCTATACCTCGCATTCCATGAATTATCAATCCGTTGAACCAAAATTTGAGGGCTTAATTGCACAACTTTACTCAAATCACTCTCTTTAATACCAACTTCTTCAATCAAATACCTCACAGTAGGCTTTAATGAATTTTCCACACTGTAAGAGAAGATCGATGGTGTAGCAGTAATGATCTGTCCGATTCTTGAATCCTGAATTCCCAAATTTACCAAAAACGCCACGTGGGATTTGAGATTGCTTTCAACTGTATACTGCAAAATCTGTGGTTGTCTCATGAGGATTTTCTTTATATCTTTACTTTTTACACCAACACTCATCAAGAACTCTAATCTTTCTCGTGCTGCAGTGACGTTTATTTGAAGTGAAGGCATGTGTCTTCCGTACATTTGGATAAAGTGAGAATCTTTAAGGCCAAAAGTTGTGAGGTAGTCAAGTAGTGGAAACCATTTTTCGTCTACTTCTATTTCCTCTGCTAAACGCCGATATTTGTTCTTTGAAGACTTCCCTGTCTCCTTATCTTTCTCTGTGTAATTGTTTCTGTTTAAATTGACCTTTCCGTTTCCTTTGATAACTTTTAGCTTCCTACCCATTCTTGAATACATGCTACCTCCATTGACATTACTTGCAGCTTGCAACTTGCTTTTCGCTTTATCATCACTATAACCTGGTCCTGGGCCCTGTAGAAATACCAATATACCATAGAGTCAAAGGGGATAGTATTGAGCGAAGAGGTCGAACAGAAATAAACGCTATAGATTAACCACTGAAGAACCCTAAAAATGCATAAATCGATAAACCCTAAAATGCGATATAAGATAAAATGAAGGCAAGAGATAGCTCACATCTGAGAGCCAATCATCGTCATCGTCATCAATAGCTTCATCTTCGTTGTCGCTATCGTAAGGAGATAGTCTCTGACCGAACCTAGAGCGACGATTGGACTTGAGAATTTTGGGATTTGAATGCGATGACGATACAGCAAACCTGCCACTGCTTTTTCGTCTTCTTGAATTTAACCCATTGTGTAAGTAAAGCTTCAAGCTTTCGAAATACGAAAAAGAATGACTGTGAAGGAGAGAATTTGATGTGTACAGAGAGGAAACTGCCATTCCTTTTGGGGATAAGGAGAGATGATTCTAAAACCCTAATAGTCAGAAGGAGTTGTAGTAGAATATCCGGTGTGGCCACCATAGTTGGCTTGCTGTCCTGTCTGGATTCCACACAATCGCTAAGTAGTGTTTTAATTCCCTTAAACCCTGAGGACGACTATGGTTTGTTGTTAAGCAATATACGTAGATGCTGAGTGTATCCAAATCGACAAAAATATACGTAGATATGCTGACTGGCAAGAATTGGATAAGACCTAATTAAAAGCGATTACCTGTTCATGTATTTGTGAACTTGTGGCTCTTGGTTCTTGATTTGGTTTGGGAACCAAAACCAAATAGAGTTTTCCTTAAGCAGAAAGGAGTGGGCGCGGGAAAAAGCAGCGGGGCGCTTTCCGTCTGGCGGAACATCGTACCGTTAGGGCGGGAAAGCATAGTGCGGGAAACGGAGAGGGGAGTCTCTCCCGCTCTCTCTTTTGTTGCAATTGGCTGGCGATTTTTTTTTTTTGAAAAGCAACCGTTAATCAACGGTAAAAAAAGTTTTTTTTTTTTTGCTGTAACGGCTCTTTGTGGTTTTTTTAGTTTTTTTTTTTTATCCTTTTTCCACTCCTATAAATACATATATATATATTGTCAAACATCACACTACCCTCTATTCTTTCTGCTTTATATCAAAAAAAAAAAAAAAAAGTTGAATCCCGACAATCAAATACCAACTTTCGATCGAAGGAAAAAAAAAGTCATGGTTCAAGTATAAACATCCCTCATCGCAACATTTTTGCTATCGATTCATCTCCGCAAGGAGTTTACCGCCCCCAACTCGATGCTCACATTCAATCACCACTACAATTTCAATACCAAAATGTTGGTCAATATTACCCGATGCAAGTTCCAAATGTTCTGTCGCAAATATTTTCAAACTTTGTTGTGTTTCCGAATCAACAATCGCCAAATCAGCCTCAACCTCAAACTCAAACCCAAACCCAACAACAACACCAACTTGTCGATGAATCGGATGACGCGGAAGAAGAAGATATGGTTCCCGAAACTCAAGCAACACCACCACCACAAAGACGTAAAGGGAAAAAAACAAGCGCGCGAGGGTGTCACACAACCGGGAAGACAAAAGTCGACAGTATGGGTTCCACACAAAGAGCTAGTGTTGGTCAAAGTTTGGGTTGATATTTCTGAAGATTCGATTAAGGGCAACGCACACCCGGGAGAACATTTTTGGTTTCACATTTTAGAACGATTTCGAGAGGAGCTAGGAAAATGTGACGACTGCTATACGAAACATCAAGTTAATTCGAAGTTTTGAGAAATAGCAAAGGGGGTTTCAAAAATTAACGGGTTGTACAACAACCTAAAAACCCAACGAAAAAACGGCCAAGACGACAAATAAATACTTCAAGAAGCGTTGCAGTTTTACCTTGAGGAAGTCGGAAAACCATTCAAGTGGCACGATTGTTGGAAATTATTGGTCCGAAGTCCTAGGTGGAAAAAATACAAACAAGATTTTATTTTTGGAGTCCAACAATCAAAGCGAACTAAAACGGGCTCTAGTGGTTACACGACCTCCTCCGATGCTCGAGTCGATCTAGATTTAAATCATGACAACGAACTCGAGCTAGAAGAAATTGTCCGCCCAATGGGTATGGGCAAGGCGAAGAGAAAGGGAAAAGGGACTTTTTCGAGTGCATCTGATTTCAGCGTGGATATTGACGAGATGTGGAAGATAACATCGTCGTTTGATCAATATAATCTAAATTTCTCCGAACGTTTGGCTTTCGACAAAGAAAAAGAAGAAACAAGGAAAAAGGAGCGGGCGGAGAGATAATAAATGGAAGGCATGAAGTTTTTGATGGAAAACGTCGATCATCTCTCGGGACCGGCTCTCGAGCTCGTGATGAAGAAGAGGGAAAAAAAATTCTAAAAAAATATTTTTCGTAGGTCGTTGTTGGTTTGTTTGATTTTTAGTTTGTGTGTGTGTGTTTTTTTTTAATTTTCGACTTTTTTAAAATTTATGTTTAATGTAAGTTTTATTTTAATTAATGAAATGCTTTTTATTTTTAATTAAATTTTATGTTTAGTATTAATTTAAAAATTATAATTCATAACAAAAAAAAAATAATTTTATTTAATAAAAAAAAAGTGAGGGAAGGGCTTCTCACCCATTCTTTGGGTTTTAGGTGAGGAAAGAAAAGTGAGGGAAATGAGGTATGACCCACAAAAAATGAGGGAAGCTTCTCTCCCACTCCTTCCAGTCTTAGAACTATTTTTAAAGATTGTAACGACTTTGTATTTATATTTTTCATAACTATATAGTTCATAGATTATAGTAGTTTGTGGTCCGGTTAGAGACCAAGTTAGATCTAAACCAAAATTAGTCGATTACCAAACTAGTTTAAAATTGATATGATTATCGATGTGTATATAATATAATTTAGTAAAATAGCGATAAAATCACTAAACAGTAAACACCTTTCTATCAGACCTAGCAAACAACATACCATAAACTATAAGAATGAATCGAAGTTTTCTAATTGTAATAGAAAATTGTGAATCTAACAAAATCATAACCAGAGCTTTTGCACAATTTGCTTATGATCTCGATAAAGCTACTCAGAATCAATTGGCAAGAGGTCAACGCTTACGTGAATTGCTTTCCTTTCATGCATTATGTTAGGTATCAAGGAAAATTCATTATTGGTTCAACAATTATTCCAATAATTACATATCCGATTTGACCTATGGACGAATATGCTCAATAAAAAATACGTAAAATTGTCTCTTTACGTTTTACGAAGCAGATTGGCCACACAAATTGGTTCAATGGGACTTAACGGATCAATAAAAAATGCATAGATTCAGCCGAATTATTTGAGAATAAAATAAAATGAATGGCAAGAAAATAGGGGTGTAACAAAAAACTGAAACCGAATAACCAAAACGAAGCAAATGATGTTTTGTTTATTTGCTTTAGGTTATTTGATTATTTGGCTAATTCGGTTTGGTTAACCAAATAATGATTACTTATTGAACAAATTACTGAAATCGTCCATATGGTTTGCTTAAAATTACTTGTTTGGTCCCTAACTTTTTTTTGTACTAAGATTGTCCTTACAATTTGTTTTTGTTTCGTTTTTCATCCATATTGTTTGTTTTTGTTTCGTTTTTCGTCCTTATCAAACTTGAAAAAACTATAATACCCTTATTTATAAAAAAAAAAAATTATTATTAGTATTTATTTATTTCTTTTATTGTTTTCATATAAACAAAATTACAAACCTTTTAAACCCAATGTACAACCACACACCTACACCCTAATAAAACACCTAATCATGTGACCACGATGTGACCTTCATCTCCTTCCTCTTTCTCTCGCCCTCTCTTTTCTACGCTTCTTTCTTCCACGCCAATCACCTCCTACAGGAGAAATCATCAGTAGAAGATGCTCGAGAACAAGAACACATGACCAACATTCCTCCAATGGACAGCTACATGTCCTCTCTTACTTGCTATGTTTTCGCTCGAACCCTACATCAGCCATCGCCACCATATTTGTCGACAATGTCTTTAACAAGCAAGCCACAATCGCCTCCAACAGGGGTTTAATTTTGATTTCGGTAATCATATATGATTAAGGACTTCAATTTTTGGATTTTGGTTTGGAGATTCAAGTTAATCGGAGTAAGGTTTTAGGATTCAAAACAATCGATCTAAATTCAATCATGATGTTTATGGATTCGATTTCTGTAACGAGTACAACACCATTTCTAGATTCATTTTTGGATTAATCAGGTTCAAGTTTGGTTCTTAAATGGTTTAATTTTGATTTTATCCATGATTTATAGGGTTTTGATTTCATCCATAATTTTCGTTTTTTGATTCATCTATGATTTCCAGGATTTTTATTCCATCCACCATTTCTGGATGCAATTTCGAGGTTTGTTCTAGGCATGTTTTTTGGGTTTGTTTAAGCATAGATTGCATGATTTATGAGTTTGTTTAAGCATCGATTGCATAATTTATGGGGTTGGTTTTATGAGTATGATTGCTAGTTTGCATTCATATGTTTAGTTTATAAATAGCATGACATGAACATGAGGATGGACGATGGTAGCAGCGGTTGTCGGCGGTGGTGGTCGTTGGTAATGGTGGTTGGTTGTGACGAACTGGTGCTTGATCTTTAACAGTGAAGGTGGTTGTGTCAATGGGAAAGAGAAGGGTATGGGATGGTGGGACCCATATGTTTTATTAAATAATTTTTAATAGATCAATAATAAATAAATTGAAAAAATAAATAAATAAGGGTATTATAGTCTTTTCAAGTTTGGTAGGGACGGAAAAGGAAACACAAACAAACAGCAGGGACGATCCGAGTGCAAAAAAAAGGTTAGAGACCAAACACGTAATTTTAAGCAAACCATAGGGACGATTTCAGTAATTTGTTCTATCTTATTTCATTTGGTTTTGGTTAAATTTTTATTATTTTGGTTAAACTGAAGAACAAAAACAAATAAGCTATTTAATTAATACATACATTTTTATAGTTTATATCTATAAATTAATGTTTTATATTAAATTGATGAATTAGTTACTAAAAAAAATTGATAACTCATTATTTAATTACTAACCATTATAAATTTATTATTATTTATAGATTGTATTAAAAAATACAACTAATTAACCAAATTTTAACTCGCATCTACAACTTGTATGACTACATAACATATCGTGAAAGATTGAATATAATATGTAATGTATTAATGTATTTTTTTTATTTGGTAAAATTTTAGTAAGTTTTTTCTTTTAGTTTAATATTTATATTTACATGTGAAATTGTATTTGGCTTAACCAGTAAACCTGTAACGATCCAATTTTCAAATAAAAATTTTCATTTTTAAATAATCAAAACATTTCTAATAAACCACAAAGTCTCAAGAACAACTGTTTTCAAATTCATAACATACACTATTTTATTGCAAATATCAGTGTCCCATAAAAACGCCTGAGAGAGTGCATGTCGCGCCATCAAGCCTTGTCATTGCCCTTAGGCTCAGAAGTACCTGAAATAAATCACCAAATTGTAAGCTAATGCTTAGTGAGTTCCCCAGAGCATACCCCACACAATCCACATAATCACATAATCCATACTAGCTATAAAGCTACATAATCACATAAGCATGCATATAAACATATATGGATGCCATGGAAACCATCCAAGGTCTTACACCAAGTGCCACTGGAAACCCCCACGTGGTTTTTGCTAGCCACCACTGGAACCCCCACGTGGTCTTGGCTCATTGCCTTGGGAACCTCCACATGGTCTACCCTAATCATAGAAATATTATACGAACTAAAAATGTAAACATACTAGGAAGTTGTGGAAACCCTCCAAGGACTTATACTAAATGCCATAGGAACCTCCTCATGGTCTTAATATATTGCCACGGGAACCCCCCGGGGACTTCCATACAAGCTTCATAGCAACATATAGCCTACTCAACTCTCTATCCATATATTATGAAATGGGCCAGCCTTGGTACCTTGAACCCATTGGTGCAACATCCCAAAATTCAAGGCAAAAAATTTCATTTTTAATTAAGTTATTATAAAACCAACAATATAAGAAAACATCCATAATAACATCCCATGTCAAAACCAAAGTATCAATAATCAAAACATGTTATCATAAAACAATATCAGAGTGTAATCCCAAAGATCTCATGTGCGGAAAACATAGTATGATGCGCTGCGATCACCATGCCTGGGGCCACCGCCTCGGTCTTACAAACAAGTGCCAGGAGCCACCTCCTAGTCTTCCATGCAAACATCACAACGACAACTAGCATACATACTACTCTACTTATCCAATTAGCATACAGTGTGTTAGGAGCCACCTCCTGGTCTTTCATACATAATGTCTAGGGCTAACCCCCGGGTCTTCCTACCATACATAATAGCATACTGTATGCCAGGAGCCACCTTCTGGTCTTTCATACATATTGCCTAGGGCTAACCCCCGGGTCTTCCTACCATATATAAACCAAATGGGTTGGCATTGGTTCCTTCGACCCATACAAACAGTGGGGAGACTCACCTTGCACTGCTGAAGTCCCGTAGATAAAACTCTAGTTGTTGGATGACAGATTCCCGAACTGTCAAAATCAAAATAACACCCAATTAACCACTTGGGTTTCCAATGCATAACCCTAAAATCCCCTATTGGGGTAAAAGGACCATTTTACCCTTAACCTAGCTTGGTCCAATATTAAGGCCCAAACTCATACTCTGAAGGCCCAAAAGTCAAATAACCAACCAAGGCCCAACATATGGCCTAATTTTCCAAATTGGGCTCAAACTCCTCACATGGTCTTACCTTAAGGCCCAACCATTTATTCTTGGTCCAACACTTGGCATTTTGATGGTCCAATATCTCATAATCATTCAAGGCCCAAATATGGCCCATCTATGGCCCAAATTTCCAAATTGGGCCCAAACCTTTCCAATGGGACTTATCCTAAATCCCAATTCAATATTCTAGTCCATATACTTGTTCTTGGATGGCCCATCAATAACCAATCACCAAAGCCCCATAGAAAGTCCCAACTCAAAGCCCAAGTAAAATTAGTGTTGGGTCAAAAATATGGTTTATACTTTACTTTTCTGGGCATTGTATTTTTGTGTTTACGGCCGTAAACTCATTTACGGCCCATATCCAACATGTATAAATAGAGGTGTTAGGGTGAGGAGTAAAGATTGATGATTGTTGAACAAAAGTAGTTTACGGCCAGAGAGACAGGAGCTTTTATTTGTGTGTGAATCTTGTGGGTTTTTGATCGAGTTTTGGAGCTTCAAAGTCGAATTTTCACGTAGCCGGAAACTGTTTACGGCCGGAGACTATTTACGGCCGGCGGCGCATTCCCGTTTGCGGCTAGGGTTTCCGGAGATCTCGGCTCGGCAGCGGCTTGCGACTCGGACGTGGCGGCTCGGAACTTTCGGCTCGGCTCGGAGTTGGCTCGGATCACGGCTCGCATTGAAGACGGCTCGGCTCTGTGAAGTCAGCTCGCATCAGCGCTTAGAAGTCCAGCGCCTTAAAAATCGAAAGGGTTTTGGGGGTTGCCGGGTTCGAACCCGGGACCTCTAGTTCACAAGGCAGCCACTTAACCAAGTCGACCAACTGATTCCTTGTTTCATTCCTTCGAAAATTTAAACTTAAACACTACCTGTCGCTTTCAAGTTTCGCCAATTTGACACTTTCTGCCCAAAAACTAAATTTCTTTTATTTTTAAATTCCTTTCATCCAAATTAAAAAAAAAAAAAATTAAAATAAAATAATAAATTAATTAATTAAATAATAATAATTGTGTTTATTTTTTATTTTTTTATTTTTAATTTTGACCTTTTATTTCAAATTTTGATTCTTAAACTTTGACTTTTTCGTTTAATTTTTAAAATTTCAAATTTAACCTTTCGGTTTGATTTTTAAGTTTGACTTTTCAAGTTTAATTTTTTTTTTTTTTTTTAAATTTGACTTTTAAGGTTGTTTTAAAAATAAAAATAAAATAAAATAATAATAATAAAAAAAAGAGGCATTTTAAATTTGACGTTTGCTTCTAGTTGTTTTTTTTTTTTTTTAATTAATTGATTTTAAGGTCTACGAGGGAATTTGAAATCATGAAAGAGAATCGTCAGGAGATTTTAAGACAAAATTTCAACTTTTTCGATTATGTCCCTGGAGAAACGCTGGAAGCTCGGTTGCAGCGATTTACTACACTTACTACTGAGATGAATATAGTCGGGATCTTCTTGACTAAGTCCGAGATCAACAAAAAGCTATTGAATTCACTTCCAAAATCGTGGGACATGGACGTGGCTGACATCAAGAAGACAAAAGATCTCAATCGTCTTAGTATGGCTGATATAATTGAAGAACTTAACGCTTTGAATTGTCGAAAAACAATGAGTTCAGCAAACCTTCCGGTCAATGAAGTGTCGTGTTCTCATTCATGTGAAGTTTCATGTTCTAAATCATGTGAAGATACGATTAAATTTCTTCGGGAACAAATTGATTTATTAAAAGGGGAAGTTGAGGACCTGAGATATAAAGGATATCAACTCAGGAAAGGACAGAAACCCCTGAAGGCTGAGTTAGAAGCAAAAACCAAGGACTTTAGGAAACTTCAGGAAGACTACAGTAACAAATGTGAAAACTATGATTATGTAGTCAAACAAAATGCTGAGCTAGTGGCTGAAGTTGAATCTTTGAAAGGAAAGTTTGAAATCGCCAAACTTGATGTTAGAAAATATGATTTCTCAAGTGAGGTGGTTGCAAATATGATAGACCAAAGCATGCAGTTTAAAAGGAATCAACACAAGGGTCTAGGGTATGATAGTGTACCTCCTCCTTACAATCATAACTACACATCCATCCCTATGACAAAGAACGAAATTGACAGGGAGGCACATCTTCAATATGGAAAACGAGCTGGATTTGTGTCAGGAGGAGTTATTAATTTTGAAGATACTAAGGTTGCTACTTCATGTGCAGGTAAAGTAGCAGAAGATAAGAACAAGGAGAACACTATTGAACAAACAAATGTGTCTTTGAGCTCTGAGTCTGTTGCTTCGAACTCAGCTGCTTCTGATAGACCTGTCGTTGAGAAATACAGGCCTCCAATTCCAGCTCAACAGAGTGCATGTTGCAACTGTGCGTGTGGGAAAAGTAAGAGACAAAGCAAGGATATGCCACCAGGGGCAGAAAGAGACAACTCCACAGTGAAGAAAAGGACATGTTTTCACTGTGGAACACCTGGACACATTGCCAAAAATTGTCCTAATCGCGCGTATGTTCCCTACTACGCACAAGGATGGCAGAACACGCAAAGAGGGAGATACTCCAAAAGAAACCCCTCAGGGTCACGCTCAGACATTGATGACTGGAATGCCAAGAAGGCCAAGAATTCAACTCCCAAGGCCAAGAATCCGAATCCCAAGGGCAAAGAGGGAATGCCGACCAAGAAGTCCAATCCAAGAGATGCTCCTGTGAAGCCAAGACCGGTTAGGTCAAAGTCATTTAGGCAGATGGCTTCAAGTTTCAAATCAAGTGCTGAGCCACCCATCGGATCGAAAAAGAAATGGGTTAAACCCAACTACAAATGGATTCCGAAGGCTCACTCTCCCAAATCTCCTAATGCTTCTAACGTTTCTACATCTTCTGTTTGTGATAAGCAGGACATGTCATGGGAGAGAGTATCGTGCAAGGATGACAAAGGTCGACCCAGTTTCAAAATGGACTGGGTTCCAAAGACCAACTGATCCCGCTTTGTGTCGGAGCACCTATGGAGGCATATCATCAGACTTCGGTTTGTTGGTAGTAGCTTTTCCAGGCACATGATAGGAGGCATCTCTCATCTGTACAGCAGTCAAAACATTGCTTGGGAGAATGTGTCCTCTACGGGAAGGAAAGAAAGGAAGGGATCATAAATGGGGTTAGTACTTAACGATGTGAAGAATTTTTGGATCTGTTCTGAGTTTACGCGTGCCGTTCTCAGACCTTCTGGATGCAAATTCAATCGGTGACTTACGGTTTGAGTTTTCTTCTCTATACTCCTGAGTTTTTCTGAAGCTGATTCACTTTAAAGACTAAGTTTTGTTTTAGGATAGTTTAAATTTGCGCATTTACTTTCGTTTCTCTCCTATGCACAAATTTAGGGGGAGAAATAAAAACAAAACAAAAATTAGAAAATTTAAAATAAAAAAATCCAAAAAATCCAAAAACATTAGAAAATCAGAAAAAGAAAATGTTGGTTATGAAATGTGCTTGAGGGAGATGTTCTGGGAAGTGATATTATCAAGTGATAACAGGCAACCTGAGTCTGCGTAACGTACCCGAAGTTGAAGGGTCTATGCTCTGACTTGATGCGTCGGTAGGCACGAAAAATTTTAAATGGACTTGACTAGGGAGATTTGAACTTAGGAAATTTATAGACTTGACAAATCTTGACCTAGTTAGATATGTTCAGCCTGACAATACGACGCTCGGATAGGTTGAGCAGGGAGATATATATGGGAATCTACTCGTCACATTAAATGAACCCGTACTTGGAACCGTGGCTTAACTTTTCCTCGATGTGCGGATTCTGTCCTTAATTCCGGTTGGATGGGGCGACTGGTAAATTCCGATAAATTAGGTCTGTAGAAAATCGTTTTCTTTCTTTCTGTCTGTTAGTCATATGTTGTCTCCTTTGCGTGACCTCCAATCCGACCTGGTACACAACATATGCAACTCTATTTCTCTGCAGGATATATATATATATGTGTGAAATACTTCTCATCTGTTAGCCATATGCTGTCTCCTTTGCGTGACTTCTAATCCGACCTGGTACACATCATATGCAACCTTCTTCTTCTCAACCCCTCTGAAGTAGTTAGCAATAGAATTCTGAATCTCTTCTCTCTCTGAATGGTTGTCTGCTCACCCGGTGTAAGGAGTACTCTGGAAGTTCTTGATGGCTGGGGCATATCAGGAAGCGGGAAACACGTTCCAGTACATCTAAAAATTGAACTCATACAGATTGTCTGTAGATCTCGCTGCTCAATTTAGGTGGACAACAATATCCATAGTCGTCGTCAGATAAATGGACCTTAAGATATAGTATCTAAGGAATTAGGATCAGATATAATTTTTAGGAACTTAAGTTCACCTTGTCTTGTATCAAATAGTATGTCCTAAATAAGTCACAAATTTTTCGTGTTTAAGTGGACAACAATACCGACGATCGACCAGACAAAGATGTGAATATGGAAGATACCGACAAGTGGATGAAGGCTGTCTAAAAACTTTGATCCCAAATCTCTCTTAAAGTTAGATATCATTTTATTTTAATTTGTGTGCTAACTTTTCTTTTAGTTTTGTTTTTGTCTTGAATAGTGATTTCAGGTATAGATAAGACTCATGGAGTTTGTGCTGAAGATTTCTGAGCCAAAGCCTCGTCCGTGAGCATCGAAGAATTCTCATTCGAAGGAGCAAGAAATGAAGATTATTCTTTCAACATTCAATCCTTCAACCCCAGAAGCAAGGTGAAGCTGCAATTGAAGATTATGTGATGGATTGCATTGAAGCCTCCTCAAACAGTCTGCTGCTATCTATGAACTTGCTGAAGTGATCTAGAAGATTTGTTCTCTCTGAAGATTCTCAAGCTGAAAGCACTATCTTTCAAGAATCAGTACAGAAAACCTCCTCACCCAATGTGCGTTCAATGCCAAATTCTGAAGAAAACCTCAAGTGCTCAAGATGAAGTCATTCTTTGAAGATTCATATGTTCATCCTGATGCTGTGAAGAAATCGAAGGTTAAAGCTGAAGCCAAGCTCCCATTGAAGATTAACAAGAAGAGCCAGCTACTTTTTAGGGGGAGCTTGTTGGGTCATTAAGAAAAGAAAGCTATAAACCAAGGGGGAGATTGTTGGGTCAAAAATATGGTTTATACTTTACTTTTCTGGGCATTGTATTTTTGTGTAATAATTGTGGAGTTTTCGGTCTAGTTTACGGCCGAGTTTACGGCCGTAAACACCTTACGGCCGTAAACTCATTTACGGCCCATATGTTTCCGGCCCATATCCAACATGTATAAATAGAGGTGTTAGGGTGAGGAGTAAAGATTGATGATTGTTGAACAGAAGTAGTTTACGGCCAGAGAGACAAGAGCTTTTATTTGTGTGTGAATCTTGTGTAAGGAATTTCATTCATATCATTAATACAATCAAGATTCATCATATTCTTCTTCTTCTTCTCTTCTATTTTATTTTGCATCATCCGTTTGATTGGGATTCCGCACCATCAAACGGATCTGACTGATACACGGGCATTTTAGGGACTTACAATTAGGGTTTCACATAAAATGACGATTAGGGTTAAGTGTTTCTTCTTTAACCCATTAAGGACTTAATCCATTAAGTCCATCAATCTACTAGGTCAATCATATAATATGGTCGAGCTTAATACATAATCCCAATCCGGTTATCCAAAATGCGGGTCCCGACAAGTCCAAAATAAAATCTCCAAGATTAGGGTTTTCTAAACCCTAATTAGAGTTTCCTACCCAATCACAACCCAATTAGGCCCAAAAGCTAAGTCTTTAGATCAATTACGGTTTCATTAGGCCCACTAGGGTTTCAGAAGTCGAGCACCACCCACTACCACCTCAGGTAGTGGTGGTCAACGGCGGCTCACGGTGGTGGTTATGGTTCTAGTCCAAATATGTCCAAGCATCACAAAAGCAACTAAACACAAGCAAAAGCTCATAGCTACCCAACATGGCGGCTGGTGGCGGCGGTAGCCACCACCTCACGGTGATAGTTATGAGTTTTCTTTGATTATACTAGTCACTAACTACAATTACATAATGCAATAACTCGAAATAACTCACACATAATAAGGTAAACACACCCACACAACCACCATTGTGGTGGCCGATGGTGGTAGAGGGTGGCAGCCACCACCTCACGATGGTGGCAGTGGCTTTTCTCACAAATTCCGGCCAAACATCCCCACACACAACACATGCTTGTAACAGAAATACACACATATTTTGTTTGCACAAAGGACCTAGCCACCCACCTGGTGGCGCACGGCGGCGACAATAGCACTGACGAAAACAGCAGTGCTTACGGTGTTTCACAGTGGCAACAATAGGCTAGCGTCCGGCGACAGCTCTGTCTTCAACGGGTATGGTCAGCGGCAGAGCAGCAGCGCTACATCCAACGTTAACGGCGACTGGTGGCTTGCTTCTTCATTATTCCCGGAGACCCATCGTTGGCCTTGGTCCCCAGCCTCAATAGTAGTGACTATAATGGTGCTTCGGTAGTGATGGTGGTGCTCCGATGGCGAAGTAGTGGTGGTGGATAGGGCCTCACATGGCAGCAACTGTATAAGGAGAAGGAAAAGAATGGCGAAATTCTGGTGGGTGGTGGTATAGTCGTCGGCTAGGAATGGCAGCATGTAACGCCCGTAGATCTGGGCTAGTCAATTTAGAGATAATAGGGGTTGAAAACGACTTTTCGACAAAAGATTATTTAGAATAAATAATCTTAACCAAGTTGTAGAATATGTATCAAGGGTTCCATACATATAAAGAACGACGAAATCCGAGTTATAACGAAGAAGTTATGGACCGTCGAATTTTTTACGGCAAAATCGGCACGACACCAGGAGATGTAAATAGTGAATTTTTGATAAAGGACTTATTAGCCTTAGTTATCTAAACAAAATTTGTAGTATACATTAAACCGAGAGTGTCCATAAAAAAGAACGCCCAAATCTGACTTCGTATGAGAAAGTTATGAGTTTTCTAAGATTTGACATAGCAGTGCACGACCCGAAACTCGAATTTTAGTTCGAGTAGTTTTTGGCCTACGTGGCCTAAATAAGAATTTAATATATCATTAATAGGAACTCAATGATAAAAAGACAGACGAAAACGGAGTCCGTATGTAGAAGTTATGAATTTTATGCAGACATTTAACAATCTAATCTCCTCCTACTTTTAAATTTAAGATCGGTCGAGATTTAGCCGATGGAGTCTAAATGAAAGTTGTAGATCTTGTTTTTACCTACGCGTGGAAAAAAAGAACGTCAAAAACGGAGCTTGTATGAAAAAGTTATGAATTTTGAAAATCGACTGATTTCCACCCTATGTGTGATGCCACATGTCAGCACCAGGCTGTGCCTAGTTGTCTCCAGTTGGATCACGACGTGAGCATCAAGAAACTCATGACGTGAGTGAACCTCCATCCCCTATAAATAATAGGTGAATCCCTCTTCATTCCTCACACCTCCCATAACTTCTCCTTCTCTTTAGAACTTCTCTCTAGCCCCGACCCCCCCCCCCCCCTCTCGAAAAGCCTACGGAACCTCCCTAGCACGAGGCGGAAGCCCAAGAGTGCCCGACAGCTCTGAGAAGAATAGCGTTTCGGCTCAAGAACGTTGCTCCAGCGGCGCCCGGTTTTGAGAAAAAATCATTGTAAGTGAGTTATGTCTAACCTATCTTTAGTATAACTTATGATTCAATATAGTAATGTTATTAGGACCTTATAATAAGTACTTGGGCTATTATTATGGGTTATATAAGTATTGTTTAATGCTTATATAATAGTAATAATAGCTATACTATTAATTAGTCTCGGTGAATAATAGACTAAACTCTAGTGGTAATGATACTAGGTTTTGTCCGAAGGAAATTGTTTTGAGATAATGAAGCGTTGTCCGAGCATAGAGTCACCACCTAACCAGGTGAGTGCATAGTCCCTTTCATCTTACACATATATATGAAGTATTTTATATAAATTACATGTTATGTGTGCATATTATCTGAATACTTGATGTCTATGTTGGATGAATGATTTTATACATGTTTTAAATGATTCAAATAGTATATTTATTTTATATCTACAAATATGTTGGGATAAAACATGGGTAGATGAAATAGTTGGTGTGTGATGAAATAAAATGATGAGAGATATGTGATGATAGGAAGGTGATGATAATTAGGTGAGGATAGATAGGTGATGATGAATCGGTGATGTAGGATGAAAGATACCATAACCTTATTCGGAAATGTGGAGATGTGGTCATCTACCAGAGTATAGATGGTGACCATGGACTATTCTAGACAACCCCGTGGAAACACCAGTAGGCTCATAACCTGTAGGTGATGAATTACGAGTTCAATAGATGTTGTAACTACGTATTCATGTGATGATACTCTAACCCTTACTATGAATTACGAGTTCAGTCGATGTTGTAACTACGTATTCATGCAATGATACTCCAACCCTTACTAGGCGCGTATCGAGGGGGTAATCCCCGAATCATTACTGTCTATGTGATGTAGGCAATGATCCTTAGGAAAAGTCCTTAGGAATGAACATATAAGGAAATGTGATGTAAAGAGATGAGAGGTAAATACGATATAGGAGATGATAATTCTTTAGGGAATATTAAATGAAGAAAATGGGGATGGGCAATCAAGTTAATTGTTTGACATGTATTATATGAAGAAACAAATTAACTATATTATTATGGGTTGAAAACCCTATATACACACCAGGTTTCCCAACTTGACCCACTCAGTTTGTTTATATCACAAGTGTTGATATGAAGTCACTTTACACTAAGAGATTAAGGAGATATAAATCACTAGTGATAATGAATGTAAGTTCTGTTTATGCTTATGTTTCTATATTGACAATGACATCCCATATTTTTTAAAATGAATAAAAAAAATACTTTTCTTTAGAAATATTTTGATAATGTATTTATCATGTTTTACTGGGAACAAATTCCGCAACATTTTTTTTATTAAAAGAGGTACTCTGATTTTTATAAAGCATAAACAAAATCGGTCTTTTCTGGCCATAAAAATGGGGATGTCACACAACAGTAGTGGCGTCATCGGCCGTAGATAGCGGGGGTAATACTCGACTGGTGGTTCCCAACTCCGAACATAGTGGCGGCGTCTGAAAGTGAGGAAGGGAGGTTAGCGGTTAACGCCTCTTTACGGTTAGGGTTTCGGATCGGGGGTGACGGGTTATATACCCCGATCCCCATAAACTTAATTCCATAACGATGAGATTAGTCCCTCCCTTCCCTTTTTCTTTCAATCTTATCCCATAATTTACTCTTCACCCCCTGTTCCCATAATTCTTTTCATATTAAGTCCAACAGTTACCAAAGATCCCCTCCTATACAAATTATTCTCAAATGAAGCCCATATGTTACCATTCAACCCCTTAGCCTCCAAAACCTCTTCAAATTAAGTCCCAATAATTTACCAAGTAGTCCCTACCTTCACAAATATTTACAAAACCAATCCGGAACTTACACTTTTAACCGTCAACCTCTAAATTATGACAATTAACTCCTCAAAACCAACACATCGCTATATAATTATTGATTTTAGGGCTACTATTCATTCATTAATTTGTCTATTTATTTATTTAATAAACGGGGTGTTACAACTCTCCCCCACTTAAATTAGATTTCTTCCTCGAAATAATTTTTACCCTCCTTACACGCCACACCAATCAAGTAACATGGCCACCACCCCGGGCACACCCTAGCCTTCCGAGGGTAACCATAACCAACCCTCGTAGGGTTCTAAAACCTGAAGATAAACGAATTCCTTGAATTATGATCACGTTTACTCCGTCTGAGAACTGTAGTCTCGAGATGGTATGACTCCCTGACAGACCGTCCATACTGAATCATTATCGTTGAACCCAGACCACTTGTCTCTCAACTGACTACTCAACTTCTGATAACTCAAGGTTCCCACTAGAAAACAGAGTCACAGACCTAATTATCCTTGCAGATCACCTATACTTGGCCAAGGTTCAGATAATCCTGTAGTGAGTGACTTATCACTTCCCAACCAATCAGTGATTTTGTCCGTACTTGCAACCTAAAACGCTAATACTGCCCGAGACATCGAAACTGCCCGAAACATTGAACTGCCTGAAATAGTATGCTGCCTTCTAGCTGCTCTCCAAAATCCAATGAGACCTCCCTGATCTCAATTTGCTCACCAGTCATCTGAAATATCGGGTTCCTGCCCGGTTGCGGAGCCCAAAGGACTCCCACATAGTCGCCTCACACGACTTCCGAACGAAATCCTTCTCTGTAACTAGTTGCCACTAGTTACCATGTCACTGTGGCTCTAACGACCTTATGATCTAACCGTGCGGGTTCATACATCGAGTCTTGACGTCACCATATCTAAGGCTAAAATTGACTGTAACATGACCAATGGCAGCCTTATATTACAAACGACCTTAAGCAGCCCATTCCTTCCTTGATCTCATAACTATTGTGACGTTCCTACAGTCTTATCAATGGCTCAACCAGTTCTAATCCCTCTGGGGAAATCCATAAACCAATCCATGGATTTGCTACGCCCTCACAGCCACACCCGAGCTGGTAGGTACTACTATTCCTCCTGCGTCCTAACAAAGTGCTCATGCTATTTACCAACCTAGTGAATGTTACGGCTACACCCGCAGACTTACAACACTCTAGCACTATCTGCCAACCTTGTGAATGTTACGGATACACTCGTAGACTTACAACACTTCTCACACTATCTACCAACCTGGTAAATGCTACAACTACACCCTTAGACTTACAACACTTTCCACGTTATCTCAATCGCTGATTACCACTCTGAACACATCCTACGTTGAGCACATGCACACGATCTAACACTCAACTGAACTTGAATTCTAATTGGACCTCTAACTTGGTTCCCTAAACCTGTTATCCGATGCCAAGGAAAAGCGTAAACCAAATGTTGGAACGTTTTCTAAACTCCCAACTCACCGATCCTCAATCTAGACGGTCACTCGACCGCCTTTCCCCTGACGGTGATGCGAAACTCATCCTAGTTTCACACATATTTTTGCTCTTGAATATTGGATCAATTTTCCCCCACTTAGATGTTAGATTAGGTGTCTAAGCCCATAACTATAATTGGTATGTACTTGACCCGATAGTAGCATGGTCATTTTGGGTTGTCTTCACCAAAGCAACTTGACTGGATGAACTATGGAGAAATAGGTTAATTATGATTTATTAATATATTATAGGAATAATATATTAAAAGAGAAATCCTATTATTTAATTGATATTGGTCAAGAATTAATTTAGAATTAATTTTGTGGTCAAAATAGATTAATTAAATTTAGGGGACTGATATTGTAATTATAAGATAGTTGCAAAATGGGCTGAGGATCTCTAAGATAAGAGATGGACAAAATCTTATGGATAGCCCATAAGGATTTCGTCCAAGGATAAGGTTTTAGAAGGATTCTATGGGCTACTTAGGGCTTAAGCAACCAGATGAGGTATTTGACTGAAACCATAATTCTTCAGCTATATAAGGAACCCATTGGGCACCTCAAACTGGTGACAAGAAACCCTAGAAGGAACTTAGAGCCGATTTTGAGCCTCCTCCTCCTCCTCCTCCTCTCTCTCTCTCATATTCTCCAACTTGATTCTTGGTGTTTGTGATCGATTAGAGGTATCACACCTGTGATACTAAAGCTCTCAAAGTTTAAAGATCAAACTACAATTTAAAGATAATATCTTAACTTTGTTTTAGTTATGATTTTTGATTTTTGCATGCTAGACATAAGGTTTACAAGCTTTGGATGATTATTGCATGTACAATTAGAAAAACTATATCCAAAGTTTTAAGGTTTACATGTGCACAATAGAATTGTTGTTTTGCTCAAAACCCAACAATGGTATCAGAGCCTATGTCGTTTTTCTGTTGTATTTGATTCAAAAGTTAAGTTTTCAAAGTTGGAAAAAAGAATTTTTGATTTTGGTTCTGCACCAAGTTCACGACGTGACAATAGCTTGTCACGACATGAAGTCGGTTCTGCCAGAAAATTTTCGAACTTTGTGCTAAAATTGGATTTGGATAACCACCACAATTTGTTTTTTAATTAAAATTCGTTTTTATCTGTTATGGTAATGTGTATCTTAATCTAATTGAAAGATAATGATCAATATTATAACATGATTACTAGTTTATATGATAAAGTTAATTATTTGTATTTTTTTATATGAATTATCTTTCCATAAATTGAATTAGGTCAAATTTAGATAATGACAAATTATTTGATTAATTAAATTATTTTAAATTTGATGTAAAAGTTTTTGAAAAAGTTTCAAAACTTGCCCTCAAGTTTTGGAATTTAAAATTTCGATTAAAAAGTTTTAATTTTGAAATATTTAAATTCGAAACCCTAGAATTTTAAAAGTTTAAAATTCTACCCTTATACTATTATAACATTAAAAGATTAATAATTATATATGTATAAGACGAGTCAAACTTATCGTTAGTAGTCCTCATTGACGAAGTCGATCTATAAGGGGGGTATAAGAAAACTGCCTATAAAATGGCGGTTGAATGGGTGTCCACTCTCACCCACCGCTTCCTTGATTGGTGGAGGGTTGTTAGCTGAACGGGTAGGATAAGACAAAACTAATTCCTCATTAATAAGTATAATGAATAATAAAGTAACTAAATGTTTTCATAAATTCCCAATCTTAGTTACTTTAGGAAAAATGTGAAAATGATGTTATTCCATGAAATTGCACTTTGAACCTTGCCAAGTCGTTAGTGGAGCGTGCGTGGCTAACCGACACACTAATTTGGGACTAGCAAGAGTGGCAAAGGGTAGCTCGATGTTTATCATAGATCAATGGAGCATGTGTGGTTAACCAACACATTAATTAGGTGATAAATGACATCGAGAGTACCAAGCACATTTGTATGGTTATTCACACATTGTTTGTGATCCTTGGTATCCCAGTCACAAACTTGAAGGGTATAATCGAGATTTAAACATGCGATTGAAAAGTTCAATGAAACTCAAAAGAATCTATCAATTAATTTAAAACTTAATATTCCTTTTCGTTTTTCATGGTGGAAATTGGTAATCGTCATTTACCTACCTTCAATTTATTTGCAATTAGATTACGACATCCTTTTTCTGAATTGTAAATAATTGTGTTGGGTCCTAGCCCTAAATTTTCATTTGGGTGTTAAATTGGGGATTATTATCTAATCTAAACTTTGTCTCTTTTCTTTTTCAGATGTCTACTCAAACAACAACGCTTCTGGCTCGAACCCTTCTGGCTCATTCTCACTCATGGACTTGTGTGGGAGGGTGATCTTTGATGGATCCAATTTTAATGATTGGATTCGAAACATTCATATAGTCACCCATTATGAGGATAAAGAGTATGTTCTCGACAAGGAGCTGAAAGAGATTGACCACAACATTGCTACTCCCGAGCAAATCGCTGAATACAATGCTCACGAGAAGGATGCAATGAAGGTGCATTGCATCATGCTTGCTACAATGACTGTTGAACTCCAAAAGTCCTACAAGGACTACTATCCATACGAGATGCACCATGATTTGATGTAAAGGTACCATCAAAGTGCTAGGCAAGAGAGGCATGAGATGGAGTTTACTATTGAGTTGCAACAAAGGAGTGTAAGGCATTGCTATTGAGTTTATGGCCCAAGGACCACACTTAATGGAGTTTACAGACCAGGGGAGTTTACTCCTGGTCGTAAACTCTCTAAAGGGTCATATTTATAGGCTTAAAGGTATGGAGTCTCAAGTGTGTAAGTGTTCCAAGGTTAAACAAGGGTCTATATTAGTTTAAGGTCCAAGAATTGACCTTAACATGAGTTTACGGCCAAAGGACCATTCCTCCATGAGTTTACGGCCGTAAACTCATGGTATTGAGTACCAAATCAATGTTTAGTGTCCCTAGTTCACTGGTGGAAGGTTCTAATCCAAGTTCTAAGCATAAGGAAGGAATTTAGGGCTTCAATGCACCCTTAAAGGGAGTTTACGGCCTTGGGAGATCCTTGGCCGTAAACTCTCATCCAACCCTTAATTCATGATGATTCTAAGGTCTAAACATGTTTAATCTAGTGTATAACAAGTTAGAACAAGAGTGCTTTCGATATAGGAGCTTGAACTGGTCGGTTTTGGCCAAGAACACTAGTGTGTGTTCTTGGTGTTCTTGGTGAAACTTGATGATCTATGAAAACATGATTTGTATGGATGAATTCATGTAAGGATACTAGATTAAGATATGTATCAACAATTATAGGTAGAATACTTACATCTTTTGAAGATTTTGGAAGGAAGTCTTGATGATACTTGAGAGGATTTGAAGGAAAACCAGCCAAGGAAGGAAAGGAATGAAACAAATGGCCAAAACTTGATCATATAGGGTGAGTTTACGGCCGTAAACTCTAGTGTGGTGGTCGTGAACTCATGGTCATGGTGTTTTAGGCTTGATCTTTGTACTTTAGCTTCAACAGATAAACCCCAACACTTATCCCTTAAGTGTACAAGGCTCATAATGCTCAAACAGACTCCAATTTATGCTAAATGATAGTAGAAATGAGTTTGAATTTCAATGAAGTGTTTGACTGTACAGGATAGAAAATTTTGGGTTGTCACACAAGCTTACACACTCTATTAGGGTACTTAGCATCAACAAAACCCTCTAGCTGACTTATGTAAACATCCTCAGCCAACTACCCATTAAGGAAAGCGGTTTCGACATCCATTTTCCATATTTAATAATCATGAAATGCAACTATGGCTAGAATAATCCTAATAGACTTAATTTTTGCTACTTGTGAGAAGGTCTCATCATAGTCAACTTCCAGAGTTTTAGTAAATCCTTTTGCAACCATTTGTGCTTTATAAGTTTGTACTTTCCCATCCGTGTCGGTATTCTTCTTGAAGATCCATTTGCACCCTACTGTCTTACGACTCAGTACATTGTCAAACAAGTTCCCAACTTGATTGTCGTACATGGACTGAATCTCGTTGTCCATAGTCTCTTTCCACTTTTGCAGACTCGGGGCCCACCATGGCTTCCTTGTAATAGGTTCATCCAAATTTACCAGTGTGTTATCACTAATAAATGTATCACCTTCTGTAGTAATATGGAAACCATAAAACTCAGGTGAGTTCCTAACTCTTGTGGAACGTCTCAGAGGTACAGACTCGTCAATCGGCTCAACATGAGTTTCCTCCTCATGTTGATCGCTAGTGTTTGAGGTTCCTTCACCACTTGACTCTTGAAGCTCTTAAAGGTCAATTTCCTCCCACTGCTTCCTTGGCTTATGAATTCTCTCTCACGAAAGACTCCTCTCCTCGCAACAAAGACAACATTGTCACTCAGTCTGTAGAAGAGATAACCAAAGGATTTATGTGGGTAGCCGATGAAAATACACTGCTCATTCCGAGGTTCGAGCTTTTCATGAGTCTCACGCCTTACAAAAGCCTCGCAACCCCAAACCTTAATGTGTGCTAATGAGGGAATCTTCCATGTCCTCATCTCATGAGGTGTATTGGTAACCTTCTTGGTAGGGACTAGATTAAGGATATGGGTGACAGTCTCTAAGGCATACCCCCAAAATGAGATTGGCAATGAAGCTCGACTCATCATGGAACGAACCATGTCCAACAAAGTTCGATTGCGCCTCTCAACCACACCATTAAGTTGTGGTGTCCTAGGAGGTGTCAAATGTGAAACAATTCCACATTCCTTAAGATAGTATATGAACTCGATACTAAGATATTCTACATCTCGATCGGATCAGAACATCTTTATCTTCCTGTCCAGCTGATTCTCTACTTCTTGCTTATACTCTTGAATCTTTCAAAGGTTTCTAAATTATGCTTGATTAAGTAGACATAGCCATATCTACTATAATAATCAGTATAAGTCACATAAAAGCGGTTAGCATCCCTTGTAGCGGTTCTGAAGGGTCCACACACATCTGTGTGTATGAGGTCCAACAAACCTTAACCCCTCTCACAAATACCAGTGAAGGGTGATTTAGTCATTTTTCCAAGTAAACAAGATTCACAACTATCATCTGACTTTAAGTCAAATGATTCCAATACTCCAACCGTTTGGAGTTGGCCCATGCACTTCTTATTGACATGTCCAATATGACAATGCCATAAGGATGCTTTGTCCAAACTAGTCGAAGAATCAATATGCAATACATTATTTCCTAAGTTTTCTATAATCATCATAGTTTCATATACACCTTTACAAGGTAATGCTCTAAAAAAACATCATTATAATAAGCATTTATTGCACCAATTTCATTATCAAATTAAAATGTGAAACCTTGTTTGTACAGACCATGAAAAGAAATGATATTTCTCTCCATTCTGACGAGTAACATCAATTATTCAAATCTAACTTTAACCCATTACAAAGCAATAAAGAATAAACTCCAATCTTGGTGACAGGTGAAGCTTTCCTATTCCCCATGATTAAGTTTATCTTCTCGTGCTCCACTTCCTCACTTCTTTTTAGTCCTTGCAAATCAGAACAAATATGAATACCACAACCTGTATCAAGGACCCAAGAATTAGTATGCGGTGAGTTATTAGACAATATAGTGTAAATACTTGCATTGGTGGGTTTTACTTTCCCATCCTTAACATCCTGCAATTACTTCGGGAAGCTTCGCTTCCAGTTCCCCTTGTCATGACAATAGAAGCACTTTGCTTCTTTTGGGTTGGAGGAGGGAGTATTAGGACCGACTTTAGTCTTTCTAGAAGAGGATCCATCAATAGAATTTCCATTATGACCCTTGGAAGGGGTCTTCCTCTTCTTTCCCTTACCTTGCCCAATTGCCAAGACTGGAGCAGTAGTAGGAGTGGTAACAACATTCTTACCTTTGAGACTACTTTCAGCAGTCCTCAAAAGTCCCTAAAGTTTGCTAAGTGTGACCTCCTTCTTGTTTATATGCTAGGTCATGTGGAACTGATCATAACATGGAGGTAAGGAGTGTAGAATAATATCTATGGAAAGCTCCTCATCAAAGTTCACATTCAACTTAAGAAAACGGTCCACAAATCTTTGCATTTTCTGCAAGTGGGCCATGCTGGACTCTCCATCCTTCATTTTAGTTGTTATCATAGAGGTGGTGATTTCATACCTCTCTTTTCGTTCACTCTGATGGTATCTTTCCATTAGGTCTTGGTGCATTTCAAAAGGGTAGAAGTCCTCATAGGACTTTTGGAGTTCTGATGTCATTGTGGCCAATATGATGCAGGACACCTTAGTGGCACCCTTCTCATGGGTAGTGTACTCAGCAATCTCCTCAGGAGTAGCAGAAGACTCATTGATGACCTTAAGCTCCTTGTCGAACCCTATAGGGTTTTTGGACTATATGGGCTTCTTAAATGGGTATTCGGTTTTGGCTTGGCCCATTAAGA
The DNA here is from genome assembly GCF_051521515.1 of Lactuca serriola. Taxonomy (NCBI): domain Eukaryota; kingdom Viridiplantae; phylum Streptophyta; class Magnoliopsida; order Asterales; family Asteraceae; genus Lactuca; species Lactuca serriola. The sequence continues at coordinate 20,198,343 of NC_136412.1, read as the reverse complement.
GGTTTTCGGTCCATTAAATCCCAAAGATAGAAGATTTAGGCTCAATAAGGCCCAAGGAAGAGTTTTCGGCTTAATAGGGTGTTGGGCCGAGAATTCTAGGACCAAGGCCCAAAATTGATTGGGCTTAGCTACGGGATCAAGTTTTTGGGCTTGCAAGAGGCTATTTCAACTTGGTTCACAATGTATGCTCGTATGTATTCCAATAACATTGTAGTTTGAATGTCACTAATTTTGATGTTATAAAGTTACATAGACTAAATTTTATACATGAAACACCATTTTAACCCTAAATTTGCTAGTTGTGACATCATCCCCCCGTTAGAGGGAATTTCGTCCCGAAATTCGTTCTAAAGTAGCTTTCAAGAACTAGGGAAGAGATGGGGGTACTTTTTCATTATTTGGTCTTCACGTTCCTAGGTGAACTTTGGCCCTCGTTTGGCACTCCATCGGACCGTTATGATGGGAATGTGGCTCTGCTTTGTTCGCTTCACTTCCTTGTCTATTATTTTAACGGGTTCCTCGACGAAATGTTGGTATTCATCTACTTTAATTTCATTGAGAGTTTCATCAGATAAGCATTTCTTTAGATTGGACGCATGAATGATAGGGTGTACATTGCTAAGTTCAGGTGGTAGCTGGAGTCTATAAGCCACCATACCAATCCCATCAAGGATTTCCAGGGTCCGATATATCTCGGGTTCAATTTCCCACGCCTTCTTAAGTGTATCATCCCTTTCCAAGGAGAGACCTTTAGCAGTATGTGATCACCGACTTGGAATCCCAAGGGCTTCTGTCACTTACTTACATAGCTCTTTTTTTAGTTTCTAGATACCTCTAGTCATGCTCGAATTTAGGTGCTCTCTTTGATTGTCTCTCTGCTGATTTTGGGGCCGGTGACAGTGTCGTAGGGTACTTGCCCTTTGGCTAGCCGTGTTGTGTTGGTCATCTCAGCCCAACACAAGGGGTGGTCTGCATTTGCATCCTATATGGTGAGGTGAGTGGATGGTTGTGGCTAATGAGGATCGTGTACCCGACACTCCAAAATTAGTGTCTCTAAACCTTAAGGCGAACACTATTCTCACCAAAGTTAAGGTCGCGTGTGGTGTAGTTGGCCTTATAATTCTTAGGTTGTCTTGGGAGTTTCTTACTACGAAATTATGAGCTAGTGAGACGTCGACCCTTGCTTGTTCCTTAAATTTGGCTGATTTGTTGGATTAGGTGTCTAAGCCCATAACTATAATTGGTATGTACTTGACCCGAGAGTAGCATGGTCCATTTCGGGTTGCATATCACTAGGACAATTTGAGGATGGATATTTGAGTAAGAGATTATTTATGATTTATTAATATATTATAAGATCTAATATAATAATATGAAATCATATTATTTAATCAGTATTGATCAAGAATTAATTTAGTGATCAAAAGAGACTAATTAAATTAACGGGGACTGATTATTAAATTAATGGTTGGTATATATATATATATATATATATATATATATATATATATATATATATATATATATATATATATATGGTTTGAGCTATTGATCCATGATGGGTTAAGTTTATGTAAGTTTCCATGAAGGGTTAGTCCACATGAAATACGGATCATAACCTAAAATATATGGATCAGGGTTTACCAATGACTCTTGGATTCCTACATTTATACATAACCCCATGGCTAAAATCGGTTACAACAAGTGTTCTTGGAGTTCATAAATGATTTATATGCCTAGTAATCTCTCTCAAGTCATCCAATTGTTCAAGGGTGTGTTGTGAACCATTTGAGGCATCACATTTGAGGTGCTAAGTTCTTAAATTCCAAATATGTAACGTCCACAGATCCAGACTAGTCAATTTGGAGGCAATTAGTGTCGAAAATCACTTTTCGACAAAATATTATCTAGAATAAATAATCTTAAACAAGTTGTAGAATATGTCTCAAGGGTTCCGTAGAAATAAAGAACACCGAAATCCGAGTTATAACGAAGAAGTTATGACCCGTCGAAGTTTTACGGCAAAACCGACACGACACCGGGAATCGTAAAAAGTGAATTTACGATAAAATACTTTCTAGCCTTAGTGATCTAAACAAAAGTCATAGTATATATTAAGTCGAGAGTGTGCATAAAAAGAACGTCCAAATCTGACTTCATATGAGGAAGTTACGATTTTTCTAAGATTTAGCATAACAATGTACAGCCCGGAAATTCGAATTTTAGATTGGTCGATTTTTAGCCAAAATAATCTAAACGAGAAATGAAGATATCGTTAATAGGAGTTAAACAACAAAAAGGCAGTCAAAAATGGAGCTCGTATGCGAAAGATATAGACGAAGCTTAGTCCCTACTCTTCGAGCGCGGTGAATTCGATACAGTTTTGTAAATCTGAGATAGAATGAGAATTAGCTGACGGGGTCTAAATGAAAGTTGTAGTACTCATAGATACCAACGCGTGGATATAAATAACTTCGAGAATATAGCTCGTATGTTAAAGATAATATGGACGAAACTTAGTCTCTACTCTTCAAGCGCGGCGAATTCGAATACAGTTTTGTAAATCTGAGATAGAATGAGAATTAGCTGATTGGATCTAAATGAAAGTTGTAGTGCTCATAAATACCAATGTGGATATAAAGAACGTAGAAAATGGAGCTCGTACGTGGAAGATACGGATGAAACTTAGGGCATACCCTACGATAAAACCCCTATAAATAAAAGATGAACTCTTCATATTTTCTCTCTCTAACTTCTCTCTAGGCTCCCTAAACCCCCCTAAAGCCTAGGAAACTTACCTAGCACTAGAAGAAACCCCGGAGCGCACGAAGGCTCCAAGAAAAAGAGCTTTTCGGCTTAGAAGCTCTGCTCCAGCGGAGCCCGGTTTTTAATAAAACCCATTGTAAGTGAAATAAGCCTACTACACTTTAAATACAGCTTATATTTAAATACAATATCTTTTTTATGAACCTAGAAATAAGATTTATCAGTGATGCAAAGTTGTTATACTGATTGATCTACTTACGGGAATGATGTCTAGACTGTGATTTAGTGAGGTGTTTAAAGTGAGATTTCCAAATTGTTGGATTAGTGTCCAAGTCTATAACTATTTTGGTATGTATTTGACCCGATGGTGCATGGTCCTTTTGGGTTGCCTTCACCAAAGCAACTTGATAGGATGAATTATGGAGAGAAAGGATTAAATATGATTTATTAATATATTATGAGAATAATATATTAAAGGAGAAATCATATTGTTTAATTAATATTACTCAATAATTAATTGGTAATTAGTTTTGTGACTAAAAGAGATTAATTAAATTTAAGGGACTAGAATTGTAATTATAAGATAATTGCAATTTGGGCCATGGATTGCCTTATATTAAGGAGTGGACGAATTCTATGGGGAAACCCAAGAAGAAATCGTCCAAGGCCTTAAGGAAAGGAATCTATGGGTTGCTTAGGGCTTAAGCATCAAAATTAGGGTTTCCTTATTAGATAACCCTAATTGCCTCCTATATATATAGATCCCTTATGACCCAAAAACATGGCTAAGCATCCTTCTAGGGTTTCACACATTTTAGGGCAACCTCCTTCCTCTCTCCTCTTCATCCTCTTGCTCTTGGTGTTTGTGATCCATTAGAGGAGTGACATTTGTGACTCTAAGCTTTCTAAAGTCAATACAAGGAGGAATTGGGATTGTTATTGCTATATAACAATCAAGGTATGATCTAAACCCTAATTATATGTTATATTGATTATCATATTATAGATCTAGGGTTTATAGTCTTGGATAACTTGCATGTACAATAGAGAAATCTAGATCCAAGCATTAGGGTTTGTATGAGCACATAGGATGTTCTTAGGACCAAAACCCATCAGTGGTATCAGAGCCTAGATTGGTTTCTATTGTATTGATGCTTAGTGTGTTGAAAAAATTCGTTTTTTGTGGTTCTGCTTGCTGAACTTGCCGAGTTTCTAGATGAACTCGTCGAGTTCATGCTAACTCAACGAGTCCATGCCTGACTCGACGAGTCGGCTGGTCAGAATGAGGGAAAACCGGGATTTCTTGTTGTTTTTGCTTGAGGATACTTGCCTTATCATATTAGATCAATATAAATATGATTTTTTGATATATATGACTATATTCTTGATCTAATTGAAGATATTTATCAATTAATAAAATATTTGTTTCCTTATGTGATAATTGATTAATCATTTTGATTAAATTAGTAAATTGTTTTGCAAGAAATCATTAAATAAATCAAATATGGATAATTATGTGATTAAATGTTAATTTAGATTATTTGTTATTTGATCCTTGTGTTATGAAATGTTTCATATTTTCCCCTTTAGGTTTTATAGTTTAAATTTGACCTCAAAAGTTTTGTTGTTTTGAAATTTAAATAGTTGAAACCCTAATGTTTTGAAAAAGGTTTCAAAACTTGCCATCAAGTTTTGGAATTTAAATTTTGATTAATTGTTTAATTTTGATGTATATTTAAATTATAAACCCTAATGTTTTGAAATGTTTCAAAACTTGCCATCAAGTTTTGGAATTTAAAAGTTGATTAAGAGTTTAATTAGGAATGTTAAATTCTAAAACCCTAGTATTGTTTTGAAAAAGTTCAAATCACACCCTTATGGTTTTATTAATTAATTAAGGTGTATAATTAAAAGAGATTTAATAAATCCATAAAAGTTTTAGTTTACAATTTAATTGAATTAAAATTATAATTGTTAAATTTGACCACCTAGTATTTTAAAAGTTGTAAAATACACCCTATACTATATATAACATTAAAAGTCTAACATTATATATATATATATATATATATATATATATATATATATATGAGTAAAAGTCAGTCTTACCGTTAGTAGGCCTCATTCACGAAGCTAGTCTATAAGGGGTGTTTAAGGAAATTGCCTATAAAATGGCGATTGAATGGGTATCCACTCTTACCCACCGCACTCTTGACTAGTGGAGGGTCGTTAGCCGAACGGGTAGGATAGGACGAAACTTTCCATTATAAGTATAATGAAGTACAAAAGTAACTAAATGTTTTACAAATTCCCAATCTTAGTTACTTAGGCAAAAGTGAATTGATGCAATTCCATGAAATTACACTTTGTGCCCTTGCGAAGACGTTAGTGGAGCGTGTGTGGTTTACCGACACACTAAATAGTTCTAAGCAAAGGTAGCAAAGGGTGACTCAATGTTTGTCATAGTTCGGTGGAGCGTGTGTGGTTTACCGGCACATCGAATAGGTGACTGTAGCATGTGAGGGCACCATGTAGTTTGCATGGTTATTCACACCCGCTTTGTGATCCTCGGCATCCCAGTCACAAACAAGAGGGGCATATCGAGATTTAAACATGCCATTGAAATGTTCAATGAATCTCATAGGATCTAGGAGTTTTCATAGATTTAAAACTTAAATTTCTCTTTCGTTTTTCATGGTGAAAATTAGTGAATCGTCATTCACTTACCTTCAAATGTTCTGCAATTTGGGTTACGGCATCCCTCTCCTGAGTTGTAGAATATTGGGTTGGGTCCTAGCCTTAGTATCTCATTTGGGTGATTTACTAAGGACTCAATCAATCAACTAACTTGAATTCGTTTTTTCTCCCGTTTTGTAGATGTCAAAGTTCGACAACTATGGTCTTCCCAAATCCCGTGGAACAAGCTTTCCACGTGAAGATGATATTCCATGATTCAATCGAGGAACAAGAAATCATACTTCACTTCCTCCACCTCCTCCAATTATTCTCCCTAACCCACAAGTTCAAAGGATTGAAAAGTTCAAGATCACTCAAGCCCTTTTGGCAAGTAAACAAAAGAAGGAAAGCCGGTGTGTGCACACGTCCTAGCAATGAAGTCACACATTGATAGGTTAAGAATGTTGGGATCCATTGTCTGTGAGGAAATGGCTGTTGATTGGGTTCTTTAGTCACTTCCTAACTCATATAGTGAGTTCGTAAGAGAGTACTATATGATGAACCGCGACGTGACCCTTATAGATCTCACCTATATGCTTATTGCTGCTGAATCAGCAATGGTTTGGCGCAATAGAAAAGCAAAGTTGATTGGTGAATCTGCCTTCAAGACCTCTATGGATATAGACAATGGCAACGAAAGACATGCTATGATCGAAAAGTTTGATCATAAGAGAAAGGCAATGTCTGAAGTAGTTCCATGTCCTGTTCCAAAAGAGTCAATTTGCTTTTATTGCCAAGAGAAGGGGCATTGGAGACGAAGCTGCCACATTTACCTAAGAGATCTAAGCGATGGGAGAGTCGAAACGTATAGCTCTAATATAGGTAAAATCCATTAACTAATTTTTTTAAGCTTCTTTCTAGATTCTTAATACATAATGTGATAAGATCGCAATTGATGTTTTGTAGGATCGAAGAAAAGAAAGGAAGCTTAAGGGAAGAAGTGAGCAGAATCTAACCGTGAAGGAATGGATTTCGATCGCATTTCTCGAAGATTAGATTCTTGAACTACTACTTAGAGTTAGAATTAGATTGCTAAGAAAGATGTATTAGCATAGTTTTTCAATGAATTGCATTGCAAGGACAAATTTTTTCCGCAATAAAATAAATTTTGATTTTATATTAATTATTTATCCTTGCAATGGCATGCATGAAAATTGATGTTTGAAGGTTTCTAATATTAGCAATAATGGATTTGATTCTTAATTATGTTGTTTATGGAAATGTCGAGAATTTACCAAATAGGGAGAGTTTCTCATCGCCCACGTTTCAATTAGACAGAAACTTGGAATCATGCAACTTGGTTGCACGATGAATGAGAAATTTCATATTTGGAAATTAGACTAATTCATTGACAAAGTGTCAAGTGAAGGACTAGGAGATCGAATACACAAAGTTGCGTGTTGATCAAGTCCACCATAAGAGTATCAAAGATATTCGTCATGATTTACTAAAGGTTTAGTAAATATGATTATACTTATAAGATTAAGTGTAATTATGAATTGATTAAAAAAAGAAGGTTTAAATCAATAGCAAAACGAATAAGAAGAATCAAGTAGGCAGAAAGATAAAAGTTTCTCCATTCTAAGAAGAAGGGAGAGTAGCTTTTATGCTTTATGATAAGACTTAATGATTAAGAACCATATCTCAATTGATCCTCTAAGTGAGTCTTAGTACAATTGCATGTCTAAGAAGAGGATTCAAGAATTGAAGAAATGGTTAAATCAAGAAGTCAATCATACTTCGTTCCAAAACAAGTCTCAGAGTTAAGATTGTGACATTGAGTGAAAAGTATTAAGAAGGTTTATAACACTCATCAAATGTGGAAAGTTGTGATGTCTTAAATAAGACAAAGACCAACTAAGACCAATTTATGAAGTGTTTTGATAAAAACTATACTAACTCTTGCATATTTGGTTGTCATGAAATGTTTATTGACAAGAGAATCTTATATGTCAAGGAGTCAGTGGGAGTCTTAATGCTCTTGAAAGGTTTCAAGAACAAATCAAAATAGACCTTATCGCTCATCACTAGCACACGAGTTGAGGTTTACAACCTATCGTGTTAATACTATTTTGTTTCTGTGCCATTCCAATTGAGTTAATTATGCATGTGAGTCCTATGAGTTCTCATTTGAACGCATAAAAGGCAAGTCACTTTAATCAATGAAAGGTACATTGATAGGAAATGGTGAGCTGCTTAACTACTTGGAAGACATGGTGGGCAGTTGTGCTACCATAAGGCAAGAAATCGAGATTAAGAAAGTTCAATATGAGTTTGAATTTGTCGTAAACTTTGGTTTTGACAAATTCACATGGATAGGTGTAACATCCCAAAATTCAAGGCCAAAAATTTCGTTTTGATTAAGTTATAATATAAAACCATCAGTAATAAAACATCCATATTCATATCTCAAGTCAAAACTAAAGTGTCAATAATCAAAACATTTTATCGTCAAACCATATCAGAGTGTAATCCCAAAGATCTCTTGTGCGGAAAACATAGTGTGATGCGCTGCGATCAAGCCGACTCCTTCCTTTGAAAACGAGTACCTGAAACCAAAACTGAAAACCGTAAGCACGAAGCTTAGTGAGTTCCCCCATCATACCACATACCATACAATCATATAATGAACAACTAGGAGATACGGGCCTCACCCACGCTCATGGAGGTACGGGCCTCACCCACGCTCCGCTAGCTGGGAGATACGGGCCTTGCCCACACTCCACTATCTCTGAGATACGGGCCTCGCCCACACTCAGCCACTAAACCATAGCATATAAGTATATACAATCATATACTAAACCGCTAGGAGATACGGGCCTCACCCACACTCATGGAGGTACGGGCCTCGCCCATACTCCACTATCTCTGGAATACGGGCCTCGCCCACACTCTGCTAGCTGGGAGATACGGGCCTCGCCCACACTCCACTATCTTTGAGATACGGGCATCGCCCACACTCAGCTACTATCACATATATCATAACACAAACATACTATCAGTCATACCTGGGGTATCCGAACTACCCTTCGGTCCTAACAACCGAACATGGGGACTATTCCCCTCCTACTACCAGTATCACATATAACATATCATGCCAGCATATAAACATATCAGGTAGTAGCAAACCTAGATGATATCACAAAGACAATCATCTAACATACAACTCCTACTGGTGGGTCGGCATTATGGCCGTAGACCCACTGCTACTGGAAGGTAACTCACCTCGCATTGCTGAAGTCCCGAATACACAGTCCCACACTTGTTGAAGTCCCGCAGACTCGACCCCAGCTGCTGGCTGACAGATTCCCGAACTGTCAACATCAAAATAACACCCAATTAATAATTGGGTCCCACTACATAACCATAAACACTTACTTTGGGTAATTACATTACCCCAAGCTTGGCTTATTCAAGCCCAAGACCCAATCTGTAGGCCTAAAGTCAACTAGGAATCAAAGCCCAACACATGGCCCAATTTTCCAAATTGGGCCTAGGCCTATACATGGTCTCATTCTAAGGCCCAACATCATATAATCATTAAGGCCCAAACTATGGCCCATCTATGGCCCAATTTTCCAAATTGGGCCCAAGTCCCTTACATGGGCCTTACCCTAGGCCCATTAAATTACTCTAGACCATTTGCTTGATCTCGGATAGTCCATTTAATAGCCCAAACATCGAGGCCCAATAGAAAGGCCCAACAATAAACCCAAGTGAAATTAGGGTTTCTCATAAAATGATGATTAGGGTTAAGTTTCCTACTTAACCCATTAAGGACTTAATCCATTAAGTCTAACATTGCTTAGATTAATTTATGTCAATGATTATTATTTAATATTCCAAGTCATTAAATAATTCTCGTGTGTGACCCGATTAATTCTTAAAGTTGGGGTTTCATTGGCATTAGGGTTTTCCAATCCAAAAACTAGCCCTTTTATCAATTTGTTGGGCTTGCCGGTCAATTAGGGCTTTATTGGGCCTATTAGGCCCACTAGAATATCATTAAGTCCATTAGGGTTTGCATTAGGTCAATTAGACCCATTAGGGTTTTCACTAAGCTCGTTAGGCTTCATTGGGCCCATTAGGGTTTCTAGCACCCGAAACGAATCAATCACAAGATAAGCACACCGCCACCCGACACGGCGGCCGGTGGCGGCAGGAGGCGGCAGCCACCACCCTAAGGTGGTGGTTTTCAATTTCTTTTATTCCATTTTTGGTTACAATTTACAACACCAATTCGATTAACACACGCACACACACTAATCTAATTAAACACACCCACACAGCTACCTAATGGTGGCCGGCGGTGGCGCATGGCGGCAGCCACCACCTTATGGTGGTGGTGGTGGCGGTTCTTCAATTTCCAGCCAACCAACTGTTACATACAATATTACACTCATCAAAACGCTCATACCCACACTAAAACGCACCTACACGGCGGCATATGGTGGCAGCCACCACCTTACGGTGGGGGCAGTGGTATCTTTTGGCTTCCAATCACGCAGCAACACAACACACGAACTTGAAGCTGAAACGCACACCACCCAAACCCCCATTCGTCAATCACGACACCAAAACTCGAAAAGAACGAAGGAATGTGAAAAATAAACGACATATGACCCTACCAGCGGCTTCTCGGCAGTTCGCGACTCGAGCAGCAAAGAAAACAACGTATTCCTCGTTCCTTGGTGGTCCTCCGAGTTGTTCCTAACGTCTCTGGCCGGCAGCAGCGTCGCGGCAGCGCTCTAGTGACAAAATGGTCGCTGGCGGCTTCGACTGATCGGAAAACGCACAAGAAGGAGAAAGAGATGGCGGCTGAACTCGGCTTCACACTCCATCTCCGGTAGCAGGGGTCGTCGTGGCTCACACCGGCGAGGCAGCATGCGGACGATGGAGCTCAAATCGACGGGAAGTGGCGGCCTAGGAGCTCTCATGGCGACGGCTGGAGTATTGCATCCTAGGGTTAAGGGTTTAAGATGTGCGAGGGGATGGCAGGGGTGTTATCCCGTGTTCCATTTGAAACTTCAAAGCATTATTACAAGTCTGGCCCCTGACCCCACAAATCTTTTCAACTTTGATAAAAATCTTTACCGTTCAGCCCCCAGCTCCCAAAATCTCTTAAAATTAAGTCCCATAAATTACCATTTAGTCCCTACCTTTCATAATACTTATAAATTAAATCCAGATTTTACACTTTTAACCTCCATCTTCTAAACTTGTGACAGTTATCTCTTCGAGACCGTCCTTTGATATATAATTATTTATTTTAGGGCTACCATTTGTTCATTAATTAATTTATTTTTCTAATAAATAAACAGGGTATTACAACTCTCCCCCACTTAAATTAGATTTCGTCCTCGAAATCATTCCTTACCATTCCTTACTCGCCCAACCACTCTAGCAGCATGGTCACCAATCTGGGCACGCCCCAGCCTTCCCAGGGTACCCATGACCAATCCTCGTAAAGCCCTAAAATCTATATGTGAACGGGTCCCTCGCAACAAGCTCTCATTTACCCCATCTGAAATCTGCTGCCTTGAGATAGTCTGATTCCCTGATAGACCACTCATACAAAATCATTATCGTTGAATCCAATTCGTTTATCTCACAACTGACTACTCAACTTCTGATCACTTGCGGTTCCCACTATAAAACAGGGTCGTAGACCCAATTATCCTTCAATAACACTTATTCTTGGTCAAGGCTCAGCTAATCCCGCTGGGAGTGACTTGTCACTCCCCAAACCAACCAACTATTCCGTCCGCATATGCAACTAAAACACACATACTATCACTGACCAAACTTTGAAACTGCCCGAACACTAAACTGCCTGAAGCAGTATACACTGTTACATAACTGCTTACCAAAAGCTATCGAGACCTCCTGGGTCTCAATTCGCTTGCCAATCCTCTGAAACATTGGGTTCCCATCCGACTGCGGAGCCAAAGGACCCCCTACTTAGTCGCCTCACACGACTACTGAACGAAATCCTTCTTTAGAACTAGTTGCCACTAGTTATCATGCCACTGTGACTCTACTACTTTATGATCTAACCGATCAAATCCATACGTCGAATCCTGTCATCATCAAATCTTACGATAAAAGTGATCGCTACCTAACCAATGGTAGCCTTATCTCACACGTCCTGAAGCAGTCCGTTGCTTCTCTTATCTCAAAATTGTAGTGGCGAGGGTTGATCTAAAACATGAAAATGGCCACGTCTGAAGTTTCCTATTGTTACCGACACTAGATCGTTTTAGAAGGAATGTTTGCTTAGAGCTTAGAGTGCATCCTAGGTGTGTGTCGATGATGGCCTTAGTTTTTCCCCAAATTATCTCTACCAGGAATATTTTCACGAATGTTTGAGGGTTTCGATTTATTATGTACTTATCCTTCGTGACTTATGAGTCTCCTTTTTGTACCTCTATTGCGAGAGTACACATGCGTAATGAGTTTGTCGGGAAGAAGCGTACTGGTAATCATAGTAGGGTCTTTCGTTGTCTCCTCGTGCTCCATGATTCCAATGTCTCTTCCATGTTTGTTCTTAATTTTTGGACACTCCCTCTTGAAATGTCCCGCATTTCCACATTCGTAGCAGGCTTGACTTCTCCTAACGTTAGCGATTTGGGTGGCCCGTCGGGTTGGCACTCTACAACAGCGAGTAGTATGCCCCTTTCTATTGCATTTCTTGCAGTGTAGCTTTCGAAAAGATCCTTGGTGATGGAAGTTGCACTTGTGGCATTTTGGGAGGCTTCCAACATATGGTTTTCTCAGTGTTGAGGTAGTAGGGTTAGTGGGTGCCACACCCCCGAACCAGGATGACGGAAATGTCCGGGGTCGGATGATGTCATTGTATAGTATCACAACAATTGAATATGAATGAAGCATAACAACCAAACATCATACATTGAGATATCACACTTACATTGTTTACATATTGTATATGCTCATGAAATAACACAAAAATGACATAATGTATGAAATTTCAAAATACAGTGAATCTGGTTCCCAGGTACTTGCTTATTGGTTCCTTATGAATACAAGTCATTTGAAAATCGTCAACATTGAATGTTGGTGAGTTCATAAGCATATTTGTATAAAAGGGTTTGTAACAACTTTGTTTGTAATAATTTGTAAGACTCCAGAAAATCCGATATTTTTTGTGAAAAATGGTTTGTAAGTCTCATTCTATACTGTGAATAATTGCGTGTATGTCCTTTGTTTTCTGTTATTTGTAACTGTAAAGAGTGCGTTCCCCGAAAATCTAGTATATTCTATTGTATTCAAAATTGTAGTCTTAGAACCCTACGACTGGAGTGGTGATAATAATGTACTAAAAAATGAAGCGTAGTTTTGTATTTCATCAAACTAGTGAAGTGTATATTTTCTGTAAATCCAAAATAATATTGTTAATCCCTTCGTGAGTCGTAATAACCATGCTTGATGTGACTGTTAAGCCTGTCGTGACGTTCTTCAGGCGTCGGTTGCGGTAAGATATTTGTCACCCTAGATTGGCCCCGTCTAGCTTTAGCGAACAACTCAGGTGTGGGGGTGTCAACCCCGTATAGATCTATACACAATTACATCGCTCTCCCTCGAGGAGACTCTGGTTATAACTACAGGACTTACGGCGTATGATAAGTAGGTACAGTGAAGGAAAATGTCTCACTAGAGCCTTAACAAATTTACGCAAATTTCGAGTCCCTTTATCGATAAATGAAATAACATTTCCATTGCAAACTTGTGACAGCTGTTTTATGACACTCGATTGGCAGATTTCATGTTATTCAGCTTATCACGCACGCTTTACAGATTTTATGACACATAGGTTTATTATCCATCCGTTTAGAGTTTTTATGACATGCAGTTTATGACACGCTTGGTTTTCTGTCATAGCTTTTGCTTTGTATATCATTTCGGTTAGATTATTTATAACACTTTTTGCAAATAATCCTTAATTAACTTGTCATATAGCATAATTTCTCAAATTTTTAAGTCATCCAAAAATAGTGTCGACATAGTTAAGAATATTTTACTAATCAAATTAATATTAGCAAAATATCAAGTCTTATAGTCTGTTTAATACACCAAAAATTTGTTAGAGAGTTTGTAACACAAAATATTTTAATTTGTTGTGACTCTAGCATGTCACGATTTCTACAAAATACATATATGACGATGAAATTTATTATATGCAAATATATGTGTAAGTATAAGTGTTAAAAATGTATATGTCCAAAAGTTAAGCATGTTTGAGCATAACACTTTTTTTTCATCATTTTTTGGAGTGTGCAACCCATATCCAGAAGATATCATGCATATATATGTTAACAAACACATTTCTCATGATTTTTATGAAGATGCATAAGATAAAATCCATGTTCATGCAATTACTCAAAGGTTAAACACATAACACATATGTCCATGTAATTATCCAATGCTTGAACGAAACTTGACTTGTATTCCCCACCCCCCCCCCCCCCCCCCAAAAAAAAAAAAAAAAGAAAGTATGAAAAACACAAAAATAGTGGGGTATGAAGCTCACCTTTAAGATTTTGTGTGGTAGAATAGAGGGAGTTAAAGAGATTTCGAGCCTAGTCTTGCACCTCTTGAAGGTATTCTCGAAATTTCAAGTGTTTCTAAGCACTTAACACACAACAAAAGTGTGTAAACAAGAACGTGGTATCATAAAAATGTTTAGAATTACAAGGGCTACATGAAGTTCTTACCAAATGACTAAGATTTTTCCTTGAAGTGAACTCATTCCTTGAAGATGGTCTCGAAAATTTTAAGGGAAAAGATGAGAGGTTGATAAGGAACCCTAGATTCAAGGTAATGCAATTTAAATACGAAGAAACCCCTAAAAGATCATGGGCTTGGGCTGTAGTCTTCCTCATGATGTGACCACACTCATGTCACGCTCTGACATGCTTCCCAGATACACGATTTGCCTTTGACTTGTCATCTCGTAACCTCCCTATGGTCACGTTGTGACACCCGATTTTTCCCAAACATATTTTTGTATTTCTTTTAAACGTGTGGACCTTTTCTGTAAAAAAGGCATATGAACATTTTCTATAAATTACATGGACAATTTTTTAATTTATTTTTTACATGGGGGTCAAACCCACCACATATGAAAATCTTAAATATATGAACTATTTTTTGCCAACATACGAAAGTCTTGTAACCAAAGTATTAAACCCAAAAATTCTAAGAACCAAACCTACAAATAGACAAATCATTATGTTGTGGACTAAGTGTGCCAATATACAAAACTTTTGTGGCCAAAACCTCAAACCCAAAAGTCCACTGTTTATTTCTCAACTGAATTATCTTATTTTTATCAACTATCAATACATAAGCTTGTTGCATGTTTCCTTTCCTACTCTTTGTCCTGTGACCACTAAATAGTTTTTGAAGCATGTTCTTTAGATCAAAATATTGAATTAATAATAATAATAATAATAATAATAATCAAACTCGTATAATGTTTAGGGATGGCAAAAAAATCTCATACCAATTGAGGAACCCGAAACCCACATCCGTTTTGATTGGGGAATCCTCTAGTTGACCGGTGATGTGGATGGGGATGAGGAATCCCCGAATAAAAAAAGTAGGGATGGGGATACCCTTAATCCCCGACCCTGGGCCCGCCATCGACATATATTAATATATAAAAATAATACATAACATATATTTATAGTACAGTTTATAATACATAAAATTTGATCTAAGTAACCTAGCTCATTAGTAATTACTTGATTGAAATTATACTTTTGCTTTTTCTTTTATTTAATTTAAACTTGTGTATATATATATTTTTCTCTTTGCTTGATCCATTTTACCTTAAATATCAATCTAATAATTTTTGTCTACTTAATTTTTTATGTATGTATTTAAATTTGGTAGAAAATCTATTTATATTTTTTATGGAATTTATGGATACTTATATATTTAATAAAATCTTTAAACTTATGCCGGTAAAATTGAAATTTAGAGTTTTTTCTTACTTAAAAATTTGCATATTAAAAGAGAAAAATAAATCCCTGTTTCTCCGTTGGGGATCCCCAGTTCCCGTTGGAGGTGGGGATGAGAGTTTATTTATATTTTCCGATGAGGATGGGGATCGAGATGGGGATTGGAATGTTTACTGAGTTATTAGTTTTTTCAAACAACCAATAAATTTAAAAAAATGTTTGACGAGTTAACAACCAATTTTCAAATATGTTTTTTGGTATTTTTAAAAAATCATTTTGAATAACTTAGAAATTGTGATTTTCTAAAATGGTTTATAACTTAAAAAAAAAGACTTATTAACTTATAGATTCTCTACCCTACAAGTTAATCCAAATATATATATTTTTTTAAATAAAATTGTCATCATATAACTAATAAATTTTGGTATCTAAAAATATTTATCAAGTTACAACCCAAACACCTTGTAAGTTCAAACTCAAGTTCATGTCTAAGTTTATCGAGTTAACGAGTATATTCAATTGAGTACTAATCAAGTTTTATTGATAGTGTCTGTTGAAGCCGTTTTTTGTCCACATTTTGATTCCACAAAAAATATACATATATAAAATGCATTCCAAAAAAAGCTAGTATGTATGCTATAATTTTCTAAAGATGCAAAAAAATACTCGAAAATATAAAATTAAAGTAAAGGTTTTTTTTATATAATTTTATATATTTTAAAAACTTTTAATTATTTTTTTGTCAAATATCTATATACAAATAAATTTATATACAAATAAAAATAAGAGATATAACTTTTAAATTGCAACTTCTATTTTTCAAATTATAGCTATTTTTGCCATTAATTACCCTTATTCTTGCCTTTTAGCAACAGTTGTATTTTCTCTTACCTATTTATCTTGTTTTTAATTAAACTAGTATTTAAAATGACATATATAATATTGAAAATCAATCAAAGTAAATTAGATAAAAAAAATATTTTTTATAACAAAAGGCAAAATCAAAGAACAAGTCAAATGACAATAAAGGCCAATTTGGTATTTCTAATGGACCTGTTACTCTAAAGGCTAAAGCTCAGATCTCACGATTCACCTTTCTCAATTCACCATATACATGATGGCCCAATTAGCCCATGTAAAGCAGCAAAGGTCGTCTGCGAAAAAGCAACACAGAGAGTGAAAGAGGGAGGGCGTAGCGATTGGACTTTGCGAACATAGCAATTACCAAGAACGAAGAAAGAGAGAGATGAACACAGACATTACTGCATCGGCTAAGCCGGAGTACCCAGTCATAGATCGGAATCCCCCCTTCACCAAGACCGTCGCCAACTTCAACACCCTTGATTACCTTCGACTCACCACCATCTCCGGCATCTCTGTCACCGTTGGATACCTTTCTGGTCTCACACCCTCTTCCTACTCAATTATATTCGTTTACTCTTGGTTTGATTCTTCAATAACGTAGCATTTCTTTTCATTTTTGCAGGAATCAAGCCAGGGATCAGGGGCCCGTCGATGGTGACCGGGGGTTTAATCGGAGTTATGGGTGGGTTCATGTACGCGTACCAGAACTCCGCTGGACGTCTGATGGGCTTCTTCCCCAACGATGGCGAGGTCGCTCGTTACAAGAAGTAATTCCCCCCTTCTTCGCCCAATTTTTCAATCTAGGGTTTTCTTTTGTTTGATGAAAATGACCTCAAATGGATCAATTGGGTATTTTTATGATTCTCAGTGAGGTACTTGTGTGAACCGATTAATAATTAAATTGTTCGTACTGCTTTTGTTGTCCTCGTTACTTACAATTGCAAAAAAAAAAAATGAAGAACCATTGCCACAATTGATGTTCAACAAATAAACCTTGTTCTTGTTAAATCATCCAGATAAATGGTCTCGCTTTTGTGCTTGATGCATTGCTATATGGGCGTTTTGAAACTGTAATTACTTCCTACATTGATCTGAATATGCATTTCTGATTATTCAAGCTCTAAAACTGTTGCAACTTTTTCCGTGCATAGGGGTTGTTTGGATGTGCGATTTGAAGTGATTATGTGTTATTGAATAGTTATAACTTATAATTAGTAGAAATTAAGTTGATCCGGGATTATGTATTTCATGAAAATCTATCTATGTTTTCTAACGATAATCAGTTCTCTTACTTTTATTAACTATGTCTCAATAATCAGTTTTCTAACAATTTCTTACCTTTATCTGAATAATTTGACCCCAAATAATCAGGAAATTATAGTTATTATCACTTGTTGTGATTTGCTCTTGATATGAACTCTCTCCCTAATTTTAAGCAATAATGTAAAGAGTTTTTCTTTGAGGAAGTCTCTGAAATCAAATTTGTATGATTAAGCCTTGTAACTTATTGAATACTTGAGAACTATGCATTTTTTTCAAAATACCCTGTTATTTGTGTGACAAATATACAGTTTTTGAGTGTTGTAACCAACATCAACCGATCAATCTGCGGATTGTTTTTTTGCTCCTGATGATTTATCTTATCTTTATCAGAAATTTGTTTGTCTTTTTACCCTGTTTATAGGTTTTCATCCAATTATATTAGTTTATTTCACCAAAAAAGTGGTCATATATTGTGTCTTTTATGCAAATAAACATAAAATGTTATTTGCACAAAAGACTACTTTTGATAGCCTTTTTTTTTTTATAAAAAAAAAACTACTATTATTTTATAAATAATGAATTATGGATTTTGTCACTCGCACACTTTAACACCCAAACTTGTTTTATATCCAAGAATTTATTACATTCAAGAAAATATTTGGAAAATTAAATAAATGTTTCATGTAAATTATCATGTTAGAATAGTGCTTAAGTTACAAAGATGTTGATGTTTGGAAATTTTAGCAAGAAATCATGTTCGGTGGTGTTTGGTAAGTGGTACACACGACCAAACCTTAATCAAAAGAAAACGTTAAAATTATCAAGTTGTCCTATGTTCAAAATAACAAAAGAACAAATATGGTTTTGAAGGTTGATAAAGTTTTTTTTGACACAAATTGCTTAGAAATTCCTAAATTCTAACAAATTCTAGTATAAAATAAGTGACATCTGAGAAGTCTATTTGTTGGTAGAAGTTGCTTACAGATCGAATATGCACTAAAACTTTGATAATTTTCATTAACATGTCACAACATGAATTAAGAACCCTTGAACGAATCGGTCAAACAATTGAAAATTAGATTTCTTTATTTTGAGGTTTGTAAGTTTTGGAAGTTTGGGCAAATAATATTTTGGTGGAGTCAATGTCGATGAAAAGTCATTTATTATTTTAATGTTAACATTGACATATTGTGTCTTAGTTTTGAATGAAGAACAAAGATAAGAAAACTCATTTATTTGGTTTGTTGGTGAAAGTTTGAAAGTAAATATATCAGCTTTTGAAATAAAGAACGAGGTCTATAATTTATTAAAAGAAAACTCGATCTTATAACTTATTGAGTGGCTAAATTAAATCTTCTTATGTGGTTGCTACTTTGTTTAGTTTATCCTTAGGCTTTATAAATAATAGTTTTCCTTTGTATTTTATGCTTCAAAACTGTTTACGTTATCATTGTGATTGTTGAGTATTTGTATTCAGTGGTATCTTAACTGTTAACCTCTCAAATACTACTTATTTTTACCATATAAGCTTTCAACGAACATTTCAAAAACTTCTCAAAACGCTCAAAATCCAAAAGTTACTTCATGTAGCGTTTAACAAAACGCTACTAAGCTTTTGAAATCAATTTCCATAATTACCCTTAAAAATATATTTATATATTTATTTATTTTTATTCAATTGTCTTTTTATGTAATTTTATATATTTCAAAAATTTCCAGCTACTTTTGTCAAACACTCCTATAACAAATAAAAGTTATAGCTTCCCGCTACCAACTATCCGCTACCCGCTTCCAGCTAACAGCTACTTTTGCCAAACATGCTCAAAGTATTTGTACTTTGTATTTTATGAATATGTATCTATATTAAAAACACATTAATAATACACAACATATAAAATTCGTAAAGGATATTAAGAAAAAGGATAATCACTTAAAAAAGTATATATTTTTTGATTTGTACACATTTAGTCACTGAGTTTTTTTTTTCGTCGACATTTACCTCTTTAACTTGTTAAATTGTACACATTCAGTCCTTATGACCGGTTACTTCAGGTTAGCCGGAAAAAATGACTTAATAAGGTAATATATTTTTCATTTTGTACACATTTAGTCCTTAATATTTTTGTACATATTTAGTCCCCAATATTTTTTTTGCTTCAAATAAGTCATTTTTTGTACTCATTCAATACTTATGAATGATTGTTTAGGTTTTTCTCACAACATCTTATGTGGAACAATCATTGATGAGTTAGTTGTTGATGTTTATGTCCAACATGATCTTGAATACTTGGTTGTGTAGGTCTTGTGGTTTGGCTTAGGTTTTGTATTCTGAACATCGTAACTTCTTTATACGATATCAGATTTTAACGATCTTTATATCCATGTGTTCATTTTTTCATTAAGATTACTCCCATTAAAATGTAATATATTTTTACTTACGATTTTATAAAAAAACATCCATACATGCATTCATAAAAACGTATGGACATTGGGAGGACGCATGAATACATAATAGGTGTTGCTGATACATGAAAAATAGCTATAAATGAAAAAAATCGAAAATTTTTCCATTAGAAATAAAAAAACAAGTGTTGCCGGTGCAATACCTGGACCAGGCTAAATCCGACCCTGCGTATGGATATAATAATCGTAAGTAAAAATATATTATTTTTTAATGGAAGTAATCTAAATAAAAGTTGTAGTAGACTAAAATATGAATGCATGGATATATATATCGTTCATGTGGATATAAAGCTCGTTAAAATCCGAGATCGTATGAAGAAGTTATGACATTCAGAACACATGGCCTAAGCAACCAAATAGTCGAGATCGCGATGGACATAATAATCAAAAGACTCCAACACTTCATTAATGAATTTCCCATGTAAGATTTCGTGAGAAACAACTAAAGAAATCATTCATAAGTATTTAATGAGTACAAAAACGACTTATTTTGCAAAATAAATAAATAAAGACTAAATGTATACATAAATATTAATGACTAAATGTGTACAAAGTGATAAATATATTACCCTATTAAGTCATTTTTACCGGCTAACTTGAATTAGCCGGTCATAAGGACTGAATATGTACAATTTAACAAGTTGAAGTGGTAAATATGGACAAAAAAATCAATGGCTAAATGTGTACAAATCAAAAAACACATTACCCTTTTAAGTCATTATCCCTAACAAAAATGTTGGCTTTGCTCAGCTGTATCCCTTTATACCCCTCCTGTTGTTGGAGGGTTGAGTTCGAAATCAGCTTGCACTAATTCTTTTTAAAATTTTTACATTGAGACGTTGACACGACATGTTAAGTGGCATGATAACTAGGAAAGTCTTACAAAACCGAATATTTGCCATTAAGTTATTTTTTGACAAACTTGAAATATAATTAGGTAAAACCATCATGAAGTTGTAAGTTTTGGGATTTCGTGTCATTTCCTTAAGCTGTAACCTTGTTTATTTCTTATTTTTGGGCTATTGCTATAAAAATCTTTAAGTTTATCACTAAATTTGCAGTTTAACTTAACATTTTTTTGTTACTCTTCTGCAATTTTTTCTAGAAAAAAGTTTGTTTATGAAGTTTTGTAGGTCACAAACTGGTCACCGCCTATGTGGTGGTTTTTTGTTGACCTGACATACATACATGTGTAGTTGTGGCTGACGTGACAAGGGTGTCTAGACTTGTTACATCAACATTTCCAATAAAAAAGAACAACTCAAAGAGGGGATGCGAAGAATCGAACCGCGTCTTCTCCTAACCCTTGCAAACCATCGTGTTCACCGCTTAGCCAACAACTTATCTTGTACATTATGTCCCCTTTCTTATATATGATCCATGAATGAAAAAAAAATAGAGGAAATCAAGAATTCTAAACAATTTGAAAAATTCTTAATGTATTTGTAGGTAAAGCATGATTTAACATATATGAGCCGCGAGAGTTTTGTAGTGAAGAGTACAATGGAATTTGACACCAATAACTTTATTTAAGTTCAACAAGAATATATATATACATCATATAGACTCTAATTATGTGTAATAAGTGAGGTGAGACGTGGTTCCTAATTTTCAAAAGGTATATAGATTGTAATAAGTGAGGTGGATGTGGTTCCTAATTTTCAAAAAGGTATATAGATTTTCAACTTTGAATATAATTTACCAACATATAGGATTGAATAAAACATATCAAGATAATCTACTAACTTTATTTTGTTTATGAATATATTCTTAAAAGTAATATTCGATTTATCACACAAGAAAATCTCTCTATACTAAAAAAATATATGTAGAATTAACCACTAGAATTTATGTAGAATAGTTTGGACACAAGAAGCCAACACATATAACACATATAAAGTGTTAGAGTGGAAGACATATTGAAATGAAAATACAATAAAAAGAAATATGAAAGTTAGATAAAAAAAAGTCGTAAGATTTGTCTTCAAGAATGCTCAATTTATAATGCATCTACGAACACTAATAATATTCGTGAAACATTAACGAACGCTAAAAATGATAGTTTCGATGTCGTAAATGAGTTTCTCAACTTGTTTGCAAGTCATAAATATGATGATTGATTTGATTTCATATGAAAAATAATCGTATTCATGAAAATGAATCTTGCGAAGATTTTATGGTTTTATTGTCAGCAAAAATCTATTTTACGGATTCATGAAATATCTTTAACGAGGTTGATGGTTATTTTATAATAAAAGATAAAAACATGATCATTTTGGCTTTCAAATATGGTTATTTTTGTAATTTACCTTTTATTTTTATGCACCTAGGAAATAATTCAATAATAAAAATGGAAGTTGGTGAAACTGTTAAGGGTATACATGGTATTAGATGAAACTATAAGGATACTTTTTGTATAATCAACGGTGTTCACACACGTTTCCCTTGACCATTCACTACCAGTCTAGTCCAAGTTCCAACTAAACAATAAACATACCGCGGATAAGCGGTTCAACATTGGGGTACTCTTTTTAGTAATATAAAATAATTCCTATTTTGCTAAAAATGTAACGATTTTTAATTTTATTTTTTAAGTTAGTTAAAATATGTTATGCTTCTATAAGTTTTTAAATATAATTTTTTATGTTAAAATGGTTACGTGAAACTTGTAATTTTAATTGCGTTCAAATGATTCTTAAGAAATATTATATTAAATTATTAATAGTTAGATACTTATATAAATTATATTTTAAGCTAAATATTATATTTGCTTCGGGATGAAATCACGAAAGACATACGCTACTTCTAAAAGAGAAATTAAATATCTTACTACTTTTTATTCCTATCAATCCTCCTATATCATTAAATGAACATTAAATGTTACAAATGTCACAATTTGATTGGATATAATGATTTGTAGGAACAACAAGTAGAAAGATATTTAATTTATCATTTTAAAATTAGACACAATCGTGTGTGTGTGTGTATATATATATATATATATATATATATATATATATATATATATATATATATATATATATATATATATAGGTTTAAACAAAAATTTATTTAAATTTGAAATTTTAGATTTGAAATTTAAAATTTAAATTTAAAAGGAACACATATTAAATACAATATATAAGTATTAATATTGTAAATTAATGACTATTTTAATTAAAACAATTATTAATTGATGTGTAAATTTGATTTGTTAATTAAAAAAAAATAAACAATGAGAAAATAACAAATAAAAAATTCAAAAATACCAAAAAATGATATGTGTCAAATTTAATATAAGAATGATATCCGACAAAAAAGAACATTTATTTATTAGAAGTTAATATATATGAAGCTTGAATGAAAATCTAGAATTGTTGTACCTACAATAATTTATGTATCAATACAACTCCAGATTTATATTTTAGTTCAAAAAAATTTAATACCATTCGCAATTTAAATTGTTCATTTGGATAAAACCGGTGAAAATGTTGTCCAAATATAATTACAAAATAATTTAAAAGTTACAAAGTGATTCATATAAGGACCAAATTCGTAAAAGAAGCTAAAATCAGGAGCCAAACATGTAATTTACTGTATAATGTTTTTTCATTTTTCTTAACTGAGAAAATTCGTGGCTATAAATAGCAGACCACTCGTTCAGACAGACTCATAGCAGTAGATGCTTCGTACTACGGTTTTCAAGCTCAGAGCATCATATTCTCATCCAAATCAATTAAAAAAACCCTAGAAATTGAAGTCAAAAACAGAATTCAACAGAAGTTTTTCGATGAAAAGGTATGTGAGAACACTTATAGTCTTGAAATTCTTTTCGATCTTATATTAGAAATTCTTTTCTAATTTAGAATGCTTTTTCTAGTTGATTTCTTACTGTTGTAAGGGTTAACAGAAGTGTCCAAAGATGTTTACTTCTGTTAATTAGCAGAATTATAGTTGCTATTCTTGCTTAGATACTTGATCTACTGTTTTTTCTATGGTCGTGCTCTCGTGAATTTGATTGACATGGAATATTCGTTTGAATGCGAATTTCGTATTTAGGGTTTTGCTTGCACTGTTTGTCTGGTTTTAATTGTTTAGTTGCAAGCTTTGATGCCTGAATATTTTATGGAACAGTAATCATAATATGAATGAAATTCTTCTATATCTACGATTCTGGATGAATAAACATGATTGGAGATTATATACTTGTTATGATACTTTTGCAAATTTATGTTCTGTTCATACTTTTATCATGTTACTATCAATAGTTGTCCATGAGTAGCATCAATCTACGACTTTGAGCTGACATATATAATTAATTTCCAATGTGATTCAATTCGGGTGCTCAATTGATTTGTTTCTGATATGAAACCATTTGATTTGTTATCAAACAGCCAACTCTAGAAGCAGATGTTACCCAAATTCTAGAGGGAAAAATCTCGATGCAGAACTATTACCAAACACCTGTTGAAAACATGGATCGGAACCTATACCCATCCGATTTAAACCAAGGGATCCGTTTTTCTGTTCAAACATCTGAATTCGGTAACAACTCTTCTTCTACTGCAAGCTTCTCCTCAAATGGCAGCTCTATTTCACAACAAGATTCTCACTCCTACATTCCAGACACATACCATTCCCCTGACTATACTTACACCTCACATGTAAGTAGGGTTGGTTTCACAGATACCAACACAGATGATCTAGAGTACAGACTAAGAGAACTAGAAACCGCCATGCTTGGAACCGATCAAGATTTCTTGGAATCTTACAATGGTTCATCTTCTTGGGGTGAAACCAATCAAACAATTTCAGACACCATGTCAGAGATGATATCAAGAGGAAACTTCAAAGAATTGCTCCTCGCGTGTGCCAAATCAGTTGCAGAAAACGATTCAATCACCGCCAACTGGCTAATGTCTGTGTTACGCCCTATGGTGTCGGTTTCCGGCGAGCCAGCTCATCGTTTAGGAGCTTACATGCTTGAAGGGCTAGTTGCAAGACTATCTTCTTCAGGCAGCTCAATCTACAAAACCCTAAATTGCAAAGAACCAACAGGAAACGAACTCTTTTCCTACATGCGTGTACTCTATGAAGCATGTCCTTACTTCAAATTCGGTTACCTATCCGCCAATGGCGCGATAGCAGAAGCCATGAAAAACGAAAACAAAATCCACATAATCGATTTCCAAATCGCTCAGGGTTCCCAATGGGTAACCCTAATCCAAGCTCTCGCCTCCCGCCCCGGTGGGCCCCCCACCCTTCGCATCACCGGCGTCGATGACTCCACAAACGCGTACGCGAGAGGCGGTGGTGTCAACATCATCGGTCAACGGTTAGCAAATCTAGCGGAATCATGTAACATCCCGTTCCAATTCCACGGAATCCCGGTTTCCGGTTCCGAGGTCGAGGCTTCACATCTCGGAATCGTCCCGGGGGAATCGTTAGCGGTTAATTTCGCGTTTATGCTTCATCACATGCCGGACGAAAGCGTGGACCCTTTAAATCATAGGGACCGATTGTTGCGTCTCATAAAAGGGTTGTCTCCGAAAGTCGTGACACTTGTCGAACAGGAATCGAACGTGAATACCGCTCCGTTTTTTCATCGGTTTCAAGAGACTTTAAATTACTACACGGCTATTTTCGAGTCGATCGATGTGACCTTACCACGGGATCACCTACAGAGGATTAATGTTGAACAACATTGTCTTGCGCGTGATATTGTGAATATAATCGCGTGTGAGGGTGCGGAGAGAGTGGAGAGACATGAACTTCTTGGGAAATGGAAATCAAGGTTTACAATGGCGGGATTTAAACCGTATCCTTTGAGCACGCTTGTGAATTCGACTATTAAGGCTTTGCTTGAAAGCTATTCGCATAAATATAGACTTGAAGAACGTGATGGGGCTTTGTTTCTTGGTTGGTTGAATCGAGATTTGGTGGCTTCATGTGCCTGGAAATGATAATGAACCTGAATGGAATCGGGTGAAGTTTGTAATAAGTTTTGAATGTTAACCCTTGGAATATCTTTTCTTCTTGTTAAATATGTATCATATGTAAAATTCGTGGTAATAAATGTTTCAAATTTTAGGTACATTAAATGGTAAATATGTGTTACGAAAATACAGTTTTAATATATATATATATATATATATATATATATATATATATATATATATATATATATATATATATATATATATATATATATATATATAAGTGGTCTGAATTTCCATCACTAATTTGTAAGTATAGTTATCCCATGGTTTTTGCAAATATTCGTTATGTTTGGATGATTGATTGAATCTGAGACACTATTATATAAATGTCAACGGACAAATCTGTCTTACCAAGTCTAAAACAAAAGAGTAATGACGATTAATTTTATTTTGCTGTCTCTAGTTGGTATAATTCTAATCTTTAATTTATATGCGACATTTCAAAGCTATTTAAATATTAAAAAAATTAATAATGATCAGCGTATGAGGATTTTAAATGATTATAAGATTCTAATCCGGCATGAAGATGAACGTGTTTGGAATTTTATAGCATAAAATTTGAGAATTCGGAACTTGAACATTTTCATATGTTGGTTCTTTAATTTGGGGATTTGTGCATTTTAAGTGTATATGGGAAGGGCCACGTCTATTTTTTGGGCAGTCGGACATGACGGATAGAAAGATCGAATCGACTTTATGTGCGACTTGAAAGTTACTTCACGTAGGTTGTTTGTCTAATCAAAAAAGTTAAGTTAGGTGTTTTCTTCATTTGGTGTTACTTTTTCATATCTTTGGCTGATTTTGTGAAGGATTAGTTCATGGAGTTCTCCTACAGCTTTTGGAAGAGAGCTATGTGGGTGTTCTTGCATGATAATGTCTCTAATTTATTGTTTTTGCTTTGTTAAGCAATTTTTGGAAAATTAGGGTTTCTAATTAGGTTTGTATGTTTTTTTTTATGTCAGAAAACTAAAAAGTTAATTGTTATAGCTAATATAAAATATTGTTATTTAAAAACAAGTTGAGAAATGTAAAATGACATATAAAGACATATGTGGAAGAATGATGAGACAAATACCTATGTTTTATTTAATTAAAGTACTTCATAATAGTTTTGCAATTATTTATGTTTAAATGAAACTCATCTAATATCACATTTGTAATATTATCATGAATTTTCATATCTCATTGCGTGACTATCAAATGTTATCATGATTAAATATTAATTAACAACGTAAAAACTTTTTGGTTACGTGGTTGAAGGTGCTTATAATTTTGAAGGCTGTGAATAATTTTTTTGAAAGCCATTTTTTACGTGTATTGGTGGCATATTTGGACTTTCGGAAATGCTACGTTGGTTGGCATCTCTAAATCGAGGGCCACGTCTATTTTTTATAATATTGTCATTTACTTTTTATGGTGTAATATTAGGTCTAAGAAAGACATTAATTGAGTTGGATGATTACAAACACTTAAACTGTTGTTATGTAATGTTTGTTTTTTCTTAAAAAGCACACAAACAAAATTTTCCAACATCTTCATCCATTATATCATTTGAAGACAAACAGACAGATGGTTTTAATCATACTTACATAGAAAACCTCACTACAATAAACCTAATCTACTCTTTATTTATCATTCAACCTAATGTACAAGGAGAATCAAGAACAACATTGAAACACGAAACCCTTATTCTATACATGAAGAGAGAATGAAAGAATAGTCGACTGATAGAGAGGAAAAAATGAATCGATTCACAGCTGGCAGCTGCAACAAACCATGTACACCTTTAAGTATCCGGGTAAACGGGTCTTCTCAACCCGTGTGTCAACCCAGACTCAAATAAGAAGAAAGTACATCACAACCCACAAGAATCATCCACAACAAATGAACAACCCATATCACAATAAATAACAAAACCAACAATAAATAAACTTACCTTTTCAACCCTGTAAAAACAATGAATGTTAAGTTTGTATACTCAAACATATTTTTTAACACTTTTCCCCGACTATTTTCTTGCTAGTCCGGTTTCAATAAAAATTTGCCGTTTTAAAAAAACTATATAAAAATTTCTAAAATGTTGGAAAAATATTCAAATCGAGGTTGTTAAAATCGTGATATTGATCTTTGGATCATATGATTTTACGATCCTACCTATGTAAATCGATATGGATTACACGTGAGTCGTTTTCGGGTAAGACCAGAATTGGACCGTAAGATCATAAGATTATTACTATTTAAATTTTGAAAAAAATTCTAATAGTTTATTTTGGATTGACTATGTAAATTGAACATAGAAAATCTCATTTGAATTGTCTACTGCTAAATGATGTATTGGAAATATATTTTTCATACTTTAAGGTATGTATTGTTAGTTGAATGATTAATTATCGGACAAAAAGTATATTTTTTATGTTTTAAAACGGGTTTGGTAATAAAATCTTACATTCCCGATTTGATTTTGCAAAATAAAAAACGGTCCTATATAAGATCTCAATTTTGACAACTTTGATTCAAATAACACAGGATGCCACATTTCTTACATATAAAATTCCGTAATATATATATATATATATATATATATATATATATATATATATATATATATATATATATATATATATATATATATATATATATTGTTACGTTGAACTTTTGGATCATTTTATATGTTGAAATTCCAATAGGAATTATTATGTTGACATTTGATTTTTTTCCAAAAAAAATCATCCTTCCCTATTTCTTTGAAAAAAACATTACCAATATGTCCTCCTAGGACATGCATAATAACTATATTAACTAACCAAATTTAAGAAGTATTTTTCGATGTTTAATTAACTACATTTAAAAAGTACTGAATCAATTAGGGGAATTAATTTTTTATAACTAATAAAATATATATTTGAGAAAATCTAAAATAAAATCTTTCATCGCCTATATAATTTTTATTTATTTATTTTAAAATTATCTTATACGCTATTCTTTTGCTTGCAAACATAACAACCTAAAAAAACAAAAAAGTTAACCAGTTGCAATGGGCAAAACATACTTTACGTTATTAAATATTCTTATATTGTTGCTCTTTGTGTTGTTTGTTTTACATTATAGGGGATTTGTCCTGAAATTCTATTGTTGGATGTGTTGTAAATTTAAGATTTTGTGTAATCGACTTAAAACACGAATATAAGGCTTTGAAAGTGTCATTATAACCGTAAAAGATGTATTAATAGAATATAAGATGAAGATTTTACTTGTTTGTAATATGTTGTATATTCTTTATGAGAAATTAAATATCCTCTTATTTTTTGTTTTTGTTATTTTAGATGGTGATAAGTATCATTAAATTTAATTTAAATTTGACTGAGATGTTAAATTTATACACTTGTCATCATCTTAAATAGATATGAAAAAAAATATAAACAATAGATAGGATGATATTTAATTTCTCATTGGTCATTTCCAAATATATGGGAAGATTTAGTACAGCGAATTGATCTTGATTCACTTCTACATCAAGAGGTAAGATAGGTAGTTTGCAAAAACAAGATATATGTCTAAGTTGTGGTTGTTATTGAAAGTCAAGTATTACATTTTTCACATGTTACCTTCATAATTTTAAGGCATTATGATTCATGTTTTATGGAAAAAAGATGTTGATATTATATTATGTATTGCATGGCATCATTTAAAGGGTGGGAAAGGATTTATAATTTTCCATAGTGATGTGTATATCTTTCTAACAAATTAGGAAGTTATGGACATTAATATGCAATTTTGATTGTATATAAGGTTGAGAGTAGAGATGGTTACATGTATGTCCCCCGAGTACTTGCGATCCCAATTTTCAGCTCACCATCGAATCCTCACGCATATTTCATCCCCTTTGAGGAATATATATACATCATCATCCTATGCCAAGCGGGGGAAGCGGTGATTTTTTTTTTGATACAAGAGTACATCTTTTACGTATATCAACACTGTAAATGTTAAAATATAACCATAAGTTTAAAAATTCTACAAAACAGATAAGAAAATATAGAGATTGTCTAAATATTATAAACCATGTAGATCCAATGTTTCGCCAAAATTTACAAAATAGAAATGAAAAATCAAATATCTTAAGTAATAAAAAAATGTAATAACTAAAAAACAATGAATGGGAAATCAAGTATTTGATATTCTTTAACTTAGAGCATAAAAGTTTGTTCAGATAACCCTTTAAGCACTAACAAATTAAACATAAAGTGTAATAATTACGACGTATTTGAGGTAGTGGGACCAGCACCCAATAGCATGTTGCCACCTAGAGAATCTCCTAATTGTATCAGAGCAACTAGAAAGAGATTCTTTAACCAGAAAGAATTCGGTTCAGATGTAGGATACCTATCCAGAAGTTTTCGCAACTCAATCATAGATGATGGAATCATCAAAGATTTGACATTTTCGAACTCTGTCTGTAACTAACTAGAGGCTCCGAAAACAAGGAGAAGACGTGTACAAGCGAGATATGCAGAAACAAGAAGAAGGAAAATGATTGCATAGAGGAACTCCCGAACATTTGTCAGGTGTGTCGATATCAATGGTGACTCATTATTTCAATGAATCATAATTAGACAAACTAAGAAGGAAGAAAAATATTTGAGGTTTAACGGAAGAAATATACAATTTCAAGTGAAAAATGACTAATGAGTTCGTATGCTTAGATTACATATCGGGTATTGTGAACTTGTAATATAATTTTTTTTTTATAGATTAATATGTACCAAATTCGGGTTAGGGCTATAGACCAAATTTGCGTCTCGCTGCTCATTGTTTTATTTGGTGATTCTTATACTTAATGTTATATCTAGTCAACTCGGAGATTCCTTAATGAACTCAAGGTCACGTATCGTGTTCCTCTTCGAATATAGGTTTTGTCGTCATCCCTAGTCGAGACTTGAAAGTAATAACCATGGATTGGTGTCACATATCTCATTTTAATGTTTGAAATATCTGTTTATTTAAAATCAGATTGACATGTTTCATTATTAATTAATATCATAAAATGGTATCGGGGTCTTAATGTTGTATCCAAAATGTTGTAAACTACGATTAATATTGTTACAAATCTTATTCTCAATGGATGGTAAACCTTTATTTATTAATCGAATGAACATATATTTTATGGTATTCGAGATTGGAGTTCTATTAACATGTTTTTGGCAAAGTGTCGAGGAATAGAAGACTCTTGTGGATAGAACGATGTTTGATCGGGAGATAGTCATTATGCTAATAAATATTGTATGTACCTAATTGTAGGTATTTATGTACTTTTGTTAAATATGTTTTTCAATATTATGTTAGTGTATTAGAAACATCATTGTCGATAACTTAAATATTGTGTTATGATAAGTATTTTGCGTGCTCTTGGTATATTTAATAGTCTTAATGATGTTTTTGTTGTATCAAAATTTCTCAAATTTGGAGGGTGTTATAGGCTATGTAATACTAATATATGATAAATTAAGTAATCGTCTTAATAGATTGGGTCGTATGAGATAGTGTTTTGGATCTACTTTTGGTCTATAAAGTTATAACATTAATGGAACAAAGTTATAAGTATTTCACGATAATTCATTAAGTAAAAAATTAATAGATAAAATACAAAAGAACATTGTTACACTAAAAAAGAAGATACATATGGTGAAATGATACTAAAATGTTATTTAATTTGAACATCATGTATTAAGTCTTAAGGGGATGTTGTCGAAAAACAATGTAATGATGTTTTTATGTGGCTTTTCAATGTTTACATTCGCTAAACATCACATCCATTTTAATATCGTTTTCTTCAATACTCTTAGAATATGTCACACCCCGGAACCAGACAGCGGAAACGTCCGGAGGCTTGTGCGTGACTTCATCCTTGTGATGTTTTTATGTGGATTTTCAATGTTTACATTCGCTAAACATCACATCCATTTTAATATCGTTTTCTTCAATACTCTTAGAATATATCACACCCCTGAACCAGACAGCGGAAACGTCCGGAGGCTTGTGCGTGACTTCATCCTTGTAGTATCATCACATAGTATATAATTGAAACATACCGTCATCATCATCACACATGTAATATAACAACATACATTGTTTACATTGAGTATTGTGTTTAAATATTACATGCCAAAATAATTAAAGTATGATGGAACAAAATATAACAAAACATCCATTAGATTGTTCAGCCCAACCTGCTTCAATGGTTTCATGAAAATACAAGTTAATTTAAAAAGGTCAACATAATAATATTGGTGAATTCATAAGCATGTTTGAGAAAATGGTTTGTATAACTTTGTAATCACAAGAAAATCCTGTATTTTCTTAAATTTTTTTAGTATGTTTGTGTTCGATCTTGTATTAATGCATGTGTGTTTTTGTTTAATAGAATTCCAAAAGTAAATGAAGAGAATGTAAAGAGAATGCCCCCAGACAACCCTATGTTGCCTGTAAAAGAGAATGCTGGTATGTCAACCCCTGAGATTAAGTACCGACGCGAGTATGTTCCCGAGTAATCCAAAGAGAAAAGAGAATGGTCTCCCGTAAATTTCATAATGTTAATTCCTCTAAGTGAGTCGTTATAACCATGCTAGATAATGACAAGTTCACCTGTCTTGGCGTTTATGAACGCCGACGGAAAATAGAATAAGGTTTTTGTCACCCTAGACTAGTATAGCAAACAGCTCAGGTGTGGGGTGTCTCTTGGAGGGAGAACGGGGGTTTGTGTAAAGATTTATATGGGGATGACATCCCCGTATAAATCTATACACAAACCCCCGTTCTCCCTCCAAGAGACTCTGTTTATAACTTCAGGCTACAATCGTACACTCAATAGGTGTCAACCGACATGTCTCACTAGATCCGTAATCGAATTTACGCGACGAGACACATATAAAACTCATTCCAGGCCCAACATCAGTATAGTTGAAATTCCAAAATGTCTTTTGTTGCATAAGTGTCTCTAAATTGTATGCAAAGGCCAACATCAATATACTCGGCCTAGGTGGAGAGTACTCGGGGAGTACTCAAATATGATATTTTATAAAGAAATTAATTTTGGAGAAATTATATATATATATATATATATATATATATATATATATATATATATATATATATATATATATATATAACAAAAGTTTATTCAAATTCATTAAAAAGTATGTGAAATATCGATAAAAAAGATACAATTTGAATGTTAAACTATGTTAAACTAGTTCAAAAAAGTAACGATTTTAGTCATGAAAATCTTGAAGATGAGAATGAGAGAGAGAGAGAGAGAAAGAGATGAAAACATATACAATTCGTTTATCTGTCATCTTACTTTACTTTTAGAGTTACTATGCTAGATAAGATATAAAATACACATATTAATCTTGAAATTCTTGATTTTTTTTCTCTTTTTAAGTCAATTTTAACAATTTGACCGAGTTGACTGAGTTGGACCGATTTTGACTAATTATCACCGAGTCGGACAAATTTTGACCGATGTTGACCGAATTCCGCGTTATTTGGCCGAGTTACATTAACTTGCCTCAATAAGAGGCCGGATACTCTCCCGAGTTGGCTGAGTTTTACAACACTGTCTACAATTGAGTTTATTATTGTTTAAACTATCAATCTAATTATATGAACTTAAATCTTGATTAGTTTATGAACTTAAACTGTTAGGGATAGAGGTTTATCAAGTCCTAGGATTAGATAATACAATTGCTAACTTGAAAACATAAGAAAGTAATAGTTACTCGTGCTATGCTAGATTAATTGTCGTTATCACTATAAGAAATCATTAGATCAATTCATTCATACTTCGAGTATTTAATTGATTATTAGGTTAGTTAATTGTCTGATCATTTTTGTTAGTTGCTTTATAATTAAATATACTAGTCGTATAATATTCAGTAATAAAATTGGAAATCTGTTGCACTTTAATAAATCAACCATAGGAAAATAGGAAGATTCGAAATCTAAGTGGAAGTACTTTAAATCGATTGTTTAAATCAAGGTGTTTGTTTTTGTTTGTGTTTGTTTGCGGTAATTAAGTCGTTAAAAATTATAATTGAATTATATAAAACCTGTCTTTTACTTAATTGTTTTAGGATAACTAATTGTTTTTATATCTAAATCAAATAATATTCGTTCCCCAAGAGTTGGACACCCTTACTTATCAAAATTATATTGCTGCCATGATTGGGTCCACTTCCCATTAGTGTGTTACTGTGTCATTTAGTTAAATAAGGATTCTTAAATTTAAAACCTGATTATATATATACACACACACAAATCAAGTTTTTGGCGCCGTTGCCGGAAAACGGTTTAATTTATTTAGATGATTTAGTCTTTTACTTATTTGATCCTTTTTACAGGATTTATTCTGCACAAAATTATTTTTCTATTTAATATTTTTTTTTTTCTGAAAATCAAGTTTTCACGTCGTGATCCTTAGTTGTCCTCGACACGACACTCATTGAATTCCTTCATGATTTTATTTTTCGTTTTTGTACCTCTTAATGTGTTTTCTTTGTTTAGTTTCTATTTGTTTCAGTTGATCCACATAATGACGGACACCATCAACCTTTCACTCAAGGACTATGTATTATCATTGCGTTTCATTTTGCATGTTTTGACTTCCAGAATAACTGGGTTATTTGAACCTCCACGGTCGGTCATACGTTGGAAGTAGGTATGAACGAAGACCGTTATGAATCTGTCTGTAGATTGTCTAAAGTGTTTAGACATAGCACAAGTTTGCTACAGAGTTCATGAGTGCTTTGATAAGATTAAAGTATTGGATTAAACCCACGCTCACTTGAATCACTTCATGGATTTATCACGGGTGATTAGTGAGACGATAACATTGTATATTCTTGAAACCGAGACGTGTGAGTTGTTATTTGCTGGTCGGTTACACATTGATGATAAGTAAACGCACCAGTAACTTGGTGTTATAAAAATTATTGTTGTGTGTGATTCGATTAGTAGGTGCAAGCAAGCATTTGCATCAAAGTTTATCCATTCCTTTTACCCAAGGTGGGATAAAAGTGATATCTGTGGGCCCCTCGATGATTTAGTGATGACACCCTAAGCGCTTGGCCAAACCGGGACTAAGTTGATGTGTTCAATTGTATTTTGTTGCCAGTCGTCATAAATCAGATGTCGGGAAACAATACATAGACAAAGAGAATGATTTAAATCCGTGTCTCGTGTCTATACAATATCTTGAGAACGGAGGAATATATAATCCCTTATCTAAAGGACACACGTATCTGATAAGATCAGAGTTGACAGCAGCTTTTGAAAGCTACGATTGCTGATCAGGTTTTGAAGTTATACAAAATAGTTATTAGACTTATCCAAGTGGGAGACTGTTGGATTAGTGTCTAAGTCCATAACTATTTTGGTACGTACTTGACCCGATTATGAGCATGGTCCTTTTGGTTTACACCATAGAAATATGTAGGATGAATTAAGAAGACAAAAGTTTAATTATGATTTATTAATATATTATGAGAATAATATATTAAAGGAGAAATCATATTGTTTAATTAATATTAGTCAAGAATTAATAAAGAATTAATTATGTGGCTAAAAGAGATTAATTAAACTTAGGGGACTGGAATTGTAATTATAGGATAATTGCAATTGGGCTATGGATCACCTTGGAATAATAGGTTGGACGAATTCTATGGGGAAGCCCATTAGAAATCGTCCAAGGCATGTTCCAGAAGGGGTCCATGGGTTGCTTAGGGCTTAAGCAGTCAAATTAGGGTTTCCTTGTTGGATAACCCTAATAGCCTAAGTATATAAGGAACCCTTGGGCACCAAAAACGTGGATAACACTTAGATTAGGGTTTCCAGTCGTTTTGGTGCCTCCTCTCTCCTCCCTCTTCATCCAAGTTGCTTAGTGGTGTTTATGACTCCATTAGAGTTGCAACACTTGAGGCACTAAGCTTTATGAAGCCAAGGATTGATTGTTATTGCTATATAACAATCAAAGGTAAGATCTAAACCTTAATTTCAGTTATAGTTTATTAGATCTAGGGTTTATGGCTTTGGATAATCAATTGCATGTTCATTAGACAAACTAGATCCAAAGCTATTAGGGTTTGCATGTACACCATAGGAATGATGTTTTGCTCAAAACCCATCAACTACTTCAAGATTGTCTGCAACATGATCTCCACGCACACCAAGAAGTTCAATGTAACATCCCAAGACCAGGTATACCTTATAAACCCTTGTTCTTTTGGTAATTTTCGAGTTTGACCCTTATTTGAGAAAAGGTGGTAAATGAGTATACGGGGCATACACATGTGTACGCTCAGCATACTCATGATCATGTTTTTGATGCGGAAGCCACCTAGTATGCTGGGCATACCATAGAGTAAGTTGGGCGTACTACGCCCAGAGTGAAAACCCTAATTTAGGGTGTGTCCCTATTTAAAGGACATGATGGCCTCATTTATGGCCACCATTCCTAGACATCAACCCTCTCAAACCCTAATTTCTCATCCTTGAGCTTGTATTTCCATTTGTGAGCTATTAAGTGTTCTTGTGGTTTCTTTGGAGTGAAGAAGGAGCTTTGAAGAGGAAGGAGCGGGAGTTCAAGCTTTGGATCTGAGCTTATCTGTGGTTGGAGCTTCAGTTAGAGGTATAAAGCTCAAAACTTTCTCACTCTTTTGATTTGTGCTTCATTCTAGTTCATTTTAGGGTTTTGGTCCCAAAGTTGGATGCTTTATGAGATATTGAGCTCCAGAGTTTACTATTAGCTCATTTGAGTGTTTTTAGTGGTGTAAAGCCATAAAAATCAAGACTTGGACGTTTTAAACAACCCATGCATGAGATATGAGCATTCTTGAGAATAGAGAGTGAGACTTTTGGTGTTTGTGATTTTATCAGCTATGCAAAGGCTTAAAGTCACAGACTTTATGGTGTATGCGCCTTTATGAAGTCCATATATGAGTTTTGAGCTAAGGTCTTAACAGATTAAGACCAAATGAGTAGGAAGAGCAAAATTGGGACGTTCGCTAAGCGTAATCCTAATACGCGCAACGTAGGGTCAAGAATCCCCGATGCATGCATGACGTTGGAGTACGCCCAACGTAGAGGGCTGGTACGTGCGGCGTACACGCTGCCATTGACATTTAGTTGACTTTTAGGGTTTGGTTAATTTGTGGAATATTAAGGCCATGGAAGGGTAAAATGGTCTTTTATCCTTCTGTGAGTTTGTAGAAGGGTTAGTCTAGCTTCTTTGAGATCCGTTATTAATTAGAGATAATTATCATATGTGTGACCGGAGGGTCTTATGTGCTTATTTGAGTTATGTGATATTATGCATTTTGTATGTGTGATATATATGTTATATTCTGTGTTTTACTGAGATAGGACCAGAGGGTCCAAACCGAGTTGTGAGACCGGAAGGTTTCCATTGAGACAAGACCGGAGGGTCCAACCCGAGTCGTGGGACCAAAGGGTTTCCACTGAGACAGGACCGAAGGGTCCAAACCGAGTTGTGAGACCGGAGGGTCCTCACTGAGACACATGACCGGAGGGTCCACACCGAGATGAATGAGACCGGAGGGTCCATGCCGAGTTATAGCCATGAGAGGCTTATTATTTGTGTATGTGGTATTTTGGGGAACTCACTAAGCTTTGTGCTTACCGTATGGTGTGATATGTGTTTCAGGTAGTTCTCAAGACCGTAGGAAGGCGCCGACGAGATTGTACATAGTTGTTCGAGACTATGTTGAGGATTCTGGGATTTGACTTTTGTTTGTGGATTTATGTTGACATTTGAGACACTTGTGTTTTTTATGAAATATAATATATGAGTTTTATGTGTTTTAAAAATGAAAATTTTGGTTTAAAAATTTACGTCGTTACATTCAAACTTTCTACAGTGGACTCAATGTTGTCACACGGAAATTATTAGATTCCCAAGGGCCACTTACTAAGAAAAATCCCGCAACCTGAATAGCAATAACAGAAGAATTGGCACGACAGCCGCGCGGATGGCATTCACCAAAAGATGACATTTTTTAGGACGACCAAATGGCAAAAGTTCTGATAGTTTAGCCGCTTTAAAAGCAAAGCTCGGTAATATGGACCGAAACGTAAAGAAGATAAATCAGAGAGTTCACACCATAATGGTCAGGTGTGACAATTGGAACAATGCCCGTTTATATAAAGATTATGACTTGGAAGAAAGGGAAACAATTATGATATGGACTGGAGATGGACGAGAATGTAGGAAAGTTGGCAAGAAAAGAAACCAGATCTTGAAGCTCTTCTAGCTCGATTTTTTGAGGTATCAGAGAATCGTCACAACGATAATGACACAACTTTAGTAAATTAACAGACCTCAATATTGGATATTGATAGACAAGTGGGCCAATTATCCCAGTTAATTCTTTTGCGTTTACAGAGTACTCCTCCAAGCAACACTAAAATCATTCACAGAGAGCAAGTAAAAATTGTCACGATAGGAGGAGGTAAAAAGTCTGAACTTATTGTAGTTGTAAATGCTAGTGCACAGAAACCAGAAAAAGAAGTCTAAGAACACATTAAAGGTAGCAAAAATGTTTCGACATCGCTCTAAGATGAAGCTACTACCACACCACGAACCACGATTTAGATTCTGAAAGTTGCAACTGTCCAACTGTATCGACCACCACTGCCTTATCCAGGAAGGGTGAAGCTACATCAACACAAACAAGAGCATAAAAAGTTCCTGGAACATATCAGATCACTCTCGATAAACATGCCTTTCATAGATGCGATAACTTAAATGGTGAAATACGCGAAGTTCCTCAAAGTATTAGTTACGAATCGAAAAAAGTTGGAGCAAGCATTAAATGTGGTAGTCAATGAACAATGTTCAACTGCTATGATGAACAAATTACCATCCAAGATGAAAGATCCATGATACTTAACTTACCATGTGAGTGTGGTAATTCATCGAAGATAAATGCACTAGTCGATTTTGGAGCTAATATCAATCTAATGTCATACTCATTCTACAAAAAGCTCGATGTTTCAGATTTAAAGTCAACAAGAACAAAAATTCACATGGAAAATCTCTTAGTCACATATCCAGAAGGAATCGTAGAGGATTTGCTCGTTAAAGTGGGGAAGTCTGGATTCCAATAGATTTTGTAGTCCTAGATATGGAGGAAGATGATAACATCCCGATCATTCTAAGAAGGCCATTCCTAAGTACCACAAGAGCTTTAGTTAATGTTAAAGACCCAAAGTTAACAATTAAGAGTGGGTTCCGAAGAGATAACATTTAGGGTTGATAAAGCCATGAAGTTTTCCAAATTACAAGATGATGAAGTATTCTTTATGGAGATTGTCGATAAGTTACTACAGGAGGAGTCAGAAGAAACAGAAGTTGAAAACGTTGATGCTAATGAAGACATTTTGGAGCGTGATAAGCTAATGGAGGAAGAATTAAAAAATACTATCCCAGAGCAGTATTCGGGACGCGAACCATCACACATCATGTTGCAAAATGAAGATTAATCACGAAGTAAAATCAAAGAAGCTTCATAATCGAGACGTGACATCCTAGCTAAACGCGATGCGAATGTCATGTATGCATATTTTACAATTTCTCAAAATAAAAAAGGCTTGCACTTTATCAAGAAAATCCTAAACCCAAAAAGTTCCAGAAGTTAAAAAGATCCAAGGAAAGCTTAGTGGGTGATGTTACAGATATGAAAGAGCATTGTGTAAAGAAGGAAAACTTAGGCAAGAAAAAGGTAAAAGAAAAAGCTTTTACTATAAAGGGTGATGTGGTTAAAGTCAAAACAAAGGTGAAAAACTAGTGAAACAGAAAGATTACAAGAAGTTTGAACCAGGGGAGAGTTCGAAGAAAAATAAGAAAAAGAAGGCATATAAAAAGGTTAATTACAAGAAGAAGAAAAATAAGAAAAAGAAGGTACCCCTCCAAACCACTGAAAAAACTTAAGTGAGGGATGGAGTCCAACTCCCGACTCAACAAAAAGAAGCGCCTGGCGAGAGGCGACCCGACCTTTGGTTTGCATTTTTAGTTTTAATTTTAATTTTTAGTTTTTGTATAATTTTCCATTTTAAATATCATATGATGATTTGATGTGCTTTTCTAAATTTGATATATTTCAGATAAAACGGTATACGATTAGAAAAGATTAGAGCATGACAACATTAAAGTATGGGGTGGATTCTCAAGTTCACGATGCTAACTTAATAAATTCATGCAACAAAAATGCAACAGATTCATTCGTACTTCGCATTTCAAAGGATTTGTCTGCCAATTTCAATACCAAAGTGTCTTTTTTCAGCAATGATGTTCAGTTTCCAGAAAATTTAAGCCGAGAAGATTCATGCATTGTATCAACAAGTAACCCACAACAATCATTCAATATTGTCATTACATACCCAATAAGAGTTTGTTCTAGTTTTCTCTCTTATATATTCTTCTTAATTGATATATATATATATATATATATATATATATATATATATATATATATATATATATATATAGATATATATACATACATATATATATATATATATATATATATATATATATATATATATATATAGAGAGAGAGAGAGAGGGAGAGAGAGATAGATAGATAGATAGATAGATAGACAGATAGATAGATAGATAGATAGATAGATAGAGAGAGATGAGGGTTCAATTGAGGAAAAAAGGTTGAGAATGAGGAATCAATGAATCATTCTCAACCACACATTTATTTTGTCGCAAAACACTTAGGCGTAACGGCGAAAATGTGTAACGGATACACATGTGTTTTCCAACCAAACATGTTTTCTTAAACTATGTCAATCATTACCTTAATATACACAATTTTTTTTTTAATTTTTTGAAAGTTATTTTTATCGAAAAAATGATTTTAGATATATCAAAATTCATAATTTTTTATTCTCCATAAATAGAGATCCATATTGATATAGTTTTAAGATAAAATATTTTTTTAAAGTTTCAGCTCTCGTTATTAATAAGTGAATAAAAATGTATCAGATTACAGTACATTCGTTATTCACTTATGAATAAAACATATGCTTAACTTTTTTACAGTTTAAGAATCGTTCATATATGAATACAACACGTAATTATTAGGATAGTTTAAGGAAACACGTTTTGTTGCAAAATACACATGTATTCCTTTCCCATTTCCGCCAGTACGATGAACGTTTTTGCGGCAAAAATAAATGAGTGGTTGTAAATGATTCCCTCATTCTCAACTTTTTTTTTATTTTCTCAATTAAACTTACTTCTCTCTCTCTCTCTCTCTCACTATTATATATATATATATACACACACACATACACTAGATGAATTCTCGCGCATTGCGCAGCGAAAATTAAAAATATATTGTTAAAATATTGAAAAATATATGTTTAAAATGGTTATGTTATTGACATTAACTTTGAGATAATATTTTTACACTAATATATATATATATATATATATATATATATATATATATATAAAATCTCTATTATTTTGAACAATAATATTCATTGACATCAACCCACATTTCTCATTAATAGAATTACATATAATTATCTATTTAGTATTATTTTTAACAATCATTATTATTGATTAGTTATATTTTTACTTATGCGATCATATTTTAATTTCAATAATGATGTTCATTTAAAATACAATTTATTTATAGCTAAATGTAATTTATAATTTGATGTTATTATCATTTAAAATTGTTATTCATTAATTTTAAACCACTTATTATTAATAATAAGTTAAAGAAGACTTTTAAGAAGCACTTAATATTATTATTAAAATGTGAAACATACACTAAATAATAAAGTGATAAGATAGACAATTTGCATTTCAAAAGAGAATTGCATAGATAATATGACATATCCATATAATTTGATTTTATTATTTATAATTATTGCTTATTAATTTTAAAACCAATTATGATTATTAATAAGTGAAAGAAACTTTTAAAAAACACTTATTATTATAATTAAAATGTTAAACATATACTAAAATATAAAGTGATAAGATAGACAATTTGCATTTTAAAAAAGGTTTACATGGATAATATGACATATCGATGATTTTTAATTAATTATTGTTTTGATGCAACATGGATATACAAACATGTATACAATAGTTAATTAAATATTATATATATCACATTCCCTAACATATGATCGATAACATGAATCTAATCTAATTTACATTAAAATTTCAACCACAACATACAATGTTATTCTTAAAAGAATACTTAAATAAAAAAAATACAAAAAAGAATTACTATATAATAAACTTACAAATTAAAAACTTCAACAGAATAACATGACTCAAAAAATTGTTCAAACCCCTCAAACCAACACAAAAAAAATTAAAATTGTTTTTTTTGTGAATTTTGTATGTGAATTGTATTTGTGTGCATACTAAAAAAGATTGACATTTTTATTATAGTAGAGTATCCATTAATTGTTTATTAAATATATTATATAAGTTATAAAACCTTTAAATTGTTAATCATTATTAAGAGACTTTTGAGTGGTATTCATTAAAATAGGAGGTTACAAATGCATGAGGTATTTGCAAATTTTTATGGGGGTTTCAAATGCATGAGGTTCAAGGAAAAATGCTCGCTATATATATATATATATATATATATATATATATATATATATATATATATATATATATATATATATATATCAAGGTTGCAGAAATCGCTCGACGATAGCTCGACGGTGGACTGGGGTCAAGAGATTAATCGGCTAGGCGGGGATTAATCGGGGACCATTAATTATTAAAAAATTAATAAATAAAACATTAATCCTAAGAATATAACATTATATCTATTTAAAAGGTACTAAAAATTAATAAATATAACATTATAACATGATACTATGATTACAAAAACCCTTTTGATCCTAATACATCATATCAAAATAACCAACAATTGCATTTGGATCCAAGTTTGCATAATAATGGGAGAAAAAAGTGTTATGAACAATGGGTTCCAATAGCATCAGGATGAGATGTGGACCTGCAACCTGTTGTATACTGCATTTGGAACTTTGTGAATGTTGATGGAATTCAATAGCAGGAGGCTGTGGATATGTGGGAATTCCATGATCGATGATTCCATCATGATTATTGCTATATAACTATATAACACACAGGAGGCGGCGACTGGTTTAGCTTCGAGGATGACGACTGACAGACTGCGACGACGTGAATGGAAGAAAAAGACGGTGTCGGAGGAGGGACAAATGACATCGATGAAGAAGATGGCGTCGTTTTAGAAGCTTCAGTTCATGCTTTCTCTCATTCCTTCAGACTACAAAGAGAATTTCAAAAAAGAAAAGAAATGAATGCGATGGAGTGAGAAGAACCCTAGCAGCAATTCTAACAATTTGACACTTTTGCCCTTAAAGGTTTTTTGTTTTATTTTG
Source organism: Lactuca serriola (assembly GCF_051521515.1). NCBI lineage: Eukaryota > Viridiplantae > Streptophyta > Magnoliopsida > Asterales > Asteraceae > Lactuca > Lactuca serriola. Next base: position 20,154,776 of record NC_136412.1, on the reverse strand, counting down.
TTTTGTTTTTTTACCGATTAGGGCACCTAGGACCGCCTAGACCCGATAATCTCCGTCTTTTACCGATTTTGACCACGTTCGATAATAGGGTCCGATTAGCTATAAACGTCGACGGTGGAGGACCGTCAAGCGCCTAGGCGCCGATTAATCGGCCGCCTAGGCCGATATTTGCAACACTGATATATATATATATATATATATATATATATATATATATATATATATATATATATATATATATATATATATATATATAACTTAATTATAATGAGGACACTCTTATAACTTAATTATTAGTTATTGGTATTAGGATTGCATATTAGATGGAAATTTAATTTGGGTATGATTTTTAGTTTTCTTTTTTCTAAGTTTCCGAGCATCAATTTGTATATTTTTTTAGAGTAAAAAAAGTATATATATATATATATATATATATATATATATATATATATATATATATATATATATATATATATATATATATAAAAGATTGACACTTTTATTATAGTATAGTATCTATTAATTGTTTATTAAATATATTATATAAGTTATAAAACCTTTGAATTGTTAATCATTATTAAGAGACTTTTGAGTGATATTCATTAAAATATGAGGTTTCAAATGCATGAGGTATTTGCAAATTTTTATGGGGGTTTCAAATGCATGGGGTTCAAGGAAAAATGCTCGTTATATATATATATATATATATATATATATATATATATATATATATATATATATATATATATATATATATATATATATCAAGGTTGCAGAAATCGCTTGACGGTAGCTCGGCGGTGGACTGGGGTCAAAAGATTAATCGGTTAGGCGGTGATTAATCGGGGACCATTAATTATTAAAAAATTAATAAATAAAACATTAATCCTAAGAATATAACATTATATCTATTTAAAAGGTACTAACAATTTGACACTTTTGCCCTTAAAGGTTTTTTGTTTTGTTTTGTTTTTTACCGATTAGGGCGCCTAGGCCCGTCTAGACCCGATAATCTCCGTCTTTTATCGATTTTGACCACGTCCGATAATAGGGTCCGATTAGCTATAAACGTCGACGGTGGAGGACCGTCAAACGCCTAGGCGCCGATTAATCGGCCGCCTAGGCCGATATTTGCAACACTGATATACCGATATTTGCAACACTGATATATATATATATATATATATATATATATATATATATATATATATATATATATATATATATATATATATATATATATATATACACACACTTTATTATAATGAGGGCACTCTTATAACTTAATTATTAGTTATTGGTATTAGGATTGCATATTAGATGGAAATTTAATTTGGGTATGATTTTTAGTTTTTTTTTTTCTAAGTTTCCGAGCATCAATTTGTATATTTTTTCTTAGAGTAATATATATATATATATATATATATATATATATATATATATATATATATATATATATATATATATATATATATATATATATAAAAGTTGTGTATATATATATATATATATATATATATATATATATATATATATATATATATATATATATATATATATATATATATATATATATATATATATATATATATATATATATATATATATATATATATATATATATTATATATATATATATATATATATATATATATATATATATATATATATATATATAAATATATATATATATATATATATATATATTTTCTTATTAAAATGAGTCTAAAAACTTGGAAACTATAATACAACTTAAAAATGAATCTAAGTTTGCTTGAGGGCAAACAAAGAGTAAATGTAAGGTATTTTGATATTACCTAAATTAGTCATATATTTTTGGGTAGTTATCGTAATACTTAGAGCTTAATTTAAATATTTAAGGACAAAAGATACTAAATATGCTTTAAATTTGATAAATACACATAAATTCGTGGCTTTGAGCAAAATGAACAAATTGACGCTGAAAAGAGCTGATAAGGACTGAAAAATCGAGAAGCAACTAAAATCGTATCGCCACAAGTTAGTGGTCACATCGTGATTCAGAAAAATTAGATAAAAGATCAGGACATCGAGAAGATCAAGACCGACTTAAATGTAGATAAAGAGAGAGACATAGCCATTCACGCTGCTAAATGTAACGTCCCAAAAATACTGAGTAAAAATATCATTTTTAAATAAGTCAAAACCATTCATTCATTTGTTCTGAAAGGCAATCACAGTGAAAGTGTTATCAAAATATCAAAGAAAATAATAAACAACCAATGCAGAATAAATCTACAGGGGATGTGGTATGATCAACTCAGGATTTTCTCTTTTGAAACAAGAAGTACCTGAAAACATTTTAAACATAAATCGTAATCACAAAGTTTAGTGAGTTTCCCAAAATACCACATACCATACATAAGATAGTGAATATTGTGGAAAGAATCATAGTCTTACAGTCACTTCCTGCCATGGGCCAAATCATGGTCTTTCCTTGCAATGTCGAGGTCCAAATCTCAGTCTTACGTATAAGTGTCAGGGGCCACATCCTGGTGTTCCATGGAAGTATCACCAAGACAATTGACTTCCTACTAGGCCTGACAATGGAGCGGGTTTTGACCCTGATTCGATCCAAACCCTTAATAATTATACGGATTTGGAGCATAGTTTTTGATCCGTTTACCCGTTAACTACCCGTACCCGCTAACCCTTTTATTAAAAGGGTCGGGTATGGATCATCACCGATCCGCTCCATTTATAACCCGCCCCATATAAATTTTAGAATTATACATTTATATTTTATACTGCCTAAATTTTACTTTAAATTACAATCGAAAGTCCAAAGAGAAAGGCCGAAGACTAAACTATTTATACATAGGACTCAGGAACTCAACTTCTAGACTTCCAGTCTTCTCCCAAGAATCATGATGTCATTTCATTTATATTTCATCATGTCATCACCAATTTCATTTATAAATCAATAAATTCATTTATCAACTGAAAGAAATTTTGTAATTGTCATTCTTTATCAATGCAATCGAGGATCAAAAACCAATCGGAAGTAACTACAATAATGATTTTAATTCCAATCGAAAGTCTTTGAGTACATAATGTGTTTTCTAAATGAACATTTGTTTTATTTAACAAATGTGATTTTTATGATTTAAGTAAAATATGTTTGATTATTCAAAAAACCTACGGGTTACGGGGCGGGTTTGGATATCTGCTGATTCGGTGGATAAGGGTATGAGTTTGATTATTTAAAACCCTACGGGTAATGGAGCGGGTTTGGATCAGGTTTTGAAATTTGTTAAAAGGGTTTGGATCAAGGTTGATTAGCTCTAAACCCGCCCCATTGCCAGGTCTACTTCCTACTTACAAATTACAGGGATAAATTTGTTGGATTAGTGTCTAAGTCCATAACTATTTTGGTATGTACTTGACCCGATGGTGCATGGTCCTTTTGGGTTGCCTTCACCAAAGCAACTTGATTGGAGAAATAAATAGAGAGAGAGGTTATTATGATTTATTAATATGTTATAAGAATAATATATTAAAGGAGAAATCATATTTGTTTAATTAATATTGGTCAATAATTAATTAAGAATTAATTTTGTGATCAAGTGTAATTAATTAAACTAGAGGGGCTGAATTGTAATTATGTGATAGTTACAAAATAAGGTAAGGATTATCTTAAATATAGGGTGAACGAATTTAAGGAGATAATGCCTTAGAATTCGACTAGGATAAGGGTTTCTAAGACTTATCTTATGGTTGCTTGGTGGGCAAGCAACTAGATAAGGATAAGGACTAAAACCCTAATCTTTACACCTATATAAACCCCCTAAGGCTCATGAATTCGTCTAACCCTTACCAAGAGGTCCTAAGGACGAATTCTAACCTCCCTCCTCTCTCTTTATACCTTCTCCACTTGCTCTTGGTGTTTGTAAGCCATTAGAGGAGTGACACTTGTAACTCTCTGCTTTCCAAGGTCAATTCAAGGAGGAATTGGATTGTTATTGCTATATAACAATCAAGGTATGTTCTTAAACCTAATTACATGTTTATATTGATTTCCATATGCTAGAATTAGGGTTTATAGTCTTGGATTCAAAGCATGTACAATAGAGAAACCTAGATCCAAGCATTAGGGTTTGTATGAGCACATAGGATGTCTTATGACCAAAACCCATCAGTGGTATCAGAGCCTTGATTGGTTTCAATTGTATTGATGCATTGTATATCTGAAAAATTCGATTTTTGGTATTTTGGAGGCTGGACTCGCCGAGTCCATAGCTGAACTCGTCGAGTCCAAGGTGACTCGACGAGTCCAGGCTTGACTCGACGAGTCAACTCGTCAGATGGAGGGTACTTCGGGATTTCTTGCTGTTTTTGCTTATGGATAGTTACCTTATCATGTTAGATTAATATTAATCCGATTATATGATATATTTGACTATATTTTTAATCTAATTGAAGATATTTATCAATTAATAAGATAATTGTTTCCTTATAAGATAATTGATTAATTATTTTAAGTAAATTGATAAATTATTTTGCAAGAAATCATCAAATATGGATAATTATGTGATTAAATGTTAATTTGAATTATTTGTTATTTGATCCTTGTTGTTATGAAAAGTTTCATGTTTTGCCCTTTAGGTTTTATAGTTTAAATTTGAACCCAATAGTTTTGTAGTTTTGAAATTTAAATAGTTGAAACCCTAATGTGTTGAAATGTTTCAAAACTTGCCCTCAAGTTTTGGAATTTAAAAGTTGATTAAAAGTTTAATTAGGAATGTTAAATTCTAAAACCCTTGCATAGTTTTAAAAAAGTTCAAATCACACCCTTATGGTTTTATTAATTAATTAAGGTGTATAATTAAAAGAGGTTTAATAAATCCATAAAAGTTTAGGTCTACAATTTAATTGAATTAAAAGTATAATTGTTAAATTAGACCACCTAATATTTTAAAAGTGTAAAATACACCCTATACTATATATAACATTAAAAGTCTAACATTATATATATGTATGAGTAAAAGTCAGTCTTACCGTTAGTAGGCCTCATTCACGAAGCTGGTCTATGAGGGGTGTTTAAGGAAATTGCCTATACAATGGCGATTGAATGGGTATCCACTCTTACCCACCGCACTCTTGACTAGTGGAGGGTCGTTAGCCGAACGGGTAAGATAGGACGAAACCTTCCATTATAAGTATAATGAAATATAAAAGTAACTAAATGTTTTCATATAATTCCCAATCTTAGTTACTTAGGCAAAAGTGAATTGATGCAATTCCATGAAATTACACTTTGTTCCCTTGCAAAGATGTTAGTGGAGCGTGTGTGGTTAACCGGCACACTAAATGGGTCTAAGCAAAGGTAGCAAAGGGTGACTCAATGTTTGTCATAGTTCGGTGGAGCGTGTGTGGTTTACCGGCACATCGAATAGGTGACTGTAACATGTGAGGGCACCATGTAAGTTTGCATGGTTATTTACACCCACTTTGTGATCCTCGGCATCCCAGTCACAAACAAGAGGGGCATATCGAGATTTAAACATGCCATTGAAAGTTCAATGAATCTCAAAGGATCTAGGAGTTTTCATAGATTTAAAACTTAAATTTCTTTTTCGTTTTTCGTGGTGGAAATTAGTGAATCGTCATTCACTTACCTTCAAATATTCTGCAATTAGGGTTATGGCATCCCTCTCCCGAGTTGTAGAATATTGTGTTGGGTCCTAGCCTTAGTATCTCATTTGGGTGATTTACTAAGGACTCAATCAATCAACTAACTTGAATTCGTTTTCTCCCGTTTTGTAGATGTCAAAGTTCGACAACTATGGTCTTCCCAAATCCCGTGGAACAAGCATTCCACATGAAGATGGTATTCCACGATTCAATCGAGGAACGAGAAATCATGCTTCACTTCCTCCTCCTCCTCCTATTGTTCTCCCCAACCCACAAGATCGAAGAATTGAAAGGTTCAATATCACTAAAGCCCTATTGGAAATGAAACATGAAGATGGTAAACCCGTGTGTGCCCACGTTCTACGAATGAAATCACACATTGATAGGTTGATAATGTTGGGTGTGTCATTCCCGAATGAGTTGGCTGTGAATTGGGTTTTGCAGTCACTTCCAGAATCATATAATGAGTTCAAAAGAAAGTATTATATGATGGATCATGACGACAACCTCATTGACCTAACTTACATGCTCATTGCTGCTGAATCAGAAATGATTTGGTGAAGCAATGGAGCGTATTTGTTGGGAGAGTCAACCGACCATACTTCCGAGGATGTGCTAGGAGAACCGACCTGCGTTTGCTGCCAAAAGAAAGGGCGTTGGATACAAGTCTGCCCAAAGAGCCTGAAGAGTCCAGAAGATGGGAGAGTCAAAGAGTATGGCTGCGCTTCAGGTAAAATCCACTATCTAACTCCATTAAGTTCCTATTCATTAATTCTTAATACATAATGTAATAAGATTGCATTTGAATGTTTTACAGGATCGGTGAAAAGAAAGGAAGCTTGGTGAAAGAGCAAGATGAATCTAATCACAAGGAATGGATCTTGATCGCATGGACTTGAAGATTAGATTTTGAGCTTAGATAGTTATGATAGAGTTGTTAGAAAATTTTCTTTTGAAATACATAGTTTTCAATGGATTTTGCATTGTAAGGACAAATGTTTTCCGCTACTTTTATAAATAAAATAAATTTTCGTTTGTTTATTTCCCTGTAATGAAATCGTTATGAAAATTGGTGTTTGCATATTTCTACAAATGGATATGATTCTTATTTATGGTGTTTATGGAAAAGTTGAGAATTTACCAAATAGGGAGAGTTTTCTCATCGCCCAAGTTTCAATTGGACAGAAAGTTGGAATCATGCAACTTGGTTGCACGATGAATGAGAAATTTCATATTTGGAAATTAGACAAATTCATTGACAAAGTGTCAAGTGAAGGACTAAGAGATCGAGCACACAATGTTGCGTGTTGATCAAGTCCACCATAAGAGTAACAAAGATATTCGTCATGATTTACTAAAGGTTTAGTAAATATGATTAAGTGTAATTTTGAATTGATTAAAGGGTTTAGATCAATAGCAGAACGAATAAGAAGAATCAAGTAGGCAGAAAGATAAAAGTTTCTCCATTCTAAGAAGATGGGAGAGTACCTTTTATGCTTTATGATAGGTCTTAATGATTAAGAACCATATCTCAATTGATCCTCTAAGTGAGTCTTAGTACGATTGTATGTCTAAGAAGAGGAATCAAGAATTGAAGAAATGGTTAAATCAATAAGTCAATCATACTTCGTTCCAATAACAAGTCTTAAAGTTAAGATTGTGACAATGAGTGAAACGTATTAAAGGTTTACAACATTCATTAAATGTGGAAAATTGTGATGTCTTGGATAAGACAAAGACCAACTAGGACCAATTTATGAGGTGTTTTGATAAAAGCTACACTAACTCTTGAATATTTGTGTGTCAAGAAATGGTTTTTGACAAGAGAATCTTATATGTCAAGGAGTCAGTGGGAGTCTTAATGGTCTTGAAAGGTTTCAAGAACAAATCAAATGAACCTTATCGATCATCACTAACACACGAGTTGAGGTTTACAACCTATCGTGTTGACATTATTTTGATTCTGTGCCAATCCAATCGAGTTAATTATGCATGTGAGTTCTATGAGTTCTCATTTTGAATGCATAAAAGGCAAAGCACCTTAATCAATGAAAGGTACATTGATAGGAAAGGGTGAGTTGCTTAACTACTTGGAAGATATGGTGGGCAGCTGTGCTACCATAAAGGCAAGAAATCGAGATCAAGAAAGTTCGGTCCATATGAGTTTGAATTTGTCGTAAACTTTGGTTTTAACAAATTCACATGGATAGGAACACATACACCGCTCAAATCTAAGTGTCATAAGATTTCCTCCTTCATGAAAATGATTGTGAGGAAATGCTTTCACTAAGAAAGATTTAAGAAGATAGTGATTGTAAAATTGCATTCTCGAATTTGATTATGGTTACGGTATCCCTTTCCATAATTTGAATTGTGAGGTTTGGCAATTAGTCTTAACTGTTTAAACACACATATGGACTATCGAAGGCAAATGTGTATAAGTTCAAGAAACCTTGATAAAAGATTATCAAAGCACTAAGTATTAGAAACATGAACTTAAGAAATTCAATAAGCATTGTTTTTCTGAAAGTTAAGATGTTTATGAATACATGTCGAAGCTAGTGGGAGCATAAGTGTTATGTTTTATAATAATCATCAAGATAGTGGGAGCATAAAAGTTATGATTGTATGATTATTAAGGAAAGTATTGCAAGGTTAGCAATATTAATTATAGAAAACAAGAGTCATACTTTGCAAAGTCGCAATAGTTGAAGAGTTGTTTTGCTATAATTAAGGGAGAGAATATTATGCTTCATTTCAAATCTAAAGGTTTAGGTTGAGAAATGTTAATAAAATTTAGTCAAAGGTGCAAAGTGTGTTCTTAAAATTTCGATTATGATTACGGCATCCCTCTTCACAATTCGAATTTTGAGAACATAGCAAATAAAACATTATGCGTCGTGTCCCATACGCTTCAGGTATAAGATCGATTGCAAATGCTTTAATGTTTGACCATTCTAAAATTTTCCAAATGTCGAGCGCATTTAGAGGGAAAAGGGACTACAATTGGTTTTGGCTAAAATAATTAAACAACTATCAAAGGACAATCCAAGTTCGACGAGGATTGGTCGCTTGTGAGTAGTTGGAAGTATAGTATTGGAAAATATAGAAATGTTTCCATATTGGATGGACCATATCGACATCATTACGAATAGATAAGATTCTATTAAGAATGAGTTGTCATATGAAACATATGGAAGTGTGTCCATATTGGGAATTGAATATTGAGAAATCTATGATTAGATTAGAAACTTCTATGCAAAAGGATGTTCAAAGAATGTACTTTGAGTGAGAGACATCACGTCTATGGAATTGTCTTGTAACAATCTCCGATAGAGGACTTTGTAATATCATTGGCAATAGTCTTTGTGACTTTGGTGCAGTGACATTACGAAAGGATAAGTTGCATAGAATGTTAAATTTAACTTATGGAAAAAGGATTTGGAGTTGTGAAATGAGAATGATTGGAAATGTGTTCAATATGATCTATTTCACAAAGTAAGAACCATAGGTAAACATTGTGTGCATGCTAGGAGCATGGGACAAGTGTTGTAATTCAAGTAAGAAGTTGATTACCCGAAACTACAAATAATGAGTAATCAATATGGTGATAAATAAAAAGTGTTTTATTTATGCTCAAAGGGTTGAGGCCATATGGGATTAGTATTATTCTTGTGTTTCACATTTGCATGTTTTGACTTCCAGAATAATTGAGTTTATTAAGAATAATGGAATTATTCAAACGGGCCACAGTCGTTCATATGTTGGAAGTAGATATGAATGAAGACTGTCGTGAATTGGTGTGTGGATTGTCTAAAAGAGTATTACACATAAGCAAATGTTTGCTGCAACGTTCATGAGTACTTATGAATGTGATTTGAGCATTGGATTAGACCCACACTCACTTGGATCACTCCATGGATTGTATCACGAGTGATTGGTGAGACGATAACATCTTATATTCTTGAAACCGAGATGTGTGAGTTGTATCTTGCGAATCGGTTGCACATTGATAATATGTAAACGCACTAGTAACTTGGTGTTATAAAACATATTGTTGTGTGTGATTCGGTGCGTGAGTGCAAGCGAGCATTGTATCAAAGTTTATCCGTTCCTTTTATTCAAAGTAGGATAAAAGCGATATCTTTGGGCCCCTCGATGGTTTAGTGATGACAAACATAAATGCTCGGCCGGGCTAGGGCTAATTTGATTTGTTCAATTAGTCAGTTGTCATAAATCGGAAATCGAGATATAGTACAAAGAGAATGATTTGAAATCATATCTCATATGATATCTAGAATGGAGGAATATATGATCCCTTATCTAAGGACACGCGTATCTGATAGGATCAGAGTTGACAACGGCTTTGGAAAGCTACGATTGCAGATCGGGATCCGAAGTCATACGCAAAATAGTTGTTAGACTTATCCAAGTGGGAGACTGTTGGATTAGTGTCTAAGTCCATAACTATTTTGGTATGTACTTGACCCGATGGTGCATGGTCCTTTTGGGTTGCCTTCACCAAAGCAACTTGATTGGAGAAATAAATAGAGAGAGAGGTTATTATGATTTATTAATATGTTATAAGAATAATATATTAAAGGAGAAATCATATTTGTTTAATTAATATTGGTCAATAATTAATTAAGAATTAATTTTGTGATCAAGTGTAATTAATTAAACTAGAGGGGCTGAATTGTAATTATGTGATAGTTACAAAATAAGGTAAGGATTATCTTAAATATAGGGTGAACGAATTTAAGGAGATAATGCCTTAGAATTCGACTAGGATAAGGGTTTCTAAGACTTATCTTATGGTTGCTTGGTGGGCAAGCAACTAGATAAGGATAAGGACTAAAACCCTAATCTTTACACCTATATAAACCCCCTAAGGCTCATGAATTCGTCTAACCCTTCCCAAGAGGTCCTTAGGACGAATTCTAACCTCCCTCCTCTCTCTTTATACCTTCTCCACTTGCTCTTGGTGTTTGTAAGCCATTAGAGGAGTGACACTTGTGACTCTCTGCTTTCCAAGGTCAATTCAAGGAGGAATTGGATTGTTATTGCTATATAACAATCAAGGTATGTTCTTAAACCTAGTTACATGTTTATATTGATTTCCATATGCTAGAATTAGGGTTTATAGTCTTGGATTCAAAGCATATACAATAGAGAAACCTAGATCCACGCATTAGGGTTTGTATGAGCACATAGGATGTCTTATGACCAAAACCCATCAAAATCTTCATCTTACATACAATTGCCAGAGGCCAGATCCTGGTCGTTTATACAATTGTCAGGGTCTAGATCTGGTCTTACATATAATTGCCATGGGCCAAATCCTGGTTTTTTTCATACACATTCTAGGGGCCACATCCTGGTCTTCCATGCAAGTGTCACAAAGATAATTAGCATTCTACATAGTTTAGTGAGAAGATTCACCTACCTCTTGCTGTTGAACAAACACAGTTTGAAATGTCCAAATACTGGTGTTGCATCCCACCTATCGAAATATCAAAGGTCAAACCTTCATCCAAACTCAAAGACTAGTAATTTTCCCAAAATTCGAACAAGTCAAAAAGTCAACGGTAAAAGTCAACATCAGCTGACTTCCACGTCGTGATCAATCTATGGTTACGTCGTGGAAAACAAACTCATACTCGATCAAAATCTCATTCACGATCCAAATCAGCCATGATCAAATCTACTGTTATGTCGTGGTGTTCATGCCATCATGCTGTGACAGTGTCCGTCCAAACAGTCGATGAGCCTCATCGTCACATCATGACATCAATATGGCCACGTTGTGAATACTGCATTGAGGCAGCATAATGCATTAAGCCCTTAATCCTTTAAGCCATCTATTCCAACTTTCCAGAATGTTAGAGATTTTTTTTTGAAAGAGCTTTCCAGAATGTTATCTTACTCTAAGAACATTATCAAAATCGATGATTTATATACATGCATGTCTTGAGCTCATGCTAGGTTAAAATAAAAAAGTTGGAACTTCATGTTAGGTCAAAATAAAAAATTTGGAACTAAAATCTAATGCATGGATTCAAAAATCAACCAAACTTCATATTCATAGCATATAATCCTCAAGGGGACCTCAAGGATCCACAAAGTTGCCAACTTTATGGAATCCATCCATCCAAACTTTTTCAAAATCGGAGAAAATGCACAAAAAACTAAGATCTAGAAGCAAAGAAGATAAAGCTTGGAACTTGAACACTTATAATGGTCTAGAGAAAATTCTAGGAGATGATGATGAGACTTGCAAGCTGGTCCATGCATTAAGGACGCTTCCTTCTCCTCCAATACACCAAAAACACCACAAAAGACTTCATTCTCTGTCAAGACATCGAAAACACTACCAAAAGCTCACAAACTCAACAATGGAGGCTAGGTTTCGTTGAAAGGGTTTGGGGCTGAAGAGGATGCCCTAAACCTTGATTTTAGGGGCTTAAATATGGAAGGAACTCTAAAAGATCACGGGCTTGGGCTGTAGCTACTGTCACGTCGTGACCTTCCTCTTGTCATGTCGTGACAACCATTAAAAGCACACGTTCTTCATTTGGCATGCCATATCGTGACACTCTTTGATGCACGTCGTGGCATATGGTTTTCTTCAAAAACCTTGGCTTTTATTCCTTTATATCATCAACTCATCCAATCCGAGAAACGGGTGTTACAACTCTCTCCCACTTAAATTAGATTTCTTCCTCGAAATCTGTCCTTACTGGATACTCTTAAAACACCATTTGAACCCCTTGAGGGTTCTTCTAAGTCCATTTGCTTCTTCCAACATGCTAACGTTACTCCGAATGCTAGAACCATAACTATGACCATAATGATTTCCAAACTAAGTGCATGGACCATACTCGAGTAGAAACTCCCAAAGGACAAATTTACATCCGCCACAGTATTGGAAATATGTTTGAAATAATGACGCCCTTCAGACTGAAGGCCAACCCAATCCTTGGCGAGAAACAAGTAACCCGACGATGGGACAACACCAACACATCAGGACTAAACTACACCAAGAAGAATTAAATTCCCTATCCATAAACTAAAGATCCTGAAACCATGTCTAACTTCCAGACAGGCAAATCCACCTGAACCCTAACCATGTGGATTAAAACTCACAAATCCGGTCCGAACCATTCCTCCACAACCTTACGACATCTTACTGATTTACTGAAGGATAGAATTCACAGTCAATCATCGATGTCGACAACCTCACACTCAAATACATGAGCCTCAATAACTGAAACTACACTTGTAACACCTAGACATTAGGTATTTTCCATTTAACCCTAAGTATGAGAATTTATTTCAATATTGGTCCTTACGCCAAGCGTACTTGGGGTGTACTCTTGGCGTAGCTAATTAAAAAGGGTCGCATGTGTACGTGAGTACCTTGGGCGTACTTGTCAGGTGAGATAACCCTAATTTTTTTAGGCTTTGAGCACTATTTAAGCATCCTTATCCCCTCAAAACCCTTTCCTCCATCAGCCTCCATCTCCAAAAAATGTCCCTTGCAAAACTTAGTTCTTTGGTGTGTATTTTGAGCTAGAAAAGAGTGCGTTCTTATGCTTGTGAAGGAGGAAAAAGGTGGTAGATCAAATTGGAAGCTCAAGGCAACTTAGATCCAGAAGTATCTCACCCTCAAGCATCCCTTGAAGGTATAAAGCTTGGAACTTGATGAATGTTTTCCTTGGATCTTGCTAGTTCTTAAACTTTTATGCATTTTGATCCCATAATCTTGTTATTCATGAGTATGGCTTACTCTAAACCATAAGAATTGTCCTTTCAGATGTTTTTGAGTGCTAGGAACCATAAAAATGTGATATTGTACCCTTTCTTCCCGCCATGCAAGAGTTATGATGTTTTGGTTTGTGTATTAAGTTAGGGTTTTGGTTTATGGATTCCTTCTAGCCTTGGAAAGCCATAAAGTTGGAAACTTTATGACTTAGAATGATATTTGGGACTAGATATGTGTTGAGAGAAAAACTTTGAGACACACTTGAACAAACTTTAGAATAAGTATATTGCGGAATAGTTAATCTTGAAGGATCTAAAAGCTCAACAATAATATTTAATGTTAGATGGTTAGAGAGTTAGTTGCGGAAAAGTAAAGAAAAGGAAATGACAACAATTGTTATATCAAGTATACACATAAGTTGATTCATAACGAGGAATGCATTCAATCCAAGTTAATAAGTGAGATCAAACTTAGTGATTAAGTCACAAAAGACTTGCTCCGAAGAGTGATTGTAATCGATTATGGGAGAGTAAGAAGTGTGAGCAAGAGAGATAGAAAAGATAACCTCAGAGATGTGTATTCAGAGATGTGTATTCAGAATAAAAGATAACCTCAAGGTGTTTGTAAAAATGCATCAGTGAAAAAGACTATAGAACGATCAATTATGGTTATCTGTGTTGTAAACTAGATAATTTTACACAAATTTCTTTTCTTTTCTGAATTGAACTGCTACCTTTTTTATGTGTTATTAACTTTGCTAATTGTTATATATAAAGAGATTCATTTGAAAAAAAAACCATTGACTTAGATGCAATTTATAGGAGATAAAAGACATTGGTCAATGTTTCAAGACTAAACATGTCACATGGTGATCATTCTTCTCATCAAAAAGTCATTGATCTGGTTAAAGAATACAATGCTCAACATAAGGATAATGTCATTGCAATCATGCTCGACACCAAGGCACGTGTCCTCATATCACCAATTCCAATTTTTTGTCCCACCCACCCACCCACCCACCCAATCAACTCAACTTTTTTCCCTAATCAACAAAACTAATTAACTTAGCAAGTGCCCAAGAATTCACATTCACAATAAAAATAGGTGTTGGTACAGCAGACTATGTTAGTGTTAATTATGATGATCTTGTTAATGATGTAGAAGCTAATGACATGCTTCTGGTTGATGGTATGTTAACATGTCTATTCAACTTTAATTACTTGTGATCCAAGAGATGTAATGGAGACTATTCAGAAATGTAAAAACTCCAAGATTAGGTGTTCAGTTATTGGCTCTCAATAGAACTTTATATATGCAAGTATTTATGCCAAGAAACTAGAGGGTTATATTTTGTTGCTTTAGATGAGGCGAGGTCAAAAAAGTAATTTCAAATCTTTTAGTCCAAAATATATGTAAGAAGTTAGGTAAATTACATTTTTGGTCCTTGAATATAGCTCTATAGCTGGCTTCTTTAGTTTTGGTCCTTCGTTGAAGTTTTTGTAATGTTTTTGCTTCTGTTTCAAGTAAACTCACTATATTTTGGAGCAATATTACATTTTTAGTCCCTGATTTATTTTTTAAAAATTTTGGTCCAAAAAGTTTGCTCTTGCGGGTTTGATTCTTGTTCCAAGAATTAACTATATGTTTTGGGACCAAAAATTGGTATTTTTACTTGAAACAAGGACCAAAAGTGTTACAAGAACCTCAAATAAAGACCAAAATTGGAAAAATTAACTAGACTTGGGGACAAAAATTCTAATTTACACAAATGACTACATTTCAAGACCAAAATTTTAAAAGTCTGCTAAAGTAAACGTTACAAGAACCTCAAATAAGGACCAAATTGCAAGAAAAAAAATCTTTTTAGGACCAAAAATGAAAAAAATAGGCTATATCCAATACCCAAGGACTACAAATATAATTTACTTGAAGTTATCTAACATGTATATTGTTTTACAGGGACATTTAAAAGAGCTAATTATAGAGCATGCACCACCACCTCCCACCATAGCCGAATTTGCAATTGCTAATTTAATAAAAATGGGATTCCCACATTGAGGTGAGTGACTGACTGTGAGTATTTTTTTATATAAAAAAATCATTTCAATTTTCAACCCCATTCAGTCCTGTATTAAGTACTTAATCAGACACAATGTTTGTCTGGAATAGATGTTGCATCCAAATTAGATAAAAACTCAAAGATTATAGTAGCTTGCTCTTCTGACAACAGATATTATCCAATGTTATGGTGTTATTCAAGTAATGCAGTCGACTGGATCCTCCTTACGATCTAGACTAGTAAGAGTGAGTTTTATATCTTTTAATACTTATTCATTTGAAGTTTATAAAAGTGAATGATGTTGTAAATAAATTGCTTTTCTACAGTTGGAGGGGACAAATTGGGTGGTTTCTGAACTTCCGACTATAGTAACACAAGATATAGCTCTTCTTGATCAATGTGAAGCTTTATTCACTTGTGCATCTTCTTTATAGGTAAATATTTACATTTTAAATTGTCAAAAAAAATTAATAAAACTACAAAGGAACATGTAATTCACATGTAACTCACAAGTGATTTACATGTGAATCATAAGTGATTCATATGTGAATCACAAGTGATTCACATTTGAATCACAAGTGATTCACATATAAATCACAAGTGAATCACATATAAATCACAAGTGATTTACATATGAATCACATGTAATTCACATATAAAATCACATGTAATTCACATGTAAATTACAAGTGAATCCCATATGAGTTACATATGAATCACAAGTGATTCACATATGAATTACATGTGATTCACATGTAGTTCACAAGTGAATCACATAAGAATTACATGTGATTCACATGTAAATAACATGTAACTCACATATAAGATTTACATATGATTCACTTATGAATTACATGTGATTCACATGTAAATCACATGTAATTCACATATGAATCACATGTAAATATTATATGATATATGCATGTGCATTTTTGTGAGTGTTCTTGCATTAATCAATTTGTTTTTTAATTTTCTTGTAGATTTTGAAGAATTTGTGAAAAATATTGAAGAGGTGAAAAGTGATAAATTGAAGAAAATATGACAAAATGATAACATTGTGAATCTTCGTAGCATTTTTTATTTTTTATATTTTATTTTGTATCGAATAAAATACTTGTACTATTATGTTTATAGATTGATTAATAAAAATGAGATTTTTTATGATTTACTTACGAATATTATAGTATAAGAAATATGCATATATTCATTTGAAAAAAATATGAATATATGCACCTAAAATGTTTTTTTTTTGTTAAAAAAATTAGAGTTTTTTTTTTTATAAATATTTTAGTTTTTTTATATAAATTTACTAATTTTTAAAAATTTTTACTTTTTAAAACATGCAGCTTTATTAAAAAAATTACATTTTGTTTTAAAAAAATTGCAGTTTTTTTTCGAAAAGTTGCACTATTTTTGAAAAAAAATTGCAGTAATTTAGAAAAAAAATGAAGTTTCTTTTTAAAAAGTTACATTACAATTTTTTTTCTAAAAAACTGTAGTTTTTAAAAAAAATTCAAATTTTTTAAAAATTTATGCTTTCCAAAAAAGTTAAAAAAACAAATTTTTTTTTAGAAAAAAATCCAAAATTTTGTTTTATAATGTTAATTTGAGAGCTTTTTATTAATATTTCCAATAATACAAAAAATTAAGTGGGATTGGTATGATGACGATCATGTCCTTAATGATATGATTTTGATCCAACGTTCCACCTTTAGTTCTTAGGTTCTCAGGAAATTATGAATTCTCAACCGATTTCAACCCTATATATATATATATATATATATATATATATATATATATATATATATATATATATATATATATATATATATGTGTGTGTGTGTGTGTGTGTGTGTGTGTGTGTGCGTGTGTGTGTATGTGTGTGTGTGTGTGAGATCGGTTGAGAACTAATAGTTTTCCGAGAACCCAAGAACTAAAAGTGGAGCGTGAGATCAAAACTAATTCAATAAGGGCATGGTCGTAATCATACCAATCTCATTTAATGTTTAAATTTTTGTGTTATTGGAAACATTAATAAAAAATATTAAACATTTACATAATAACTCAAATTTCAGATTTTTTTAAAAAATATTATCAATTTTTTTTAAAAAAAATGGAGATCATTTAATTTTTTTTTAAGAAAACATGATTTAAAAAAAAATGAAAAAAATATTAAAAAAAACAGCAATTTTTTCAAAAAAACTGCATATTTTTATCAAAAAAACTGCATTTTTTTTTCAAAAAAAATCTGCAATTCTTTCATAAAAAAAATAAAAATTGTATTTCAATTTAAAAAAACAACATTTTTTTTTAAAATCTGCAAACTTTTCAAAAAAAAAAAGCTGCAATTTTTTTAAAAAACCTGTATTTTTTTTAAAAGCATTTATTTTAAAAAACTGCAGTTTTTTTAAAAACCAAATTTTTTCAAAAACACATTATTTTTTTAAAAAAAACTGCATTTTTTAGGTGCATATATACATATTTTTGGTACATTTATGCATATTTTTACAAGTGCATATATGCATATTTCATATTTTATAATATTTGTAAAAGAATCATAAGAAAATTCATTTTATTTACTAATATATAAACACAATACAATAAGTATTTTATTCGATACAATATAAAATATCAAAAACAAAAAATAGTATAAAACATCAAACTGTTTTCATGTCTTCGTGTCAATATTTCCATATTTTATTCAATTTATCATTTTTCATCTCTTCAATATTCAACACAATTTCTCCGAAATCTACAAGAAAAATAAAAAGAAATTTTTTGATGCAAAAACACTCACAAAAATACATATGTGATTTACATGTGAATCACATGTAATTCATATGTGATTTACATGTGAATCACATGTAATTCATATGTGTATTACATATGATTTACATGTGAATCATATATAATTCATATGTGAATTACTGTGAATTACATGTGAATCACATGTAATTTATATATGAATTACATATGATTCATATGTGAATAACATGTGATTTACATGTGAATCACATGTAATTCATATGTGAATTACATGTGATTTAAATGTGAATCATATGTAATTCATATGTGATTCACTTGTGACATGTGATTCACATATAATTTATATATAATGCACTTGTGATTTACATGTGAATTATATGTGATTCAAATGTGAATTACATGTGATTTTTATCTGAATCACATGTAATTTATATGTGATTCACTTGTGACATGTAATGTTTTTTTTTTAATTTTTTTTTATAAAGAACCATTTTTATAAAGTACACCATAATGCATTAACAAAAGCAAACCAAACCTTTGTTTATGAGCGAGGAGCGGCCATTTGTTGCTTCTTTATCATGTTTTACCATGATGTAAATAAATACATACACACACACACACACACATATATATATATATATATATATATATATATATATATCAAGTAATTAAATAAAATGTTACAACACTATTCTTTTTTTTCTTTACTACAGAACTTGTCATAAAATGTTATAAACATCTCTTTTGTAAGTAAATAAAGAAAAAGAAAGAAACTTGAACTTAGTGGTTTACCTTATATCACGAGGTGTAATAAATGTCCACTATGATCCTTGTGCCAAAGCAAAATCCACAACCATTTCCAAGCTTATTTTTCTACTCACAACATCTTGCAATATAAAGATCATTAAAAGTTACAACCAAGCCACTGATTGTGTTTTATTAAAAGAAATTTAATGTGGTTAAAAAGAAGAATATAAACAACTAGTTATTCATGTAAATTAATTTTACCATAAACACATCAAACTCATCCATAGCTGAAATTGAGCTTTTGTCATCTCATGAAGTGCAAGTGCAAAACATAGTGATGAGAATGATTTCTCTCCTCCTGTTATGCACTATAAAGATTATTATACAAAAAGGTTAAAAAAAATGATAGCTAAACTCTGTAGATTATCCCAATGTATAAAAAAGTGGTGATAGGAGTCATATGGTTAATAAGTATGACTTGTGGGAAATATAGTTTTATAGAACTTATAGCACCCGGTTCAATTTGAGTATGTAAATAAACATATGCAACTCACTAAACTCCCGTATACATAAAAAACATGATGATAGCAACCAAATAAACCCACTAGGACATAAACACAAACACATGGTGTGCATGAGGAACTTAACTAGAATAGAAACCTGTGTGTCCCTCGATTGGAGGCAGGAAATGGGGGGGAGGGTGGTAATCTAGGAATTCGGGGGTGGGGACGGAGGTGGGGAGGCTGGAAATTTCGAGGGTGAGGGCAGGGGATGCAATTCCTATACCTTTTGTCCTGTTGACATCCCTAAATTTCAACAAAGAAGTCACAAATCTTTTTTTTTTTTTTTTTTTTTTAACGTGTATATTTTTTAGAGTTCTACATTTCACACCGGTCCACCGTGAATCCATGATTATTTTGGTAAACTCTTGAATTATGGTTATTTTGTTAGAATTCATTTAACATTATGTTTTTGTGATTTTCTCTAGAACTTTGATTAGTTGGATTTCATATTTGGAGACAAAGTTAATCATAAATTCATATACTAAACTAGTGAAACTTTTAGATGTCAATTTTAAAAATATAATTTATAGAATAAAAAACAACTGAAAAATGCATGTAATTTACCATTTGAAATATACTATGCACTCTACCGAATTATATATATGGCTGTACAATTTCATGTAAAAATCGCATAAAATAATATTGAACTAGATTTGGTTTTATTATTTAATTATTCAAATCCAAGATTTAAAAGCTCATCATCTCCTGTCATCTCTCTCTAGGCTCCTCCAAATATTCTTACACCAGAGGATTGCCCAAAACACACTGTCTCTCTTTCTCTTTCTCTCTCTCTCCTCTTTCTATTAATTTATACTATTCCCATCAATCCCAGCTACAAATTCCATTTCTTTTCATTTATATACACAAAGGAGTGGAGGAATAACCAAGAAATATGTAAAGTTTTTTTAGTTAAAATATAATAACAATACCTTGCCTTTGGGGAAGAAACCCACATCCACCGTTCTCAATTATATGCATATTCATTCTTAGATCTTACCCACCTTCAAATCAGACCTCCATTAATGGTAAGTGTATACAGAAACTAATTTTCTTGTGTAGATTTCCCTAATTTTGTTTTGTATTGATCGATTTCTGTGATCTATTTGAATTGTGGGTTTTTATGAATCTGAAATCTACTTGAGATTGATGTTTGAGGGATCCGATTTTCTTGATTTTAGTTCGTGAATACTCGGACTGTTTTCCGATCACTCTTTGGTACCCGATTCTTCCTAATTTTGTCCGGATAAGGTAAGCATTTACTTGTTTTAATCCTTTCTTATCTACATTTTGATCTGTTGAAACTGGAAATATGCATAATTGTGTTGTTCTATCTGCTTCTTCACTAAATTTTTGTTGGACTCATGAAATCTGTAGCGTTTGGATTGATTTGCATCGATATAATAGGGTAAAGTTTCGATTTTTAATCAGAATTTTGATATCTTTCATTCTGTCGTTGTTGTAGTTGAATTGGGTTAGCAACTCAGCACCCCGATTAGTTTTTAGTTGAGGGTTATATCCAATTTCATGGCAATTCAACATGGGGTTATAGTAAAGATGGAATCGGATTTCGGTAAACTATTCATTGGTGGGATTTCATGGGACACCGATGAGGCTCGATTGAAAGAGTATTTTAGTGGTTATGGTGAAGTTATCGAAGCCGTGATCATGAGAGATCGTATAACTGGTCGTGCTCGTGGATTTGGTTTCATCGTCTTCGCTGATCCCGCTGTTGCAGAGAGAGTCGTGATGGAGAAGCATATGATTGATGGTCGAACCGTAAGTTAATTCAAAAATTCTCTAACCCTAATTAATAACAATCAACAATGCGATTTAGATTCTTAATTTCATTAAAAAAAAAATCACACAGGTCGAAGCCAAAAAAGCTGTTCCTAGAGAAGACCACCATGGATTGAACTTGAACAGAAACAACAACAACAGCATTCAAGGATCACCAGGTCCGGGAGGTCGTACGAAGAAGATATTCGTAGGAGGATTAGCGTCAACAGTCACCGAGAGTGATTTCAAGAAATACTTCGATCAATTTGGTACGATTACAGATGTGGTGGTGATGTATGATCACAACACTCAAAGGCCAAGAGGTTTTGGTTTCATCACATTTGATTCAGAGGAATCAGTGGATCGTGTTTTGCATAAAACCTTCCACGAACTCAATGGCAAAATGGTTGAAGTCAAACGGGCCGTCCCAAAAGAGTTATCCCCGGGCCCCAGTCGAAGCCCGTTGGTTGGAGTTGGATTCAACTACGGGTTGACCCGACCCAACACGTTCCTCACCAGCACCTACCCGCAAGGTTACAACATGAGCTCAATTTATGGAGGTCGAACGGATAGCCGGTTCAGCCCGATTGCACAATCGGGCCGAAACGGGTTCTCACCGTTTGGGTCGTCCGGTTACGGGATGGGTATGAACCTGGACCCGGGTTTGAGCCCGAATGCATTTGGAACGACCTCTAACAACATGGGTTACGGGCGGGTTTTGAGCCCGTACTCGAATCGGTTCGTTACCCCTATCGGTTACAACCAAAGTAATGTTAATGTTAGAAACGAGTCGTTTATCGGGTCAACAACTCGAAATGTTTGGGGAAATGGTGGTGGGCTGACGAGCCCGGGTGGGTCCGGTCCGTATTTGGGTTCGGGAACCAACGGTGGGTTTGGAGTATTTGGAAACGGGTCGAACTGGGGTTCGAACCCGATATCTACTCAAGGTGGTGGAGTGAGTTCGTCTGGCTACAATGGTGGAAGTATAGGCGAAAACAACTATGGAATTGGAGGTGGAGGTGGTGGTGGACTTGGAAGAAACAATGGGGTAACCCATGAAGGGTCTTATGGTAATTTATACCGTGGGGGTTCAATGTATGGTGAAACCACTTGGCAGCAGCAGCCTTCTAATGAGCTGGAGGGTTCGGGTCCCGGTCCGGGTTCATTTGGTTATGGGCTTGATAATTCGGAAGATGTCACAGGCAGAAGTTCTGAGGGCTATGTTGGTAATTATAGCATTGCAAATAGACAAACTAATAGGGGTATGTGTTATGTGTATGTCTAATTATATAAATAAGAAAATCACAAAATTGACCAAAATGGGTACGAGTTATTTAACAAAATAGTAACATCTTTTTGGGGCTTATCACACAAAATGACCACCTATTTCACAATGAGCCTCCTTAGAAATTGAAACAATGTTTTTTTTATGGTCTACACCACAAAAACAAAAAAAAAGATATATTGCGAAATACTACATGATTTTTCTTCGAAGGCTTTTATAGTCGAAAAACAATTTCACAATTTGCAAAATGGTGGTCATTTTGTTAAAAATGCATCCCACCCATTACCCATATTGGTCATTTTTGTAATTATCTCTAGATAGCATATATTCGTTTTGCTTTACATGTAGATATGTTGGTTTTAACTCTGCTTTTGGTGAATGATTTACATTACAGGGATTGCTGCATAGAAGTTTTTCAAGATTTGCATACAAGAAAGAAGGTAACTTTTAGGAGGAAGTGTTATTTGGTAGAAAACCCAAACCCTCTTTAGTATACAACACGAGGCAGGTTTTAAGGCTATTTGATTTTGTGGATTCTTCAGAAAAAAGATATAAACTACAAGATTTGATGGCTTTTAAAAAGGGGATTGGATTTGGTGACAAATTATGAATTTTGAATTTTGAATTGACGTTTAGGTTTCCAGTTCAGCATGTGTTCTTGGACAACCCCAACCCAACCCAACCCCCCCCCCCAGTAAGTTCCACTTTTGATGTGTTGTTGTGCATCTTTTCAACATGATGAGAGTGGTTAGATTTAGATCAAAATAATTTGTGTTTCTTTCTTTCATTTCGGATTTTATTTCTTCTTATTGTTGAGTTGTTGTAATGTCTGGTAAATTTGCCAGTACTTGATGATGTTGCTTTTCTTTCCTGAGAATGTACTTTTCAGCTTTCTGTTTGATTTACAAATTAAGTGTGAATGATTTAGAGAGATGTAATCCTTAACCTTTTAGGATTCTTATTAATTAATAAGTTGAATGAATGTTCGTTTTTTTATTTTTTTTTGTTCTTTCATCATCATGGTTTGTATGTTTATATATGTTTTTGAACGAGGTTTAAATGATCTCGTGACGTAATCATTTTCATCAGCCTTCTGTTCTTTAGACCATTTACTATGTCTAATCATTTAACTTGTTTATTTTAGTTTATGTTATTTGGGGTTCTTAAATATCTCTCTATGGCTTTGTCATTATGTTATTTTTAGAGCAACATGACAAAAGTAGAAACATAAACCCTACATTACCAATAGATGAAAACAGTATGGAAATATGTTCCAAATTTTAACAATATGGTGTAAAGGTGATGTTCTTCTTGTTCTATCAAGGAAGATCTATCTCTGAACTAAAATCTTTTTTCAGAACCGAATGAAATAAGTTAACATAATAACTTCGACGACAAACAAACTATGTTACTAATAGGGGTGTTCATGGTTTAGTTTGAAACTGTGAAACCGGTCAAACCGGGCATCGGTTTGGTTTCGCGGTTTGTATTTTTCTTTACAGTTTGGCTTGTGGTTTCAAATTTTCGAAACCGTAATGAATGGTTCGGCTTATGGTTTGAAAAGTTTTAAACCGAATAAAACCGGACCGAACCGTAGTGTGTGTGTGTGTATATATATATATATATATATATATATATATATATATATATATATATATATATATATATATATATATATATATATATATATATATATATATATATATAACCATTAAAACAATGTCATTTTGATAGAAAAAACAACAAGTTTCTTTTTATTCATTTGTTGCGTCTAAATTTATTTTTTCTAGTTTCCTAATGCAACCATGTCATATTTCGATTGTATGTTTTTTTTTATTAAACCTTCAGGTATTTATATCACTAAGTGTGAGACCCATGTATTACATGAGTTTAATTAAAAAAAATAAATATAAAATTTTAATAATTTGAAAGGTTTGAATTTATAAGAAAAATGAGAAAAATTTGAATTATTAAAATTAGTGAAACTTTAATGTATTGAATACATTACATATATAAACATTTTCTAATAAATACCTTACATATATATTACCTTACATATTAAATGTGGAATTTTAATTTAATAAAATGAAAAATACAATAAAATGACAAGTGGAAAATAGAAAATTTAAAAATTGTAGAAAATGTCATGTGTTCAAATAAATGAGAAGATGACATGCGCCAAAAAAACTTTCATTTATTATAGTAGATATTGGGCTTGTTTGGCAGGGAGCTTTTGGAAGCTTTGGGAGCTTCTAGCTTTTAGCTTTTGGCAAAACGCTCTAGTTTAAACAAAAAGGTTCGTTTTGCAGTACGAGCGTTTAGTTTTTAGTTTTAACAAAACGCTCCGATTCTAAAAGCTACTTCATGTAGCTTTTAACAAAACGCTCTGAAGCTTTTGAAATCAATTTCCATAATTACCCTTAAAAATATATTTATACATATTTTTATTTTTAATAAATTGTCCTTTTATGTAATTTTATATATTTCAAAAGCTTCCAGCTACTTTTGCCAAACATTCATATAACAAATAAAAGCTACAGCTTCCTGCTACCAGCTACCCGCTACCAGCTAACCGCTACCCGCTTCCAGCTAACAGCTACTTTTGCCAAACACGCCCATTATCATGTGTGATATTTTAAGTAAGTCTTGTATAAAAGTTTAATGGTTTTATTTTAGTGATAAATCGTGACTAAGGTAGTTGTTTCTTTTAGTCCATCAATGTTTATTCTTTATGTTAATTGTCAATGATTCAATTTGGTTTGTTCTTAATTTTATTTGAAAAATTAGGCGAATGCTCGCGCGTTGCGCAAAAACACATATATAGTTGAAGTCTTTACAAATGTTTTTTTTTTAAATAAAACAATAACGTTGTTGTTAAATTTGATATCATAATTTGTATACTAAATTGATATAATATATTGATTATTTTGAGTTATATGATAATATATAGATCTATTATAACTTAATAATCTCAATCTTTTGAATGACTTCTACCCGTGAGTTACACATGAATAAAATTAAATATAATATATAGTTTAATGTTATTTATAGTTGCTATTATTGTTAATTTATTTTTTTTAAATTTATTTGCTTAATGTTTTAATTTCAATCATTATAATTATTTAAAACATCAAACATTATTTTTTGATTTTAAATGTAACAATATAATCATTTATATAGAATTAGTTTTAACTATTGTTATTGAAAGTTATTTTAAGCTGCTTATTTAGAAACTTTTAACGATTATAAAAAAATCTTTAGGAAATATTTTAGTTAAATTGAGATTGCAATTTAGTTTTTGCATTTATCACTACAGTTTATCACTTATAACTATTTACAAAATATTCTTTGGTTTTTTAAGTGGAACTGAAATTTATATTTAAGTTGACATTGTAAAGCGTAGAAACATCTATATAGTTGAAGTCTTTACAAATATATGTTTTTTTTTTAATATAACAATAACGTTGTTAAATTTGATATAATAATTCGTATACTAAATTGATATAATATATTGATTATATTGAATTTTATGATAATATATATACATCTATTATAACTTCATAATCTCAATCGTTTGAATGACTTCTACCCGCGAGTTACAAATGAATAAAATTAAATATAATATATGATTTAATGTTATTTATAGTTGTTGTTATTGTTAATTAATTTATTAAAATTTATTTGCTTAATGTTTTAATTTCTATCATTAAAATTATTTAGAAAAATCAAACATTATTTTTTGATTTTAAAGGTAACAATATAATCATTTATATAGAGTTATTTTTAATTATTGTTATTGTAAGTTATTTTAAGCTACTTATTTGAAAACTTTTAATGATTATAAAAATATTTTTAGGAGATATTTTAGTTAAATTAAGATTCCAATTTAGTTTTTGTATTTATCACTACAATTTATTACTTTTAACTATTTACAAAATATTTTTTAGTTTTTTAAGCGGAACTGAAATTTATATTTAAGTAGACATTATAATGTTATATTTAAGTTAACAATTTAAGTATTTTGTCAAAGCTGTTCAAAAGTTGTAGCTTTACCAAAACGCCACTTTGACTCATCTATGTGTATAGAAATAAATAATAGTTGAAAATACATATAAAAATATGAATTATATACAAAATTGCCGCCTTAAGTCACGTCTTACAAACGACATGGCTCGCCAAGACTCGGAAAAGCTTAAGATTTGACATTTCCGCCTAGTCATGCCTTACGTTATTTAGAACTTTGCTATTAACCGACTAAAATGTTAACCGATTCACATTGGTTACCAAAATTCATTAACCGATTGAAATGATTATGGTTTGGTTTTGGCCTATAACCGAACGAAACCGACCCATACACACCCCTAGAAAATATAGCATATACATGAATTTTAGTTAGTTATTTTTTGAAGCAACATATATAATATGATCGATAACATGTATATAATATAATTTGCATTAACGATTCAACCACAACATACAATAATTATATTAAAAGAATACTATAACCAAAAAAATATAAAAAAAGAATTAACATATAACAAACATATAAATTAAAAGCTCTACCATAATAAAATAATTCAAAAAACGGTCAAAATACTTCAAACCATTACAAAAATCTTTAAACTTGTTTTCTTTTTCAATTGTATGTGATTTATATGGTTGTCTACATAAAATATTGACCTTTTATAGTAATATTTTCATTAAATGCATATGAAACATAATATATATGTTATAAAACTTTTGAGTGTTTAAGTCATTATTAAGAAAATTTTTGAGTGGTATTAATTTAAAATGGGGGGTTTCAAATGAATATTACACTAATATGTTATAAAATATTATAATTAATTTAAATAGACCATAAACATATATATATATATATATATATATATATATATATATATATATATATAAACCAAATCATTATAATAGCATCTACTTATGGTCCATCAACTTAGATAGATGTATTTTAGGATCATATCATCTCATTGGTATCCATTCATATATTGTGTGTGAATTTAGTTAATTAAATGTAGTTTTTTATTTGATACATTTTTTAGCTATTGACATTGTTATTTGGAAAACCATTTATTTAAACATTTTTTTATTTCGTTTATGATTAATTTCAAGCATTAACCGTTTTTCCAATGTATCAGAATCTTTTTTTTTTTTTTTTAAATTTATGTTGTTTAAACTATTATTGTTATCATGTTGTTTTAAGAAAATAGTTATAACAATTTTTATTACTTATCATAGAAAAAACAATATTTGTTAATAAAATGTTAATTATAAACACCTATTGGTGTTTAATTGTTAAGGAAATTAAGCATTTGGTTGAAAATACTTTATATGCTATAACTGGATGAAATTTTAAGTTATTTATAAATAAAGTTATTAATAATGCTAATTATTTTAAATCTTAAATGTGTCCATTTGTGACCTACACAAATGGGAAAAAATAGAAAGGACAATCGCATCCCAATATTAAAAAAAGTAAACATTTTAGAATTTCTTCTATATAAGTGGAACAAAGATAGAACTTGTGTAGCAAGACTTTTCCAAGAGAATTGGTTTTTGCCATCCAGAAAGTGCTAGCGGCGCAACTTATATAACATGTTTGATGTATAAACAATTAATAATCATTACTAAAATGCATTTGAAAAGTCATTGGAGAATATGAAAAAACATGGAAGTTTCAAATCAATATGGTGCTTGGAAATTTGTCTTTTTTATAAGTTTTGAGAATATGAAAGGACAAAGGAGTTTCAAATCAATGTAATGCTTAGAAAAATGCTAGCTTTATAAGATACTAGGCGAATCTCTGCGCGTTGCGCGAGAATAGAATTATATAGTTAAAGTAATAACTTTTACAAAATTATTATTTAATATTTCTACTTTGAAACAAAATTTTGTAGTAAAGCAAACATATAGTTAATATATTAGTTTTATTAAACATTCTAGTTTAATTTTTAAGTCATTGTGATATATACAATTATTTGATAATTTTATAAACCGTTTAAAATTGTGTAAATTATATATCAAATGAATGATAATATAACGGGTAACAAAACGTATGAAAAAAAAATATGAACTGCAACTTTTAGTAACATAAAAATAGAAAAACATCTATTATAACATTTGTATTAAAAAAGATATATACAATGAATAATAAAAAATACAAAAAATAAACACTATAATTTTTAATAACATAAAAACACTAAAACATCTATTATAACATTTATATTAACTTTTCATATTTAAATCATAAATCTCTTCAAATACATTAATGTTTTTAATGATCAAAACTTTACAACTTTATAAAAGAAAGGAAAATAAAAAGTTATTAGTGATTACTAATTAATAATCATAAGTTAAAAACTTTTGAGTTGTAACTAATTATTATTATTATTATTATTATTATTATTATTATTATTATTATTATTATTATTATTCTTATTCTTATTCTTATTCTTATTCTTATTCTTATGCTTATTCTTATTGTTGTTGTTGTTGTTGTTATTATTATTATTATTATTATATTCGTCCAAATTATTGGTTTTGATGCATCATTTTAATCCCTTCAATTATTAGACATAAATATATTTAATTATAAATTTATAACATACACAGGTGTATATACATGTTAAACAAATCACATATAATATATATATTTTCGTAAATGTCATATGTAATTCTTGTCGTAGTAATATGGATAAATTACTTTCATATGAAGAACATATCATGATAAGTCTAATATAATTACATATCAAACGTTCAAAATTATGTTATCTTTTAAATATCGTCTTTTAAATATGTTGTGTACGATAACCCAATAAAAAAAATAATAGAAAATAAACATAATCAAAATAGAAAAACTACAATAAAATAAATAAAAGCATTGAGTGGTTGAATATATAAATAAAGATGTTACATAAACATACATTTAAATCAAAAGAAAAAACTAACATTTGTCAACTTTGCTCAAACAAAAAAAACCTATATCCATTTTATGAATTTTCTTTCTTCATTTAACACCATTCAACCATAGAAACTTGATGACAATTCTTCACTAACTTGCAATCAAAATATTTTTCTTGAAAAAGAAGAATCAGAAAGATATTCGAAGCAAAACATTGATGTTTGGAGAGTCACATTCAAGATTGAGTAATACACACAAATCATATATAAAGATTAAATGAGAAACTGAATATAAAGAAAGAATAGAAAAGCTTCATTTGTTTTGGTTGAAAGAAAAAAAATCATATTACAATTACCATCGATGCGACATAACCCATTTCTTCAAATCATTATATTTGGATCGTTAATGCTTCAACTATATGAAAACTTTTGAATCACAATATCTTCAAATCCGTCTTACATGTAATATTTTATATAACACAAAAGACACAAAAGATTGACCTTTTTATAGTAAACTTTTCACTAAATGCTAATTAAACATAATATAAGTTATAAAACTTTTGAGTGTTAAATCATAATTAAGAAAACTTTTGAGTTGCATTAGTTAAAAAGGGGGGTTTCAAATGAATGTGGTTTGAGAAAGTTAAAAAATGGGGTTTCAAATGCATCAGATTTAAGAAAAAATGCTAGCTTTATAAGTATGTATGATATAGATAGATAATGATCCTAGTCTAATGGGTCCGGCTTAAATGAGCGTAAAAAGCTCAAACCATGAAACCAAATCGGAGCCAAACGTTAGTAACGGTTTGGTTTGGTTCGGTTTTAATTTTCAATGGTTTGGCTTTGGTTTTCGATTGACAAAAACCGTTACTAACGGTTTGGCATTGGTTTGACATAAAACCGAAAAAACCGGACCATGAACACCCCTAGTTACTAATGTTACTAATACATCAATGTGTGATGTATTATTTTTACCGTTGTTATAACGAAAGAACAGAAGATGGGATAACTCAGTTGGGAGAGCGTCAGACTGAAGATCTGAAGGTCACGTGCACCTTCACCGCATTTTATTTTTTACATTTTACAACTCTAGTCTTCATCCTGGTTTTGAATTGACTATTATGGTTATTCTTAGGATTTATATAATCTTAGAATAAAAAAGAACAATAGCGGGGATAGCTCAGTTGGGAGAGCGTCAGACTGAAGATCTGAAGGTCACGTGTTCGATCCACGTTCACCGCATTTTTATTTCTTCAATAATACAACCTCCTCGTATTTCTTCATTAAAAGCTCAGTTTTGTGTGTTGCTCGGATGTTCTATATATTAGGGATGGTTTATTTTTTTGTTTTCTTCATTTTTTACTTTAAACAACTCAAATAACAACAAAATCTCCAATGAGAAACAAACAAGCTATAAGCGGCCTAGGCTAAGTAACAGTGAAGCTGACATAAATATAAACAAGGACTACAAGCGTTGAAAGCATGATGTCAGGATAAATAATATAATTATAATGAAAAGATAGGTTTTACAAGTTAGGTAAGTCATCGATGGAACATATGTTAGCTGCTGAGGTTGAAATTTATGGTCAACTTTCAAGTTGGTTTACCAGGTCTTAAGTGAGTCCTATTCGTAAGGATATGGTGGGTAGAGTTTTCAATAATCACGTATGCAACGTATCTTTTTTCATGTAGTAAAAATCTTAAATTTTCCATTTAAGCATCAATATTATATACTTGCATCATGGCATAGAACATTTCATTCTGCACTTTAACTCCTTTAATACTTGTTCAATGTTTCACAGTATCTCCTTATCTATTAGAACATTCTCTAGTTATCATCATCATGAATCAAAAACTTGTACTTAGTACATAGGTACATGTATACCTTCATGCTTGACACCTTGCACCTCTTATTCATTTCTTGTTATAACATCTACAATGATGTATAGTTTAAATGGATTTTTGGATAATGTGAAATGAGTAATTGTCTTTAAATAGATTAAACATGATCATAGTTGAATGGCGTTGGCATTTAATTAATATGAAATTCAATGACCATTGAAGTTTTCATGGTCATTGAAATGTTCAACGAATATATGTAGACGTTGGTTCAAATCAGAACAATTATGTAATTAAGAACGCAGGAAAAAATATGAACCATATAATTCATTTTGCATCAAAAAGAACAGTAGCGGGGATAGCTTAGTTGGGAGAGCATCAGACTGAAGATCTGAAGGTCACGTGTTAGATCCACGTTCACCGCATTTTTATTTCTTCAATAATACAACCTCCTCGTATTTTTTCATTAAATGCTCAGTTTTGTGTGGTGCTCGGATGTTCTATATTTTAAGGATGATTTATTTTTTTTGTTTTCTTCATTTTTTACTTTAAACATCTCAAATAACAACAAAATCTCCGATGAGAAACAAACAAGCTATAAGCGGCCTAGGCTAAGTAACAGTGAAGCTGACATAAATATAAACAAGGTCTACAAGCTTTGAAAGCTTGATGTCGGGATAAATAATATAATTATAATGAAAAGACAGGTTTTACAAGTTAGGTAAGTCATCGATGGAACATATGTTAGCTGCTGAGGTTGAAATTTGTGGTCAACTTTCAAGTTGGTTTACCAGGTCTTAAGTGAGTCCTATTCGTAAGGATATGGTGGGTAGAGTTTTCAATAATCACGTACGCAATGTATCTTTTTTCATGTAGTAAAAATCTTAACTTTTCCATTTAAGCATCAATATTATATACTTGCATCATGGCATTGAACATTTCATTCTACACTTTAACTCCTTTAATACTTCTTCAATGTTTCATAGTATCTCCTTATCTATTAGAACATTCTCTAGTTATCATCATCATGAATCAAAAACTTGTACTTAGTACATAGGTACTTGTATACCTTCATGCTTGACACCTTGCACCTCTTATTCATTTCTTGTTATAACATCTATAATGATGTATAGGTTAATTGAATTTTTGGATAATGTGAAATGAGTAATTGTCTTTAAATAGATTAAACATGATCATACTTGGATGGCGTTGGCATTTAATTAATATGAAATTCAATGACCATTGAAGTGTTCATGGTCATTGATATGTTCAATGAATATATGTAGACTTTGGTTCAAATCAGAACAATTATGTAATTAAGAACGCAGGAAAAAATATGAACTATATAATTCATTTTGCATCAAAAAGAACAATAGCGGGGATAGCTTAGTTGGGAGAGCATCAGACTGAAGATCTGAAGGTCACGTGTTAGATCCACGTTCACCGCATTTTTATTTCTTCAATAATACAACCTCCTCGTATTTTTTCATTAAAAGCTCAGTTTTGTGTGTTGCTCGGATGTTCTATATTTTAAGGATGATTTATTTTTTTTGTTTTCTTCATTTTTTACTTTAAACATCTCAAATAACAACAAAATCTCCGATGAGAAACAAACAAGCTATAAGCGGCCTAGGCTAAGTAACAGTGAAGCTGACATTAATATAAACAAGGTCTACAAGCTTTGAAAGCTTGATGTCGGGATAAATAATATAATTATAATGAAAAGACAGGTTTTACAAGTTAGGTAAGTCATTGATGGAACATATGTTAGCTGCTGAGGTTGAAATTTGTGGTCAACTTTCAAGTTGGTTTACCAGGTCTTAAGTGAGTCCTATTCGTAAGGATATGGTGGGTAGAGTTTTCAATAATCACGTATGCAATGTATCTTTTTTCATGTAGTAAAAATCTTAAATTTTCCATTTAAGCATCAATATTATATACTTGCATCATGGCATTGAACATTTCATTCTGCACTTTAACTCCTTTAATACTTCTTCAATGTTTCGTAGTATCTCCTTATCTATCAGAACATTCTCTAGTTATCATCATCATGAATCAAAAACATGTACTTAGTACATAGGTACATGTATACCTTCATGCTTGACACCTTGCACCTCTTATTCATTTCTTGTTATAACATCTATAATGATGTATAGGTTAATTGAATTTTTGGATAATGTGAAATGAGTAATTGTCTTTAAATAGATTAAACATGATCATAGTTGGATGGCGTTGGCATTTAATTAATATGAAATTCAATGACCATTGAAGTGTTCATGGTCATTGATATGTTCAATGAATATATGTAGACTTTGGTTCAAATCAGAACAATTATGTAATTAAGAACGCAAGAAAAAATATGAACTATATAATTCATTTTGCATCAAAAAGAACAATAGCGGGGATAGCTCAGTTGGGAGAGCGTCAGACTAAAGATCTGAAGGTCATGTGTTAGATCCACGTTCACCGCATTTTTATTTCTTCAATAATAAAACCTCCTCGTATTTTTTCATTAAAAGCTCAGTTTTGTGTGTTGCTCGGATGTTCTATATATTAGGGATGATTTATTTTTTTTGTTTTCTTCATTTTTTACTTTAAACATCTCAAATAACAACAAAATCTCCAATGAGAAACAAACAAGCTATAAGCGGCCTAGGCTAAGTAACAGTGAAGCTGACATAAATATAAACAAGGACTACAAGCTTTGAAAGCTTGATGTCGGGATAAATAATATAATTATAATGAAAAGACAGGTTTTACAAGCTAGGTAAGTCATCGATGGAACATATGTTAGCTGCTGAGGTTGAAATTTGTAGTCAACTTTCAAGTTGGTTTACCAGGTCTTAAGTGAGTCCTATTCGTAGGGATATGGTGGGTAGAGTTTTCAATAATCACGTATGCAACGTATCTTTTTTCATGTAGTAAAAATCTTAAATTTTCCATTTAAGCATCAATATTATATACTTGCATCATGGCATAGAACATTTCATTCAGCACTATAACTCCTTTAATACTTGTTCAATGTTTCATAGTATCTCCTTATCTATTAGAACATTCTCTAGTTATCATCATCATGAATCAAAAACTTGTACTTAGTACATAGGTACATGTATACCTTCATGCTTGACACCTTGCACCTCTTATTCATTTCTTGTTATAACATCTACAATGATGTATAGTTTAAATGGATTTTTGGATAATGTGAAATGAGTAATTGTCTTTAAATAGATTAAACATGATCATAGTTGAATGGCGTTGGCATTTAATTAATATGAAATTCAATGACCATTGAAGTTTTCATGGTCATTGAAATGTTCAACGAATATATGTAGACGTTGGTTCAAATCAGAACAATTATGTAATTAAGAACGCATGAAAAAATCTGAACTATATAATTGATTTTGCATCAAAAAGAAAAATAGCGGGGATACCTCAGTTAAGAGAGCGTCAGACTGAAGATCAGAAGGTCACGTGTTCGATCCACGTTCACCGCATTTTTATTTCTTCAATAATACAACCTCCTCATATTTCTTCATTAAAATCTTAGTTTTGTGTGTTGCTCGGATGTTCTATATATTAAGGATGATTTATTTTTTTGTTTTCTTCATATTTTTACTTTAAACAACACAAATAGCAAGAAACTCTCCGATGAGAATCAAACAAACTATAAGCGGGCTTGGATAAGTAACAGTGAAGCTGACATAAATATAAAAAGGACTTCAAGCTTTGAAAGCATGATGTCGGGATAAATAATATAATTATAATGAAAAGACAGGTTTTACAAGTTAGGTAAGTCATTGATGGAACATATGTTAGCTTTTGAGGTTGAAATTTGTGGTCAACTTTCAAGTTGGTTTACCAGGTCTTAAGTGAGTCCTATTCGTAAGGATATGGTGGGTAGAGTTTTCAATAATCACGTATGCAATGTATCTTTTTTAATGTAGTAAAAATCTTAAATTTTCCATTTAAGCATCAATATTATATACTTGCATCATGGCATTGAACATTTCATTCTGCACTTTAACTCCTCTAATATTTCTTCAATGTTTCATAGTATCTCCTTATCTATTAGAACATTCTCTAGTTATCATCATCATGAATCAAAAGCTTGTACTTAGTACATAGGTACATGTATACCTTCATGCTTGACACCTTGCACCTCTTATTCATTTCTTGTTATAACATCTACAATGATGTATAGGTTAATTGAATTTTTGGATAATGTGAAATGAGTAATTGTCTTTAAATAGATTAAACATGATCATAGTTGGATGGCGTTGGCATTTAATTAATATGAAATTCAATGACGATTGAAGTGTTCATGGTCATTGATATGTTCAATGAATATATGTAGACTTTGGTTCAAATCAGAACAATTATGTAATTAAGAACGCAGGAAAAAATATGAACTATATAATTCATTTTGCATCAAAAAGAACAATAGCGGGGATAGCTCAGTTGGGAGAGCGTCAGACTGAAGATCTGAAGGTCACGTGTTAGATCCACGCTCACCGCATTTTTATTTCTTCAATAATACAACCTCCTCGTATTTTTTCATTAAAAGCTCAGTTTTGTGTGTTGCTCGGATGTTCTATATATTAGGGATGATTTATTTTTTTTGTTTTCTTCATTTTTTACTTTAAACATCTCAAATAACAAGAAACTCTCCGATGAAAAACAAACAAGCTATAAGCGGCCTAGGCTAAGTAACAATGAAGCTGACATAAATATAAACAAGGACTACTAGCTTTGAAAGCTTGATGTCGGGATAAATAATATAATTATAATGAAAAGACAGGTTTTACAAGCTAGGTAAGTCAATGATGGAACATATGTTAGCTGCTGAGGTTGAAATTTGTGGTCAAGTTTCAAGTTGGTTTACCAGGTCTTAAGTGAGTCCTATTCGTAAGGATATGGTGGGTAGAGTTTTCAATAATCACGTACGCAATGTATCTTTTTTCATGTAGTAAAAATCTTAACTTTTCCATTTAAGCATCAATATTATATACTTGCATCATGGCATTGAACATTTAATTCTGCACTTTAACTCCTTTAATACTTCTTCACTGTTTCATAGTATCTCCTTATCTATTAGAACATTCTCTAGTTATCATCATCATGAATCAAAAACTTGTACTTAGTACATAGGTACTTGTATACCTTCATGCTTGACACCTTGCACCTCTTATTCATTTCTTGTTATAACATCTACAATGATGTATAGGTTAATTGAATTTTTGGATAATGTGAAATGAGTAATTGTCTTTAAATAGATTAAACATGATCATAGTTGGATGGCGTTGGCATTTAATTAATATGAAATTCAATGACCATTGAAGTGTTCATGGTCATTGATATGTTCAATGAATATATGTAGACTTTGGTTCAAATCAGAACAATTATGTAATTAAGAACGCAGGAAAAAATATGAACTATATAATTCATTTTGCATCAAAAAGAACAATAGCGGGGATAGCTTAGTTGGGAGAGCATCAGACTGAAGATCTGAAGGTCACGTGTTAGATCCACGTTCACCGCATTTTTATTTCTTCAATAATACAACCTCCTCGTATTTTTTCATTAAAAGCTCAGTTTTGTGTGTTGCTCGGATGTTCTATATTTTAAGGATGATTTATTTTTTTTGTTTTCTTCATTTTTTACTTTAAACATCTCAAATAACAACAAAATCTCCGATGAGAAACAAACAAGCTATAAGCGGCCTAGACTAAGTAACAGTGAAGCTGACATAAATATAAACAAGGTCTACAAGCTTTGAAAGCTTGATGTCGGGATAAATAATATAATTATAATGAAAAGACAGGTTTTACAAGTTAGGCAAGTCATCGATGGAACATATGTTAGCTGCTGAGGTTGAAATTTGTGGTCAACTTTCAAGTTGGTTTACCAGGTCTTAAGTGAGTCCTATTCGTAAGGATATGGTGGGTAGAGTTTTCAATAATCACGTACGCAATGTATCTTTTTTCATGTAGTAAAAATCTTAACTTTTCCATTTAAGCATCAATATTATATACTTGCATCATGGCATTGAACATTTCATTCTACACTTTAACTCCTTTAATACTTCTTCAATGTTTCATAGTATCTCCTTATCTATTAGAACATTCTCTAGTTATCATCATCATGAATCAAAAACTTGTACTTAGTACATAGGTACTTGTATACCTTCATGCTTGACACCTTGCACCTCTTATTCATTTCTTGTTATAACATCTATAATGATGTATAGGTTAATTGAATTTTTGGATAATGTGAAATGAGTAATTGTCTTTAAATAGATTAAACATGATCATAGTTGGATGGCGTTGGCATTTAATTAATATGAAATTCAATGACCATTGAAGTGTTCATGGTCATTGATATGTTCAATGAATATATGTAGACTTTGGTTCAAATCAGAACAATTATGTAATTAAGAACGCAGGAAAAAATATGAACTATATAATTCATTTTGCATCAAAAAGAACAATAGCGGGGATAGCTTAGTTTGGAGAGCATCAGACTGAAGATCTGAAGGTCACGTGTTAGATCCACGTTCACCGCATTTTTATTTCTTCAATAATACAACCTCCTCGTATTTTTTCATTAAAAGCTCAGTTTTGTGTGTTGCTCGGATGTTCTATATTTTAAGGATGATTTATTTTTTTTGTTTTCTTCATTTTTTACTTTAAACATCTCAAATAACAACAAAATCTCCGATGAGAAACAAACAAGCTATAAGCGGCCTAGGCTAAGTAACAGTGAAGCTGACATAAATATAAACAAGGTCTACAAGCTTTGAAAGCTTGATGTCGGGATAAATAATATAATTATAATGAAAAGACAGGTTTTACAAGTTAGGTAAGTCATTGATGGAACATATGTTAGCTGCTGAGGTTGAAATTTGTGGTCAACTTTCAAGTTGGTTTACCAGGTCTTAAGTGAGTCCTATTCGTAAGGATATGGTGGGTAGAGTTTTCAATAATCACGTATGCAATGTATCTTTTTTCATGTAGTAAAAATCTTAAATTTTCCATTTAAGCATCAATATTATATACTTGCATCATGGCATTGAACATTTCATTCTGCACTTTAACTCCTTTAATACTTCTTCAATGTTTCATAGTATCTCCTTATCTATCAGAACATTCTCTAGTTATCATCATCATGAATCAAAAACATGTACTTAGTACATAGGTACATGTATACCTTCATGCTTGACACCTTGCACCTCTTATTCATTTCTTGTTATAACATCTATAACGATGTATAGGTTAATTGAATTTTTGGATAATGTGAAATGAGTAATTGTCTTTAAATAGATTAAACATGATCATAGTTGGATGGCGTTGGCATTTAATTAATATGAAATTCAATGACCATTGAAGTGTTCATGGTCATTGATATGTTCAATGAATATATGTAGACTTTGGTTCAAATCAGAACAATTATGTAATTAAGAACGCAAGAAAAAATATGAACTATATAATTCATTTTGCATCAAAAAGAACAATAGCGGGGATAGCTCAGTTGGGAGAGCGTCAGACTAAAGATCTGAAGGTCACGTGTTAGATCCACGTTCACCGCATTTTTATTTCTTCAATAATACAACCTCCTCGTATTTTTTCATTAAAAGCTCAGTTTTGTGTGTTGCTCGGATGTTCTATATATTAGGGATGATTTATTTTTTTTTGTTTTCTTGATTTTTTACTTTAAACATCTCAAATAACAACAAAATCTCTGATGAGAAACAAACAAGCTATAAGCGGCCTAGGCTAAGTAACAGTGAAGCTGACATAAATATAAACAAGGACTACAAGCTTTGAAAGCTTGATGTCGGGATAAATTGTAACAGCCCGGAATCTCAGGTATTGTTAAATTATGTTTTTGGGTGAGTTAAGAGGGGACTCGGCGAGTCGGAGCCTAGACTCGCCGAGTAGGATCGCAGACTTGGTCGCGGGTTCGCGACTGGACTCGACGAGTCCGATATGGACTCGGCGAGTCTACGCTGTTTAGCGAAAACCCTAACCGTTCAGGTTTGGGTCGTATATAATGCACTTATAGGCCGTCATTGTCCGTCTTTAGTCGACTGAGAAGAACCCTAAACGGCTGTGGGCGTCTAGAGCAAGAGTGAAGGATATTAGGGCTTTGAAGAAATTGTTGTGCAAGGAGGAGAAGAGTTTTGGCTAAAGGAACATCAAGGGATTCGAGTTCTGCGGTTTGGAGACACAGTGAGGGCATATTTCAGGTAATATTTCGGATTCCTTTCTGTTATGTTGATGTGTGCATGGATTTAGGGTTTATGGAACCCATTTGGTGATTAGATGAATTAGTACCTTGTTACCCAACGACTATAATCATGTATTAGGACCTTTAGAGGTCCAGAAGGTCCCATGCTTGTGTATTTCGGGACGAAACTTATCTCAGGAAGCAGTTTGATCGACTGCATGGCGTGGACTCGCCGAGTCCGATGAGCAGACTCGGCGAGTAGCTTGGAGATTGTCTGGAACTCGTCGAGCTGTTCTTCAGACTCGGCGAGTGGAGTCGGGGTGGCCCCGCGATTTTTCCACAAGGATCTCGTCGAGTCAAGAGGGATACTCGACGAGTAGAAAGGGAACATCAGGGGAAGTCGGGGAGGACGTCTAGACTCGCCGAGTCGCCATGGCACTCGCCGAGTCCGGTCGAGTTGACCGTTGACCGTTGACCATTGACCGTTGACCAGAGTTGACCTAAGTCTGCCTCTTTAGGGATAGTCACACTTATAAGGTATAAGTGTTAATGAGAGATATGTGATGTTATAG
Source organism: Lactuca serriola (assembly GCF_051521515.1). Taxonomy (NCBI): domain Eukaryota; kingdom Viridiplantae; phylum Streptophyta; class Magnoliopsida; order Asterales; family Asteraceae; genus Lactuca; species Lactuca serriola. Next base: position 20,114,590 of record NC_136412.1, on the reverse strand, counting down.
GGAGGTTGTAGCTCGTCGGATTGTGCACGAGTGACTTCAGGATTTGCTAGCTTTCAGCATTTACGAGGTGAGTCTTCTCACTATACTGTACCTGGAAGGGTTTGACTGTGTGACCGGAAGGTCAGATATGATATGTGATATGTATGCTATATGTGGTAAATTATTTGTTATATGTGTTATGTATGTCATGGGCCGGAAGGCGATTATATTATGGGCCGGAAGGCAATATGTTATGGGCCGGAAGGCGATATGTTGTGTGATGGACCGGAAGGTCGGCGTGGGTAGGACCGGAAGGTTTACCCAGCAGGGACGGAAGTCCCCTGAGACACATGGACCGGAAGGTCATGGCCTGGAAAGGCGTATGTGCGTAAGTTGTATATTGGGGAACTCACTAAGCATTTATGCTTATAGTTGTTTATGTATGTGTTTCAGGTACTAGCGAGGACCGTGGGAAGGCGCCGGCGTGATCGATACACACTGGAGAATGTTTTTATGATCTTGGGATTTTGACTATTTGTATTTGATAGAATACTCAAACTCTTTATGCCTTGTTTTGAATGGAAATACTTTATTTTTAAAAAACGAAAATTTGTTTGAAAATTTGAGTTGTTACAATTGGTATCAGAGCCTTGGTTTGAGGGATTCGGGTGCACCTTCGGGAGTAACTGAACTCAAACCGAGGATTTGAGGAAAACTTTTTAAATAAAGGCGTAAACTTTTGTAAATGGTTGTGTGGTAAGCAAGAAAGAAGCAGTGTGTACGATCAGTCAGCGCCCGAACGGTAAAGATCCCCAAAATACCTTACAATGTTATATGATATAAATTTTTATGCATGCTAGAAGACTAGGTATTCATGATAGGACTAGAGTGGCCTGATTTGTGATGCCTTAGTCTAGGGAAGTTTGCCGATATGAGATGCTTTGCTAGTATGCGGGTAGATAGTGCATATCAGAAGTAGAGTACTCACTATCCGGGGTTTGGGGAGGAAGACTTGGGATGAATGCTGATGCGGTGTGGTCGGTAGTATTGGGCCCGTACTACCGAAGACACCGGGTCAGTGGGAGACCCAAGTACGAATCCCTGGATATCGGAGACTGAGTAGGGTTGCGTTATCGAGTGCAAATACACTCGATGGAGTCTCTGATAGTTTTATGTTGTATTTCAGAGACATCATGGTTAGACCACACCACGGAGCGAGTACGAGCGGTGTGAGTGACGAGGAGATTCGTCAGATGATTCACGAGGAGGTAGCGGCGGCGATCCGGGCTGAGATCCCGGAGATGTTTGGGTCTATTAAGACCACCCTGATGGAGACATTCGATGAGCGGTACGCCACATTGACTGAGGCTGCAACCGCTGCAGTTACCGCAGCTGTGGCCGCTGCTAGGCCACAGGGGGGTGACTCGTTGCTGTTCCGAGAGTTCAGCAACACGAAGCCACCGGAGTTCGATGGGACGCAGGATCCGATTGCTGCGATGAGGTGGATCGCGGACATAGAGGGGTGCTTCTACACTTGTTCATGCCCGAAGCACCTGAGGGTACGGTTCGCTTTGAACCAGCTCCGTCTGGGAGCGAAGGACTGGTGGAAGTTCGTGACGGCGAACTTCACTTTGGCAGAGACTACAGCGGTGACATGGGAGGGGTTTACTGCCATGTTCAGGGATGAGTACGTTCCCCCGGTGGAGCGGGAACGATTGGTTCAGGAGTTCTTAACCCTCAAGCAGGGTACAGATTCGGTGGCGGTGATCACGCGGAAGTTTCATGAGAGGGCGATGTTTTGCCCCGAGCTGGTGTCCACAGAGCAGGCTCGGATGAGCCGGTACTTGGGTGTCTTGAGGAGGGATATCCGGGAGTTTGTGTCAAACTCCACTTACCATACTTTTGCGGAGCTTCAGGCGAATGCCAGGAAGCGCGAGATCGAGTTGGAGACCCAGGCCAGGGAGGAGGCCGAGTCTCAGCGGGTGGACCGGCGACCGGCTCAGTCCCAGCCGGCAGCCAAGCGGATAAAGTCCGCCGATTCGAGGACAGGAGGTTCGAAGGGTCGCACTTGCGGGAAGTGCGGCAAGAGTCATGATGGGGTATGTCGATCTGGTGCTTGCTACAAGTGTGGCAAGGAGGGGCACATTGCTAGGAAGTGCCCCAAGGGATTGACGGTTTGCTTTCATTGCAACCAGACTGGCCATAGGAAGGCCGAGTGCCCTCAGCTTCTTCAGGGATCTGCACCTGCTACCGGAGCTACTGCGACTCGACCGGTGAAGGCCGAGGCCCCGAGGGCTCGGAGAAGAGCCTTTCAACTGACTGCGGAGGAGGTCCGCGCTGCGCCCGATGTCGTGGCAGGTATGTTGTAATTCATGTATTTATTTTAATGTCGAGATGTTATGCTTATGTTATTATATGCGTAGGTACTTTCCTTGTGAACTCTGTGCCTGCCTTAGTGTTATTTGACTCGGGTGCGAGTAGGTCCTTTGTGTCCTTAGCCTTTAGTCAGCATATCAGCGCTAGTCGTGAGTCGTTGAGTCGACCTTTGAGAGTTTCTATAGCTGACGAGAAAGTGATCTGTGCTAGAGATTTTCGGGGTTGAATTCCCGATTGACCTGATTCCTATTGCGATGGGTGATGTCTGTGTCATCGTGGGCATGGACTGGTTGAGCCGATTCGGCGCTGTCATCGACTGTGAGCGTCAGTTGGTGACTATACGAAACCATAGTGGGGGAGTTCTTTCGGTGTACGGCGAGGGTACCCGTTTGGGATCAGCTTTTTGTTCGGCCACTAGGGCGAGGCAGTGTCTACAGCAGGGCTGTAAGGGTTTTGTGGCGTATGTGATGGATACGCGGATGGTTTCCGAGAGACCGAAGTCAGTTGAGGAGGTCCCTGTGGTGCGTGAGTTTCCAGATGTTTTTCCCGAGGAGCTGCCGGGAGTACCTCCTGTGAGGCAAGTAGAGTTTGGTATCGATCTGGTTCTGGGGGCCGCGCCTATTGCTAAAGTGCCTTATCGTCTTGCACCTCCAGAGATGCAAGAGTTGTCCTCGCAGCTCCAGGAGTTGCTGGGGAAGGGATTCATTCGGCCGAGCAGCTCGCCGTGGGGAGCACCTATTCTATTCGTCAAGAAGAAGGATGGTTCACACCGGATGTGCATTGATTACCGGGAGTTGAACAAGTTGACGGTCAAGAACCGTTACCCGTTACCGAGGATCGATGACTTATTCGATCAGTTGCAGGGAGCGTCTTGGTTTTCCAAGATCGATCTGAGGTCAGGGTACCATCAGGTGAGGGTGCGGGATGGGGATGTCCATAAGACAGCGTTTAGGACGCGATATGGGCATTATGAGTTTGTGGTGATGCCTTTCGGGCTCACCAATGCCCCGGCTGTGTTCATGGATCTCATGAACAGGGTATGCAGGCCGATGTTGGATCGATCAGTGATTGTATTTATCGACGACATTCTGGTGTATTCTAGATCTAGAGAGCAGCATGAGGAGCATTTGAGGGAGGTCCTTGAGGTATTGAGGTCAGAGAAGCTTTATGCAAAGTTCTCCAAATGTGACTTCTGGTTGCGGGAGGTCCAATTTCTAGGACATGTTGTTAATCAGAAAGGGATATTGGTCGATCCGGCCAAGGTTGAGGCGGTGATGAGTTGGGAAGTGCCGAAGTCACCTTCTGAGATCAGGAGCTTCCTTGGGTTGGCAGGGTATTATCGGAGATTTATCAAGGATTTCTCCAAGATCGCAGTGCCACTCACCAGATTGACCCGGAAGGGTGTTGCATTCTCATGGGGGCCCGAGCAGCAGACCTCCTTTGAGATACTCCGCCAGAGATTGTGCGAAGCCCCGGTATTAGCCCTCCCGGAAGGGATGGAAGATTTTGTAGTATATTGCGACGCATCGATTTCGGGACTGGGTGCAGTGTTGATGTAGAGGGGTCATGTGATAGCGTATGCGTCGAGGCAGCTGAAGCCTCATGAGGCGAGATATCCCACGCATGATTTAGAGTTGGGGGCAGTAGTATTCGCTCTCAAGATTTGGCGTCACTACCTGTATGGGGTTCGATGTACAATATATACGGACCATAAGAGCTTGAAGTATTTGATGGATCAGCCCAACCTAAATATGCGTCAGAGGAGGTGGTTGGATGTGGTCAAGGATTATGATTGTGAGATCCTGTACCACCCAGGTAAGGCTAATGTGGTAGCCGACGCGTTGAGCCGCAAAGCGGAGAGCACTCCATTGCGAGATGTATGCTTGAGACTGACTGTGATGACTCCTGTATTGGATGCTATTCATGGGGCACAGGCTGAAGCTGTGCGACCGGAAATGCAGAAGAAAGAGCGGGTTGTGGGGTTAATTTCAGAGTTCGTTAAGGATGGGCGAGGGCTTATGACATTTCAGGGTCGGATTTGGGTACCGTTTGTGGGCGGGACGCGTATTACTTTGATGGAAGAGGCTCATAGATCGAAATTCTCGATCCATCCCGGTGCTACGAAGATGTATTTGGACTTGAGGAAAGAGTATTGGTGGCCCTGCATGAAGAGGGACGTTGCATGGTTCGTTGAGAGGTGCTTGACCTGCCGTAGGGTTAAGGCCGAGCACTAGAGACCGCACGGCAAGTTACAGCCATTGGAGATCCCCGAGTGGAAGTGGGAACAAATCACTATGGATTTCATCACCAAATTGCCGAGGACTGCCAGGGGAGTTGATGCAATTTGGGTGATTGTGGATAGGTTGACGAAGAGTGCACACTTCCTTGCCATCAGTGAGAGTTCTTCAGCGGAGAAGTTGGCGGAGATATATGTGAGAGAGGTAGTATCTCGGCATGGGGTACCGATCTCGATTGTTTCAGACCGTGATGTGCGTTTCACTTCCAGGTTCTGGAAGAAATTTCATGAGGAGCTGGGTACTAAATTGCATTTTAGTACCGCATACCATCCCCAGACAGACGATCAGAGCGAGCGGACGATTCAGACGCTGGAGGACATGCTCCGGGCGTGTGTGTTAGACTTCGGGGGTAGTTGGGATGCGTATTTACCTTTGGCATAGTTTTCCTACAACAACAGCCATCATTCGAGCATTGGTATGCCACCTTTTGAGCTGTTGTATGGTAGGAGATGTCGGACCCCCATTTGCTGGGGAGAGGTGGGACAGAGAGTGATGGGCAGCACGGAGATCGTGCTTTAGACGACAGAGCAGATTCAGCAAGTTAGGCAGAGGTTATTGACTACCCAGAGCCGACAGAAGAGTTATGCAGACAGGCGCCGATCCGAGCTTGAATTTCAGGTCGGCGACTTCGTTCTCCTGAAGGTCTCCCCTTGGAAAGGAGTGATTCGATTCAGGAAGAGGGGCAAGTTGGGGCCCCGGTATATTGGGCCATTTCGTGTGATTGCAAGGATAGGCCGGGTAGCTTATCGGTTGGAGTTGCCAGCGGAGTTGGGACAGATCCACGACACTTTTCATGTGTCGCAATTGAGGAAGTGCATAACCGATGAGTCGGCAGTGGTTCCATTGGAGGATATTCAGGTGGATGCGAGCCTGAATTATGCCGAGAGACCAGTGGCCATCAGGGATCGGAAGATCAAGGTTATGAGGAACAAGGAAGTACCTCTGGTGTTGGTTCAGTGGCAACACCGTAAGAGGTCGGAAATGACTTGGGAGCCGGAATGTGAGATGCGGGAGCAGCATCCGGAACTATTTTCAGAGTGAGACTTCGAGGGCGAAGTCTAATCCAAGTGGGGGAGAATTGTAATAGCCCGAAATCTCAGGTATTGTTAAATTATGTTTTTGGGTTAGTTACGAGGGGACTCGGCGAGTCGGAGCCTAGACTCGCCGAGTAGGATCGCAGACTTGGTTGCGGGTTCGCGACTGGACTCGACGAGTCCGATATGGACTCGGCGAGTCTACACTGTTTAGCGAAAACCCTAACCGTTCAGGTTTGGGTCGTATATAATGCACTTATAGGCCGTCATTGTCCGTCTTTAGTCGAATGAGAAGAACCCTAAACGGCTGTGGGCGTCTAGAGCAAGAGTGAAGGATATTAGGGCTTTGAAGAAATTGTTGTGCAAGGAGGAGAAGAGTTTTGGCTAAAGGAACAGCAAGGGATTCGAGTTCTGCGGTTTGGAGACACAGTGAGGGCATATTTCAGGTAATATTTCGGATTCCTTTTTGTTATGTTGATGTGTGCATGGATTTAGGGTTTATGGAACCCATTTGGTCATTAGATGAATTAGTACCTTGTTACCCAACGACTATAATCCTGTATTAGGACCTTTAGAGGTCCAGAAGGTCCCATGCTTGTGTATTTCGGGACGAAACTTATCTCAGGAAGCAGTTTGATCGACTGCAGGGCGTGGACTCGCCGAGTCCGATGAGCAGACTCGGCGAGTAGCTTGGAGATTGTCTGGAACTCGTCGAGCTGTTCTTCAGACTCGGCGAGTGGAGTCGGGGTGGCCCCGCGATTCTTCCACAAGGATCTCGTCGAGTCAAGAGGGATACTCGACGAGTAGAAAGGGAACATCAGGGGAAGTCGGGGAGGACGTCTAGACTCGCCGAGTCGCCATGGCACTCGCCGAGTCCGGTCGAGTTGACCGTTGGCCGTTGACCATTGACCGTTGACCAGAGTTGACCTAAGTCTGCCTCTTTAGGGATAGTCACACTTATAAAGTATAAGTGTTAATGAGAGATATGTGATGTTATAGGGAGGTTGTAGCTCGTCGGATTGTGCACGAGTGACTTCAGGATTTGCTAGCTTTCAGCATTTACGAGGTGAGTCTTCTCACTATACTGTACCCGGAAGGGTTTGACTGTGTGACCGGAAGGTCAGATATGAAATGTGATATGTATGCTATATGTGGTAAATTATTTGTTATATGTGTTATGTATGTCATGGGCCGGAAGGCGATTATATTATGGGCCGGAAGGCAATATGTTATGGGCCGGAAGGCGATATGTTGTGTGATGGACCGGAAGGTCGGCGTGGGTAGGACCGAAAGGTTTACCCAGCAGGGACGGAAGTCCCCTGAGACACATGGACCGGAAGGTCATGGCCTGGAAAGGCGTATGTGCGTAAGTTGTATATTGGGGAACTCACTAAGCATTTATGCTTATAGTTGTTTATGTATGTGTTTCAGGTACTAGCGAGGACCGTGGGAAGGCGCCGGCGTGATCGATACACACTGGAGAATGTTTTTATGATCTTGGGATTTTGACTATTTGTATTTGATAGAATACACAAACTCTTTATGCCTTGTTTTGAATGGAAATACTTTATTTTTAAAAAACGAAAATTTGTTTGAAAATTTGAGTTGTTACATAAATAATATAATTATAATGAAAAGACAGGTTTTACAAGTTAGGTAAGTCATCGATGGAACATATGTTAGCTGCTGAGGTTGAAATTTGTGGTCAACTTTCAAGTTGGTTTACCAGGTCTTAAGTGAGTCCTATTCGTAAGGATATGGTGGGTAGAGTTTTCAATAATCACGTATGCAATGTATCTTTTTTCATGTAGTAAAAATCTTAAATTTTCCATTTAAGCATTAATATTATATACTTGCATCATGGCATTGAACATTTCATTCTGCACTTTAACTCCTCTAATATTTCTTCAATGTTTCATAGTATCTCCTTATCTATTAGAACATTCTCTAGTTAACATCATGATGAATCAAAAACTTGTACTTAGTACATAGGTACATGTATACCTTCATGCTTGACACCTTGCACCTCTTATTCATTTCTTGTTATAACATCTACAATGATGTATAGGTTAATTGAATGTTTGGATAATGTGAAATGAGTAATTGTCTTTAAATAGATTAAACATGATCATAGTTGGATGGCGTTGGCATTTAATTAATATGAAATTCAATGACCATTGAAGTGTTCATGGTCATTGATATGTTCAATGAATATATGTAGACTTTGGTTCAAATAAGAACAATTATGTAACTAAGAACGCAAGAAAAAAATATGAACTATATAATTCATTTTGCATCAAAAAGAACAATAGCGGGGATAGCTCAGTTGGGAGAGCGTCAGACTGAAGATCTGAAGGTCACGTGTTAGATCCACGTTCACCGCATTTTTATTTCTTCAATAATACAACCTCCTCGTATTTTTTCATTAAAAGCTCAGTTTTGTGTGTTGCTCGGATGTTCTATATATTAGGGATGATTTATTTTTTTTGTTTTCTTCATTTTTTACTTTAAACATCTCAAATAACAACAAAATCTCCGATGAGAAACAAACAAGCTATAAGCGGCCTAGGCTAAGTAACAGTGAAGCTGACATAAATATAAACAAGGACTTCAAGCTTTGAAAGCTTGATGTCGGGATAAATAATATAATTATAATGAAAAGACAGGTTTTACAAGTTAGGTAAGTCATCGATGGAACATATGTTAGCTGCTGAGGTTGAAATTTGTGGTCAACTTTCAAGTTGGTTTACCAGGTTTTAAGTGAGTCCTATTCGTAAGGATATGGTGGGTAGAGTTTTCAATAATCACGTATGCAATGTATCTTTTTTCATGTAGTAAAAATCTTAAATTTACCATTTAAGGATCAATATTATATACTTGCATCATGGCATTAAACATTTCATTCTGCACTTTAACTCTTTTAATACTTATTCAATGTTTCATAGTATCTCCTTATCTATTAGAACATTCTCTAGTTATCATCATCATGAATCAAAAACTTGTACTTAGTACATAGGTACTTGTATACCTTCATGCTTGACACCTTGCACCTCTTATTCATTTCTTGTTATAACATCTACAATGATGTATAGGTTAATTGAATTTTTGGATAATGTGAAATGAGTAATTGTCTTTAAATAGATTAAACATGATCATAGTTGGATGGCGTTGGCATTTAATTAATATGAAATTCAATGACCATTGAAGTGTTCATGGTCATTGATATGTTCAATGAATATATGTAGACTTTGGTTCAAATCAGAACAATTATGTAATTAAGAATGCAGGAAAAAATATGAACTATATAATTCATTTTGCATCAAAAAGAACAATAGCGGGGATAGCTCAGTTGGGAGAGCGTCAGACTGAAGATCTGAAGGTCACGTGTTAGATCCACGTTCACCGCATTTTTATTTCTTCAATAATACAACCTCCTCGTATTTCTTCATTAAAAGCTCAGTTTTGTGTGTTGCTCGAATGTTCTATATATTAGGGATGGTTTATTTTTTTGTTTTCTTCATTTTTTACTTTAAACAACTCAAATAACAACAAAATCTCCGATGAGAAACAAACAAGCTATAAGCGGCCTAGGCTATGTAACAGTGAAGCTGACATAAATATAAACAAGGACTACAAGTGTTGAAAGCATGATGTCAGGATAAATAATATAATTATAATGAAAAGATAGGTTTTACAAGTTAGGTAAGTCATCGATGGAACATATGTTAGCTGCAGAGGTTGAAATGTATGGTCAACTTTCAAGTTGGTTTACCAGGTCTTAAGTGAGTCCTATTCGTAAGGATATGGTGGGTAGAGTTTTCAATAATCATGTATGCAACGTATCTTTTTTCATGTAGTAAAAATCTTAAATTTTCCATTTAAGCATCAATATTATATACTTGCATCATGGCATAGAACATTTCATTCTGCACTTTAACTCCTTTAATACATCTTCAATGTTTCATAGTATCTCCTTATCTATTAGAACATTCTCTAGTTATCATCATCATGAATCAAAAACTTGTACTTAGTACATAGGTACATGTATACCTTCATGCTTGACACCTTGCACCTCTTATTCATTTCTTGTTATAACATCTACAATGATGTATAGTTTAAATGAATTTTTGGATAATGTGAAATGAGTAATTGTCTTTAAATAGATTAAACATGATCATAGTTGGATGGCGTTGGTATTTAATTAATATGAAATTCAATGACCATTGATGTAACATCCGAAATTTTAGGTATTTTATTATTCATTGAATTTCAAGTTTTATGGAAGAAATCGACGAGTTGATGCGTAGACTCACCGAGTAGAGACGCGAATCATTATCCGGGTGGATGGCTGGACTCTGCGAGTCGCCCCAAGGACTCGGTGAGTCCACACTGTTTAATGAAACCCTAATTCCTCGGGTTTAGGGCCTATTTAAAGGGCCTTATGGCTGTCATTTGCGACTACCAGACCCCAGAGAGAAACCCTAAGTGAGCTAGAGCGTTTGTGAGAGGAAAAGAGTCATTTCTTGATCATTTGTTAATGTGTTTGCAAATAGAAGAGGAGCAATACAAGAGGAGGCTGAAGAGGGTGCTAATCCAGTGATTCCAGGGCTTAGAGACTTCATTTTGAGGTATTCATTCGACCCTTCTTCAGTTTATGGTGTAATTCTTAGAGTTAGGGCTTTTTAGCCCCTTTAGAGGATGGTTATATGGAGTAATTGGTCCCTTCTCGTGTTGGTGCTGTAGATCTGGACCTAAAGAGGTCCAGAGACCCTTTTCCCTTGAGCTTTATGGGTGTTAATGGAGGTTATGAGCTTAGGATGTCATGTTAGAGGCCATATCTTCAAATAAGGCCTTTGAGCCTTTGCATGAGCACCAAGATATTAGCTTTACATGATTATAATGCTTTAGGAAGCTGGATATATGGTTTAGAGAAGCGGATCTGACCTCAAGAGGTCAATTCAGCTTGAGCATGGCATGAACTCGCTGAGTCCAATAGCTGACTCGACGAGTTGGACGAGGGTTTTCCCGATAATCACACAGTTGGTGACTCACTGAGTTGGGGAAGCGACTCGGTGAGTCAGAGGGAATCTAGAGGACAGAGTGCACGATGGTACTCGCCGAGTCAGGAGTCGGACTCGGCGAGTTGGGTCGGGACATTTCACATATTGTGATTAGTGATGATTTTCAGAGTTGAGGTTGACTCAGTGAGTTGAATGAGGACTAGGAGAGTGAAGAACACGTGTGGACTCGCCGAGTCACAGTTGTGCACTCGGCGAGTTTGGTCAAGGTTGACCGTTGACTTCGTTGACTTTTAGGGTTAGTCAATGTTTGGACCTTAGAGTCATCGGAATGGTAGAATAGTCTTTTACCCTTCCTAGAGGATGATGAGATAGAAAGAGATTAGCCTAGCCCTGAAGGTTGTATCAATTAGAGTATTTATTTCATGTGATTTGGCAGGGGCTAGACCAGAATTTACCGAGTCAGAGATTTAATGAGATATCTGAGGTGAGTCTTCTCACTATACTTTACCTTGAGTAGGTAACTAGAGTTATGTGATACAGTGTTTGTACGCTGTATATGTGTTATGTGTTGCACTGCATTATTCTATGTGATTTATGTTGTGCATGTTTACAGAGTTAGAACCTGAGGGTTCACAGAGTTTGGGTGCACGGACCCATAGAGTTATAGCCTCGAGTGGCTAATATGTGTTATATGTGGTATTTTGGGGAACTCACTAAGCCTTGTGCTTAGAGTGTTTAATGTTATGTGTTTCAGGTACTAGTGAGGATCGCGGAAAGGCGCCGGCTTGATCAGTACACACACGGGATTTTTATGTTATGAGATCTTGGGATTGATATATGTTATGAATTGAGTTTTAAACAATGATGTTTTTATGAATAATGAATGAATTATGTTTTTATAAAACGTGAAAAATTGTTTTGAAATTTACGGTGTTACAATTGAAGTGTTCATGGTCATTGAAATGTTCAATGAATATATGTAGACTTTGGTTCAAATCAGAACAATTATGTAATTAAGAACGCAGGAAAAAATCTGAACTATATAATTCATTTTGCATCAAAAAGAACAATAGCGGGGATAGCTCAGTTGGGAGAGCGTTAGAATGAAGATCTGAAGGTCATGTGTTCGATCCACGTTTACCGCATTTTTATTTCTTCAATAATACAACCTCCTCGTATTTCTTCATTAAAAGCTCAGTTTTGTGTGTTGCTCGGATGTTCTATATATTATGGATGATTTTTTTTTGTTTTCTTCATATTTTTACTTTAAACAACTCAAATAACAACAAAATCTCCGATGAGAAAGAAACAAACTATAAGCGGGCTAGGCAAAGTAACAGTGAAGCTGAAATAAATATAAACAAGGACTACAAGCTTTGAAAGCATGATGTCGGGATAAATAATATAACTATAATGAAAAGACAGGTTTTACAAGTTAGGTAAGTCATCGATGGAACATATGTTAGCTGCTGAGGTTGAAATTTGTGGTCAACTTTCAAGTAGGTTTACCAGGTCTTAAGTGAGTCCTATTCGTAAGGATATGGTGGGTAGAGTTTTCAATAATCACGTATGCAATGTATCTTTTTTCATGTTGTAAAAATCTTAAATTTTCCATATAAGCATCAATATTATATACTTGCATCATGGCATTGAACATTTCATTCTGCACTTTAACTCCTCTAATATTTCTTCAATGTTTCATAATATCTCCTTATCTATTAGAACATTATCTAGTTATCATCATCATGAATCAAAAACTTGTACTTAGTACATAGGTACATGCATACCTTCATGCTTGACACCTTGCACCTCTTATTCATTTCTCGTTATAACATCTACAATGATGTAGAGTTTAAATGAATTTTTGGATAATGTGAAATGAGTAATTGTCTTTAAATAGATTAAACATGATCATAGTTGGATGGCGTTGGCATTTAATTAATATGAAATTCAATAACCATTGAAGTGTTCATGGTCATTGAAATGTTCAATGAATGTATGTAGACTTTCGTTCAAATCAGAACAATTATGTAATTAAGAACGTAGGAAAAAATATGAACTATATAATTCATTTTGCGTCAAAAAGAACATAGTGGGGATAGCTCAGTTGGGAGAGCGTCAGACTGAAGATCTTAAGGTCACGTGTTCGATCCACGTTCACCGCATTTTTATCTCTTCAATAATACAACCTCCTCGTATTTCTTCATTAAAACCTCAGTTTGTGTGTTGCTCGGATGTTTTGTATATTAAGGATGATTTAGTTTTTTGTTTTCTTCATATTTTTACTTTAAACAACTCAAATAACAACAAAATATCCGATGAGAAACAAACAAACTATAAGCGGGCTAGGCTAAATAACAGTGAAGCTGACATAAATATAAACAAGGACTACAAGCTTTGAAAGCATGATGTCGGGATAAATAATATAATTCTAATGAAAAGATAGGTTTTACAAGTTAGGTAAATCATCGATGGAACATATGTTAGTTGCTGAGGTTTAAATTTGTGGTCAACTTTCAAGTTGGTTTACCAGGTCTTAAGTGACTCCTATTCGTAAGGATATGGTGGGTAGAGTTTTCAATAATAACGTATGCAATGTATCTTTTTTCATGTAGTAAAAATCTTAAATTTTCCATTTAAGCATCAATATTATATACTTGCATCATGGCATTGAACATTTCATTCTGCACTTTAACTCCTCTAATATTTCTTCAATGTTTCATAGTATCTCCTTATCTATTAGAACATTCTCTAGTTATCATCATCATGAATCAAAAACTTGTACCTAGTACATAGGTACATTTATACCTTCATGCTTGACACCTTGCACCTCTTATTCATTTCTTGTTATAACATCTACAATGATGTATAGGTTAATTGAATTTTTGGATAATGTGAAATGAGTAATTGTCTTTAAATAGATTAAACATGATCATAGTTGGATGGCGTTGGCATTTAATTAATATAAAATTCAATGACCATTGAAGTGTTCATGGTCATTGAAATGTTCAATGAATATATGTAGACTTTGGTTCAAATCAGAACAATTATGTAATTAATAACACAGGAAAAAAATTTGAACTATATAATTCATTTTGCATCAAAAAGAACAATAGCGGGGATAGCTCAGTTGGGAGAGCGTCAGACTGAAGATCTGAAGGTCACGTGTTCGATCCACGTTCACCGCATTTTTATTTCTTCAATAATACAACCTCCTCGTATTTCTTCATTAAAAGCTAAGTTTTGTGTGTTGCTCGGATGTTCTATATATTTGGGATGATTTTTTTGTTTTCTTCATATTTTTACTTTAAGCAAGTCAAATAACAACAAAATCTCCGATGAGAATCAAACAAACTATAAGCGGGCTTGGCTAAGTAACAGTGCAGCTGACATAAATATAAAAAAGGACTTCAAGCTTTGAAAGCATGATGTCGGGATAAATAATATAATTATAATGATAAGACATGTTTTACAAGTTAGGTAAGTCATCGATGGAACATATGTTAGCTGCTGAGGTTGAAATTTGTGGTCAACTTTCAAGTTGGTTTACCAGGTCTTAAGTGAGTCCTATTCGTAAGAATATGGTGGGTAGAGTTTTCAATAAGCACGTATGCAATGTATCTTTTTTCATGTAGTAAAAATCTTAAATTTTCCATTTAAGCATAAATATTATATACTTGCATCATGGCATTGAACATTTCATTATGCACTTTAACTCCTCTAATACTTCTTCAATGTTTCATAGTATCTCCTTATCTATTAGAACATTCTCTAGTTATCATCATCATGAATCAAAAACTTGTATTTAGTACATAGGTACATGTATACCTTCATGCTTGACACCTTGCACCTCTTATTCATTTCTAGTTATAACATCTACAATGATGTATAGTTTAATTGAATTTTTGGATAATGTGAAATGAGTAATTGTCTTTAAATAGATTAAACATGATCATAGTTGGATGATGTTGGCATTTAATTAATATGAAATTCAATGACCATTGAACTGTTCATGGTCATTGAAATGTTCAATGAATGTATGTAGACTTTCGTTCAAATCAGAACAATTATGTAATTAAGAACGCAGGAAAAAATCTGAACTATATAATTTATTTTGCGTCAAAAAGAACAATAGCGGGGATAGCTCAGTTGGGAGAGCGTGAGACTGAAGATCTGAAGGTTACGTGTTCGATCCACATTTACCGCATTTTTATCTCTTCAATAATACAACCTCCTCGTATTTCTTCATTAAAAGCTCAGTTTTGTGTGTTGCTCGGATGTTCTATATATTAGGGATGATTTAGTTTTTTGTTTTCTTCATATTTTTACTTTAAACAACTCAAATAACAATAAAATATCCGATGAGAAACAAACAAACTATAAGCGGGCTAGGGTAAATAACAGTGAAGCTGACATAAATATAAACAAGGACTACAAGATTTGAAAGCATGTTGTCGGGATAAATAATATAATTATAATGAAAAGATAGGTTTTACAAGTTAGGTAAGTCATCGATGGAACATATGTTAGTTGCTGAGGTTGAAATTTGTGGTCAACTTTCAAGTTGGTTTACCAGGTCTTAAGTGAGTCCTATTCGTAAGGATATGGTGGGTAGAGTTTTCAATAATCACGTATGCAATGTATCTTTTTTCATGTAGTAAAAATCTTAAATTTTCCATTTAAGCATCAATATTATATACTTGCATCATGGCATTGAACATTTCATTCTGCACTTTAACTCCTCTAATATTTCTTCAATGTTTCATAGTATCTCCTTATCTATTAGAACATTCTCTAGTTATCATCATCATGAATCAAAAACTTGTACTTAGTACATAGGTACATTTATACCTTCATGATTAACACCTTGCACCTCTTATTCATTTCTTGTTATAACATCTACAATGATGTATAGGTTAATTGAATTTTTGGATAATGTGAAATGAGTAATTGCCTTTAAATAGATTAAACATGATCATAGTTGGATGGCGTTGGCATTTAATTAATATAAAATTCAATGACCATTGAAGTGTTCATGGTCATTGAAATGTTCAATGAATATATGTAGACTTTGGTTCAAATCAGAACAATTATGTAATTAAGAACACAGGAAAAAAATTTGAACTATATAATTCATTTTGCATCAAAAAGAACAATAGCGGGGATAGCTCAGTTGGGAGAGCGTCAGACTGAAGATCTGAAGGTCACGTGTTCGATCCACGTTCACCGCATTTTTATTTCTTCAATAATACAACCTCCTCGTATTTCTTCATTAAAAGCTTAGTTTTGTGTGTTGCTCGGATGTTCTATATATTTGGGATGATTTTTTTGTTTTCTTCATATTTTTACTTTAAGCAAGTCAAATAACAACAAAATCTCCGATGAGAATCAAACAAACTATAAGCGGGCTTGGCTAAGTAACAGTGCAGCTGACATAAATATAAAAAAGGACTTCAAGCTTTGAAAGCATGATGTCGGGATAAATAATATAATTATAATGATAAGACATGTTTTACAAGTTAGGTAAGTCATCGATGGAACATATGTTAGCTGCTGAGGTTGAAATTTGTGGTCAACTTTCAAGTTGGTTTACCAGGTCTTAAGTGAGTCCTATTCGTAAGGATATGGTGGGTAGAGTTTTCAATAAGCACGTATGCAATGTATCTTTTTTCATGTAGTAAAAATCTTAAATTTTCCATTTAAGCATAAATATTATATACTTGCATCATGGCATTGAACATTTCATTATGCACTTTAACTCCTCTAATACTTCTTCAATGTTTCATAGTATCTCCTTATCTATTAGAACATTCTCTAGTTATCATCATCATGAATCAAAAACTTGTATTTAGTACATAGGTACATGTATACCTTCATGCTTGACACCTTGCACCTCTTATTCATTTCTAGTTATAACATCTACAATGATGTATAGTTTAATTGAATTTTTGGATAATGTGAAATGAGTAATTGTCTTTAAATAGATTAAACATGATCATAGTTGGATGATGTTGGCATTTAATTAATATGAAATTCAATGACCATTGAACTGTTCATGGTCATTGAAATGTTCAATGAATGTATGTAGACTTTCGTTCAAATCAGAACAATTATGTAATTAAGAACGCAGGAAAAAATCTGAACTATATAATTTATTTTGCGTCAAAAAGAACAATAGCGGGGATAGCTCAGTTGGGAGAGCGTGAGACTGAAGATCTGAAGGTTACGTGTTCGATCCACGTTTACCGCATTTTTATCTCTTCAATAATACAACCTCCTCGTATTTCTTCATTAAAAGCTCAGTTTTGTGTGTTGCTCGGATGTTCTATATATTAGGGATGATTTAGTTTTTTGTTTTCTTCATATTTTTACTTTAAACAACTCAAATAACAATAAAATATCCGATGAGAAACAAACAAACTATAAGCGGGCTAGGGTAAATAACAGTGAAGCTGACATAAATATAAACAAGGACTACAAGATTTGAAAGCATGATGTCGGGATAAATAATATAATTATAATGAAAAGATAGGTTTTACAAGTTAGGTAAGTCATCGATGGAACATATGTTAGTTGCTGAGGTTGAAATTTGTGGTCAACTTTCAAGTTGGTTTACCAGGTCTTAAGTGAGTCCTATTCGTAAGGATATGGTGGGTAGAGTTTTCAATAATCACGTATGCAATGTATCTTTTTTCATGTAGTAAAAATCTTAAATTTTCCATTTAAGCATGAATATTATATACTTGCATCATGGCATTGAACATTTCATTCTGCACTTTAACTCCTCTAATATTTCTTCAATGTTTCATAGTATCTCCTTATCTATTAGAACATTCTCTAGTTATCATCATCATGAATCAAAAACTTGTACTTAGTACATAGGTACATTTATACCTTCATGCTTGACACCTTGCACCTCTTATTCATTTCTTGTTATAACATCTACAATGATGTATAGGTTAATTGAATTTTTGGATAATGTGAAATGAGGAATTGTCTTTAAATAGATTAAACATGATCATAGTTGGATGGCGTTGGCATTTAATTAATATAAAATTCAACGACCATTGAAGTGTTCATGGTCATTGAAATGTTCAATGAATATATGTAGACTTTGGTTCAAATCAGAAAAATTATGTAATTATGAACACAGGAAAAAAATCTGAACTATATAATTCATTTTAAATCAAAAAGAACAATAGCGGGGATAGCTCAGTTGGGAGAGCGTCAGACTGAAGATCTGAAGGTCACGTGTTCGATCCACGTTCACCGCATTTTTATTTCTTCAATAATACAACCTCCTCGTATTTCTTCATTAAAAGCTAAGTTTTGTGTGTTGCTCGGATGTTCTATATATTTGGGATGATTTTTTTTGTTTTCTTCATATTTTTACTTTAAGCAAGTCAAATAACAACAAAATCTCCGATGAGAATCAAACAAACTATAAGCGGGCTTGGCTAAGTAACAGTGCAGCTGACATAAGTATAAAAAAGGACTTCAAGCTTTGAAAGCATGATGTCGGGATAAATAATATAATTATAATGATAAAACAGGTTTTACAAGTTAGGTAAGTCATCGATGGAACATATGTTAGCTGCTGAGGTTGAAATTTGTGGTCAACTTTCAAGTTGGTTTACCAGGTCTTAAGTGAGTCCTATTCGTAAGGATATGCTGGGTAGAGTTTTCAATAAGCACGTATGCAATGTATCTTTTTTCATGTAGTAAAAATCTTAAATTTTCCATTTAAGCATAAATATTATATACTTGCATCATGGCATTGAACATTTCATTATGCACTTTAACTCCTCTAATACTTCTTCAATGTTTCATAGTATCTCCTTATCTATTAGAACATTCTCTAGTTATCATCATCATGAATCAAAAACTTGTATTTAGTACATAGGTACATGTATACCTTCATGCTTGACACCTTGCACCTCTTATTCATTTCTAGTTATAACATCTACAATGATGTATAGTTTAATTGAATTTTTGGATAATGTGAAATGAGTAATTGTCTTTAAATAGATTAAACATGATCATAGTTGGATGATGTTGACATTTAATTAATATGAAATTCAATGACCATTGAACTGTTCATGGTCATTGAAATGTTCAATGAATGTATGTAGACTTTCGTTCAAATCAGAACAATTATGTAATTAAGAACGCAGGAAAAAATCTGAACTATATAATTTATTTTGCGTCAAAAAGAACAATAGCGGGGATAGCTCAGTTGGGAGAGCGTGAGACTGAAGATCTGAAGGTTACGTGTTCGATCCACGTTTACCGCATTTTTATCTCTTCAATAATACAACCTCCTCGTATTTCTTCATTAAAAGCTCAGTTTTGTGTGTTGCTCGGATGTTCTATATATTAGGGATGATTTAGTTTTTTGTTTTCTTCATATTTTTACTTTAAACAACTCAAATAACAATAAAATATCCGATGAGAAACAAACAAACTATAAGCGGGCTAGGGTAAATAACAGTGAAGCTGACATAAATATAAACAAGGACTACAAGATTTGAAAGCATGATGTCGGGATAAATAATATAATTATAATGAAAAGATAGGTTTTACAAGTTAGGTAAGTCATCGATGGAACATATGTTAGTTGCTGAGGTTGAAATTTGTGGTCAACTTTCAAGTTGGTTTACCAGGTCTTAAGTGAGTCCTATTCGTAAGGATATGGTGGGTAGAGTTTTCAATAATCACGTATGCAATGTATCTTTTTTCATGTAGTAAAAATCTTAAATTTTCCATTTAAGCATCAACATTATATACTTGCATCATGGCATTGAACATTTCATTCTGCACTTTAACTCCTCTAATATTTCTTCAATGTTTCATAGTATCTCCTTATCTATTAGAACATTCTCTAGTTATCATCATCATGAATCAAAAACTTGTACTTAGTACATAGGTACATTTATACCTTCATGATTAACACCTTGCACCTTTTATTCATTTCTTGTTATAACATCTACAATGATGTATAGGTTAATTGAATTTTTGGATAATGTGAAATGAGTAATTGTCTTTAAATAGATTAAACATGATCATAGTTGGATGGCGTTGGCATTTAATTAATATAAAATTCAATGACCATTGAAGTGTTCATGGTCATTGAAATGTTCAATGAATATATGTAGACTTTGGTTCAAATCAGAACAATTATGTAATTAAGAACACAGGAAAAAAATTTGAACTATATAATTCATTTTGCATCAAAAAGAACAATAGCGGGGATAGCTCAGTTGGGAGAGCGTCAGACTGAAGATCTGAAGGTCACGTGTTCGATCCACGTTCACCGCATTTTTATTTCTTCAATAATACAACCTCCTCGTATTTCTTCATTAAAAGCTAAGTTTTGTGTGTTGCTCGGATGTTCTATATATTTGGGATGATTTTTTTTGTTTTCTTCATATTTTTACTTTAAGCAAGTCAAATAACAACAAAATCTCCGATGAGAATCAAACAAACTATAAGCGGGCTTGGCTAAGTAACAGTGCAGCTGACATAAGTATAAAAAAGGACTTCAAGCTTTGAAAGCATGATGTCGGGATAAATAATATAATTATAATGATAAGACAGGTTTTACAAGTTAGGTAAGTCATCGATGGAACATATGTTAGCTGCTGAGGTTGAAATTTGTGGTCAACTTTCAAGTTGGTTTACCAGGTCTGAAGTGAGTCCTATTCGTAAGAATATGGTGGGTAGAGTTTTCAATAAGCACGTATGCAATGTATCTTTTTTCATGTAGTAAAAATCTTAAATTTTCCATTTAAGCATAAATATTATATACTTGCATCATGGCATTGAACATTTCATTATGCACTTTAACTCCTCTAATACTTCTTCAATGTTTCATAGTATCTCCTTATCTATTAGAACATTCTCTAGTTATCATCATCATGAATCAAAAACTTGTACTTAGTACATAGGTACATGTATACCTTCATGCTTGACACCTTGCACCTCTTATTCATTTCTAGTTATAACATCTACAATGATGTATAGTTTAATTGAATTTTTGGATAATGTGAAATGAGTAATTGTCTTTAAATAGATTAAACATGATCATAGTTGGATGATGTTGGCATTTAATTAATATGAAATTCAATGACCATTGAACTGTTCATGGTCATTGAAATGTTCAATGAATGTATGTAGACTTTCGTTCAAATCAGAACAATTATGTAATTAAGAACGCAGGAAAATATCTGAACTATATAATTCATTTTGCGTCAAAAAGAACAATAGCTGGGATAGCTCAGTTGGGAGAGCGTCAGACTGAAGATCTGAAGGTTACGTGTTCGATCCACGTTCACCGCATTTTTATCTCTTCAATAATACAACCTCCTCGTATTTCTTCATTAAAAGCTCAGTTTTGTGTGTTGCTCGGATGTTCTATATATTAGGGATGATTTAGTTTTTTGTTTTCTTCATATTTTTACTTTAAACAACCTAAATAACAATAA
This sequence comes from Lactuca serriola, assembly GCF_051521515.1. Lineage (NCBI taxonomy): Eukaryota > Viridiplantae > Streptophyta > Magnoliopsida > Asterales > Asteraceae > Lactuca > Lactuca serriola. The sequence continues at coordinate 20,093,399 of NC_136412.1, read as the reverse complement.
AATATCCGATGAGAAACAAACAAACTATAAGCAGGCTAGGGTAAATAACAGTGAAGCTGACATAAATATAAACAAGGACTACAAGCTTTGAAAGCATGATGTCGGGATAAATAATATAATTATAATGAAAAGATAGGTTTTACAAGTTAGGTAAGTCATCGATGGAACATATGTTAGTTGCTGAGGTTGAAATTTGTGGTCAACTTTCAAGTTGGTTTACCAGGTCTTAAGTGAGTCCTATTCGTAAGGATATGGTGGGTAGAGTTTTCAATAATCACGTATGCAATGTATCTTTTTTCATGTAGTAAAAATCTTAAATTTTCCATTTAAGCATCAACATTATATACTTGCATCATGGCATTGAACATTTCATTCTGCACTTTAACTCCTCTAATATTTCTTCAATGTTTCATAGTATCTCCTTATCTATTAGAACATTCTCTAGTTATCATCATCATGAATCAAAAACTTGTACTTAGTACATAGGTACATTTATACCTTCATGATTGACACCTTGCACCTCTTATTCATTTCTTGTTATAACATCTACAATGATGTATAGGTTAATTGAATTTTTGGATAATGTGAAATGAGTAATTGTCTTTAAATAGATTAAACATGATCATAGTTGGATGGCGTTGGCATTTAATTAATATAAAATTCAATGACCATTGAAGTGTTCATGGTCATTGAAATGTTCAATGAATATATGTAGACTTTGGTTCAAATCAGAACAATTATGTAATTAAGAACACATGAAAAAAATTTGAACTATATAATTCATTTTGCATCAAAAAGAACAATAGCGGGGATAGCTCAGTTGGGAGAGCGTCAGACTGAAGATCTGAAGGTCACGTGTTCGATCCACGTTCACCGCATTTTTATTTCTTCAATAATACAACCTCCTCGTATTTCTTCATTAAAAGCTAAGTTTTGTGTGTTGCTCGGATGTTCTATATATTTGGGATGATTTTTTTTGTTTTCTTCATATTTTTACTTTAAGCAAGTCAAATAACAACAAAATCTCCGATGAGAATCAAACAAACTATAAGCGGGCTTGGCTAAGTAACAGTGCAGCTGACATAAGTATAAAAAAGGACTTCAAGCTTTGAAAGCATGATTTCGGGATAAATAATATAATTACAATGATAAGACAGGTTTTACAAGTTAGGTAAGTCATCGATGGAACATATGTTAGCTGCTGAGGTTGAAATTTGTGGTCAACTTTCAAGTTGGTTTACCAGGTCTTAGGTGAGTCCTATTCGTAAGAATATGGTGGGTAGAGTTTTCAATAAGCACGTATGCAATGTATCTTTTTTCATGTAGTAAAAATCTTAAATTTTCCATTTAAGCATAAATATTATATACTTGCATCATGGCATTGAACATTTCATTATGCACTTTAACTCCTCTAATACTTCTTTAATGTTTCATAGTATCTCCTTATCTATTAGAACATTCTCTAGTTATCATCATCATGAATCAAAAACTTGTACTTAGTACATAGGTACATGTATACCTTCATGCTTGACACCTTGCACCTCTTATTCATTTCTAGTTATAACATCTACAATGATGTATAGTTTAATTGAATTTTTGGATAATGTGAAATGAGTAATTGTCTTTAAATAGATTAAACATTATCATAGTTGGATGATGTTGGCATTTAATTAATATGAAATTCAATGACCATTGAAGTGTTCATGGTCATTGAAATGTTCAATGAATGTATGTAGACTTTCGTTCAAATCAGAACAATTATGTAATTAAGAACGCAGGAAAAAATCTGAACTATATAATTCATTTTGCGTCAAAAAGAACAATAGCGGGGATAGCTCAGTTGGGAGAGCGTCAGACTGAAGATCTGAAGGTCACGTGTTCGATCCACGTTCACCGCATTTTTATCTCTTCAATAATACAACCTCCTCGTATTTCTTCATTAAAAGCTCAGTTTTGTGTGTTGCTCGGATGTTCTATATATTAGGGATGATTTAGTTTTTTGTTTTCTTCATATTTTTACTTTAAACAACTCAAATAACAATAAAATATCCGATGAGAAACAAACAAACTATAAGCGGGCTAGGCTAAATAACAGTGAAGCTGACATAAATATAAACAAGGACTACAAGCTTTGAAAGCATGATGTCGGGATAAATAATATAATTATAATGAAAAGATAGGTTTTTCAAGTTAGGTAAGTCATCGATGGAACATATGTTAGTTGCTGAGGTTGAAATTTTTGGTCAACTTTCAAGTTGGTTTACCAGGTCTTAAGTGAGTCCTATTCGTAAGGATATGGTGGTTAGAGTTTTCAATAATCACGTATGCAATGTATCTTTTTTCATGTAGTAAAAATCTTAAAGTTTCCATTTAAGCATCAATATTATATACTTGCATCATGGCATTGAACATTTCATTCTGCACTTTAACTCCTCTAATATTTCTTCAATGTTTCATAGTATCTCCTTATCTATTAGAACATTCTCTAGTTATCATCATCATGAATCAAAAACTTGTACTTAGTACATAGGTACATTTATACCTTCATGCTTGACACCTTGCACCTCTTATTCATTTCTTGTTATAACATCTAGAATGATGTATAGGTTAATTGAATTTTTGGATAATGTGAAATGAGGAATTGTCTTTAAATAGATTAAACATGATCATAGTTGGATGGCGTTGGCATTTAATTAATATAAAATTCAACGACCATTGAAGTGTTCATGGTCATTGAAATGTTCAATGAATATATGTAGACTTTGGTTCAAATCAGAAAAATTATGTAATTAAGAACACAGGAAAAAAATCTGAACTATATAATTCATTTTAAATCAAAAAGAACAATAGCGGGGATAGCTCAGTGGGAGAGCGTCAGACTGATGATCTGAAGGTCACGTGTTCGATCCACGTTCACCGCATTTTTATCTCTTCAATAATACAACTTCCTCGTATTTCTTTATTAAAAGCTCAGTTTTGTGTGTTGCTCGGATTTTCTATATATTAGGGATGATTTAGTTTTTTGTTTTCTTCATATTTTTACTTTAAGCAAGTCAAATAACAACAAAATCTCCGATGAGAATCAAACAAACTATAAGCGGGCTTGGCTAAGTAACAGTGCAGCTGACATAAATATAAAAAAGGACTTCAAGCTTTGAAAGCATGATGTCGGGATAAATAATATAATTATAATGATAAGACAGGTTTTACAAGTTAGGTAAGTCATCGATGGAACATATGTTAGCTGCTGAGGTTGAAATTTGTGGTCAACTTTCAAGTTGGTTTACCAGGTCTTAGGTGAGTCCTATTCGTAAGAATATGGTGGGTAGAGTTTTCAATAAGCACGTATGCAATGTATCTTTTTTCATGTAGTAAAAATCTTAAATTTTCCATTTAAGCATAAATATTATATACTTGCATCATGGCATTGAACATTTCATTATGCACTTTAACTCCTCTAATACTTCTTTAATGTTTCATAGTATCTCCTTATCTATTAGAACATTCTCTAGTTATCATCATCATGAATCAAAAACTTGTACTTAGTACATAGGTACATGTATACCTTCATGCTTGACACCTTGCACCTCTTATTCATTTCTAGTTATAACATCTACAATGATGTATAGTTTAATTGAATTTTTGGATAATGTGAAATGAGTAATTGTCTTTAAATAGATTAAACATGATCATAGTTGGATGATGTTGGCATTTAATTAATATGAAATTCAATGACCATTGAAGTGTTCATGGTCATTGAAATGTTCAATGAATGTATGTAGACTTTCGTTCAAATCAGAACAATTATGTAATTAAGAACGCAGGAAAAAATCTGAACTATATAATTCATTTTGCGTCAAAAAGAACAATAGCGGGGATAGCTCAGTTGGGAGAGCGTCAGACTGAAGATCTGAAGGTCACGTGTTCGATCCACGTTCACCGCATTTTTATCTCTTCAATAATACAACCTCCTCGTATTTCTTCATTAAAAGCTCAGTTTTGTGTGTTGCTCGGATGTTCTATATATTAGGGATGATTTAGTTTTTTGTTTTCTTCATATTTTTACTTTAAACAACTCAAATAACAATAAAATATCCGATGAGAAACAAACAAACTATAAGCGGGCTAGGCTAAATAACAGTGAAGCTGACATAAATATAAACAAGGACTACAAGCTTTGAAAGCATGATGTCGGGATAAATAATATAATTATAATGAAAAGATAGGTTTTTCAAGTTAGGTAAGTCATCGATGGAACATATGTTAGTTGCTGAGGTTGAAATTTTTGGTCAACTTTCAAGTTGGTTTACCAGGTCTTAAGTGAGTCCTATTCGTAAGGATATGGTGGTTAGAGTTTTCAATAATCACGTATGCAATGTATCTTTTTTCATGTAGTAAAAATCTTAAAGTTTCCATTTAAGCATCAATATTATATACTTGCATCATGGCATTGAACATTTCATTCTGCACTTTAACTCCTCTAATATTTCTTCAATGTTTCATAGTATCTCCTTATCTATTAGAACATTCTCTAGTTATCATCATCATGAATCAAAAACTTGTACTTAGTACAAAGGTACATTTATACCTTCATGCTTGACACCTTGCACCTCTTATTCATTTCTTGTTATAACATCTACAATGATGTATAGGTTAATTGAATTTTTGGATAATGTGAAATGAGGAATTGTCTTTAAATAGATTAAACATGATCATAGTTGGATGGCGTTGGCATTTAATTAATATAAAATTCAACGACCATTGAAGTGTTCATGGTCATTGAAATGTTCAATGAATATATGTAGACTTTGGTTCAAATCAGAAAAATTATGTAATTAAGAACACAGGAAAAAAATCTGAACTATATAATTCATTTTAAATCAAAAAGAACAATAGCGGGGATAGCTCAGTGGGAGAGCGTCAGACTGAAGATCTGAAGGTCACGTGTTCGATCCACGTTCACCGCATTTTTATCTCTTCAATAATACAACTTCCTCGTATTTCTTTATTAAAAGCTCAGTTTTGTGTGTTGCTCGGATTTTCTATATATTAGGGATGATTTAGTTTTTTGTTTTCTTCATATTTTTACTTTAAGCAAGTCAAATAACAACAAAATCTCCGATGAGAATCAAACAAACTATAAGCGGGCTTGGCTAAGTAACAGTGCAGCTGACATAAATATAAAAAAGGACTTCAAGCTTTGAAAGCATGATGTCGGGATAAATAATATAATTATAATGATAAGACAGGTTTTACAAGTTAGGTAAGTCATCGATGGAACATATGTTAGCTGCTGAGGTTGAAATTTGTGGTCAACTTTCAAGTTGGTTTACCAGGTCTGAAGTGAGTCCTATTCGTAAGGATATGGTGGGTAGAGTTTTCAATAAGCACGTATGCAATGTATCTTTTTTCATGTAGTAAAAATCTTAAATTTTCCATTTAAGCATAAATATTATATACTTGCATCATGGCATTGAACATTTCATTATGCACATTAACTCCTCTAATACTTCTTCAATGTTTCATAGTATCTCCTTATCTATTAGAACATTCTCTAGTTATCATCATCATGAATCAAAAACTTGTACTTAGTACATAGGTACATTTATACCTTCATGCTTGACGCCTTGCACCTCTTATTCATTTCTAGTTATAACATCTACAATGATGTATAGTTTAATTGAATTTTTGGATAATGTGAAATGAATAATTGTCTTTAAATAGATTAAACATGATCATAGTTGGATGATGTTGGCATTTAATTAATATGAAATTCAATGACCATTGAAGTGTTCATGGTCATTGAAATGTTCAATGAATGTATGTAGACTTTCGTTCAAATCAGAACAATTATGTAATTAAGAACGCATGAAAAAATCTGAACTATATAATTCATTTTGCGTCAAAAAGAACAATAGCGGGGATAGCTCAGTTGGGAGAGCGTCAGACTGAAGATCTGAAGGTCACGTGTTCGATCCACGTTCACCGCATTTTTATCTCTTCAATAATACAACCTCCTCGTATTTCTTCATTAAAAGCTCAGTTTTGTGTGTTGCTCGGATGTTCTATATATTAGGGATGATTTAGTTTTTTGTTTTCTTCATATTTTTACTTTAAACAACTCAAATAACAATAAAATATCCGATGAGAAACAAACAAACTATAAGCGGGCTAGGCTAAATAACAGTGAAGCTGACATAAATATAAACAAGGACTACAAGCTTTGAAAGCATGATGTCGGGATAAATAATATAATTATAATGAAAAGATAGGTTTTTCAAGTTAGGTAAGTCATCGATGGAACATATGTTAGTTGCTGAGGTTGAAATTTTTGGTCAACTTTCAAGTTGGTTTACCAGGTCTTAAGTGAGTCCTATTCGTAAGGATATGGTGGGTAGAGTTTTCAATAATCACGTATGCAATGTATCTTTTTTCATGTAGTAAAAATCTTAAAGTTTCCATTTAAGCATCAATATTATATACTTGCATCATGGCATTGAACATTTCATTCTGCACTTTAACTCCTCTAATATTTCTTCAATGTTTCATAGTATCTCCTTATCTATTAGAACATTCTCTAGTTATCATCATCATGAATCAAAAACTTGTACTTAGTACATAGGTACATTTATACCTTCATGCTTGACACCTTGCACCTCTTATTCATTTCTTGTTATAACATCTACAATGATGTATAGGTTAATTGAATTTTTGGATAATGTGAAATGAGGAATTGTCTTTAAATAGATTAAACATGATCATAGTTGGATGGCGTTGGCATTTAATTAATATAAAATTCAACGACCATTGAAGTGTTCATGGTCATTGAAATGTTCAATGAATATATGTAGACTTTGGTTCAAATCAGAAAAATTATGTAATTAAGAACACAGGAAAAAAATCTGAACTATATAATTCATTTTAAATCAAAAAGAACAATAGCGGGGATAGCTCAGTGGGAGAGCGTCAGACTGAAGATCTGAAGGTCACGTGTTCGATCCACGTTCACCGCATTTTTATCTCTTCAATAATACAACTTCCTCGTATTTCTTTATTAAAAGCTCAGTTTTGTGTGTTGCTCGGATTTTCTATATATTAGGGATGATTTAGTTTTTTGTTTTCTTCATATTTTTACTTTAAGCAAGTCAAATAACAACAAAATCTCCGATGAGAATCAAACAAACTATAAGCGGGCTTGGCTAAGTAACAGTGTAGCTGACATAAATATAAAAAAGGACTTCAAGCTTTGAAAGCATGATGTCGGGATAAATAATATAATTATAATGATAAGACAGGTTTTACAAGTTAGGTAAGTCATCGATGGAACATATGTTAGCTGCTGAGGTTGAAATTTGTGGTCAACTTTCAAGTTGGTTTACCAGGTCTGAAGTGAGTCCTATTCGTAAGGATATGGTGGGTAGAGTTTTCAATAAGCACGTATGCAATGTATCTTCTTTCATGTAGTAAAAATCTTAAATTTTCCATTTAAGCATAAATATTATATACTTGCATCATGGCATTGAACATTTCATTATGCACATTAACTCCTCTAATACTTCTTCAATGTTTCATAGTATCTCCTTATCTATTAGAACATTCTCTAGTTATCATCATCATGAATCAAAAACTTGTACTTAGTACATAGGTACATTTATACCTTCATGCTTGACACCTTGCACCTCTTATTCATTTCTAGTTATAACATCTACAATGATGTATAGTTTAATTGAATTTTTGGATAATGTGAAATGAATAATTGTCTTTAAATAGATTAAACATGATCATAGTTGGATGATGTTGGCATTTAATTAATATGAAATTCAATGACCATTGAACTGTTCATGGTCATTGAAATGTTCAATGAATGTATGTAGACTTTCGCTCAAATCAGAACAATTATGTAATTAAGAACGCAGGAAAAAATCTGAACTATATAATTCATTTTGCGTCAAAAAGAACAATAGCGGGGATAGCTCAGTTGGGAGAGCGTCAGACTGAAGATCTGAAGGTCACGTGTTCGATCCACGTTCACCGTATTTTTTATCTCTTCAATAATACAACCTCCTCGTATTTCTTCATTAAAAGCTCAGTTTTGTGTGTTGCTCGGATGTTCTATATATTAGGGATGATTTAGTTTTTTGTTTTCTTCATATTTTTACTTTAAACAACTCAAATAACAATAAAATATCCGATGAGAAACAAACAAACTATAAGCGGGCTAGGCTAAATAACAGTGAAGCTGACATAAATATAAACAAGGACTACAAGCTTTGAAAGCATGATGTCGGGATAAATAATATAATTATAATGAAAAGATAGGTTTTTCAAGTTAGGTAAGTCATCGATGGAACATATGTTAGTTGCTGAGGTTGAAATTTTTGGTCAACTTTCAAGTTGGTTTACCAGGTCTTGAGTGAGTCCTATTCGTAAGGATATGGTGGGTAGAGTTTTCAATAATCACGTATGCAATGTATCTTTTTTCATGTAGTAAAAATCTTAAAGTTTCCATTTAAGCATCAATATTATATACTTGCATCATGGCATTGAACATTTCATTCTGCACTTTAACTCCTCTAATATTTCTTCAATGTTTCATAGTATCTCCTTATCTATTAGAACATTCTCTAGTTATCATCATCATGAATCAAAAACTTGTACTTAGTACACAGGTACATTTATACCTTCATGCTTGACACCTTGCACCTCTTATTCATTTCTTGTTATAACATCTACAATGATGTATAGGTTAATTGAATTTTTGGATAATGTGAAATGAGGAATTGTCTTTAAATAGATTAAACATGATCATAGTTGGATAGCGTTGGCATTTAATTAATATAAAATTCAACAACCATTGAAGTGTTCATGGTCATTGAAATGTTCAATGAATATATGTAGACTTTGGTTCAAATCAGAAAAATTATGTAATTAAGAACACAGGAAAAAAATCTGAACTATATAATTCATTTTAAATCAAAAAGAACAATAGCGGGGATAGCTCAGTGGGAGAGCGTCAGACTGAAGATCTGAAGGTCACGTGTTCGATCCACGTTCACCGCATTTTTATCTCTTCAATAATACAACTTCCTCGTATTTCTTTATTAAAAGCTCAGTTTTGTGTGTTGCTAGGATTTTCTACATATTAGGGATGATTTAGTTTTTTGTTTTCTTCATATTTTTACTTTAAGCAAGTCAAATAACAACAAAATCTCCGATGAGAATCAAACAAACTATAAGCGGGCTTGGCTAAGTAACAGTGCAACTGACATAAATATAAAAAAGGACTTCAAGCTTTGAAAGCATGATGTCGGGATAAATAATATAATTATAATGATAAGACAGGTTTTACAAGTTAGGTAAGTCATCGATGGAACATATGTTAGCTGCTGAGGTTGAAATTTATGGTCAACTTTCAAGTTGGTTTACCAGGTCTGAAGTGAGTCCTATTCGTAAGGATATGGTGGGTAGAGTTTTCAATAAGCACGTATGCAATGTATCTTTTTTCATGTAGTAAAAATCTTAAATTTTCCATTTAAGCATAAATATTATATACTTGCATCATGGCATTGAACATTTCATTATGCACTTTAACTCCTCTAATACTTCTTCAATGTTTCATAGTATCTCCTTATCTATTAGAACATTCTCTAGTTATCATCATCATGAATCAAAAACTTGTACTTAGTACATAGGTACATTTATACCTTCATGCTTGACACCTTGCACCTCTTATTCATTTCTAGTTATAACATCTACAATGATGTATAGTTTAATTGAATTTTTGGATAATGTGAAATGAGTAATTGTCTTTAAATAGATTAAACATGATCATAGTTGGATGATGTTGGCATTTAATTAATATGAAATTCAATGACCATTGAACTGTTCATGGTCATTGAAATGTTCAATGAATGTATGTAGACTTTCGTTCAAATCAGAACAATTATGTAATTAAGAACGCAGGAAAAAATCTGAACTATATAATTCATTTTGCGTCAAAAAGAACAATAGCGGGGATAGCTCAGTTGGGAGAGCGTCAGACTGAAGATCTGAAGGTCACGTGTTCGATCCACGTTCACCGCATTTTTATCTCTTCAATAATACAACCTCCTCGTATTTCTTCAATAAAAGCTCAGTTTTGTGTGTTGCTCGGATGTTCTATATATTAGGGATGATTTAGTTTTTTGTTTTCTTCATATTTTTACTTTAAACAACTCAAATAACAATAAAATATCCGATGAGAAACAAACGAACTATAAGCGGGCTAGGCTAAATAACAGTGAAGCTGACATAAATATAAACAAGGACTACAAGCTTTGAAAGCATGATGTCGGTATAAATAATATAATTATAATGAAAAGATAGGTTTTTCAAGTTAGGTAAGTCATCGATGAAACATATGTTAGTTGCTGAGGTTGAAATTTTTGGTCAACTTTCAAGTTGGTTTACCAGGTCTTAAGTGAGTCCTATTCGTAAGGATATGGTGGGTAGAGTTTTCAATAATCACGTATGCAATGTATCTTTTTTCATGTAGTAAAAATCTTAAATTTTCCATTTAAGCATGAATATTATATACTTGCATCATGGCATTGAACATTTCATTCTGCACTTTAACTCCTCTAATATTTCTTCAATGTTTCATAGTATCTCCTTATCTATTAGAACATTCTCTAGTTATCATCATCATGAATCAAAAACTTGTACTTAGTACATAGGTACATTTATACCTTCATGCTTGACACCTTGCACCTCTTATTCATTTCTTGTTATAACATCTACAATGATGTATAGGTTAATTGAATTTTTGGATAATGTGAAATGAGGAATTGTCTTTAAATAGATTAAACATGATCATAGTTGGATGGCGTTGGCATTTAATTAATATAAAATTCAACGACCATTGAAGTGTTCATGGTCATTGAAATGTTCAATGAATATATGTAGACTTTGGTTCAAATCAGAAAAATTATGTAATTATGAACACAGGAAAAAAATCTGAACTATATAATTCATTTTAAATCAAAAAGAACAATAGCGGGGATAGCTCAGTTGGGAGAGCGTCAGACTGAAGATCTGAAGGTCACGTGTTCGATCCACGTTCACCGCATTTTTATCTCTTCAATAATACAACTTCCTCGTATTTCTTTATTAAAAGCTCAGTTTTGTGTGTTGCTCGGATTTTCTATATATTAGGGATGATTTAGTTTTTTTTTTTCTTCATATTTTTACTTTAAGCAAGTCAAATAACAACAAAATCTCCGATGAGAATCAAACAAACTATAAGCGGGCTTGGCTAAGTAACAGTGCAGCTGACATAAATATAAAAAAGGACTTCAAGCTTTGAAAGCATGATGTCGGGATAAATAATATAATTATAATGATAAGACAGGTTTTACAAGTTAGGTAAGTCATCGATGGAACATATGTTAGCTGCTGAGGTTGAAATTTGTGGTCAACTTTCAAGTTGGTTTACCAGGTCTGAAGTGAGTCCTATTCGTAAGGATATGGTGGGTAGAGTTTTCAATAAGCACGTATGCAATGTATCTTTTTTCATGTAGTAAAAATCTTAAATTTTCCATTTAAGCATAAATATTATATACTTGCATCATGGCATTGAACATTTCATTATGCACTTTAACTCCTCTAATACTTCTTCAATGTTTCATAGTATCTCCTTATCTATTAGAACATTCTCTAGTTATCATCATCATGAATCAAAAACTTGTACTTAGTACATAGGTACATGTATACCTTCATGCTTGACACCTTGCACCTCTTATTCATTTCTAGTTATAACATCTACAATGATGTATAGTTTAATTGAATTTTTGGATAATGTGAAATGAGTAATTGTCTTTAAATAGATTAAACATGATCATAGTTGGATGATGTTAGCATTTAATTAATATCAAATTCAATGACCATTGAAGTGTTGATGGTCATTGAAATGTTCAATGAATGTATGTAGACTTTCGTTCAAATCAGAACAATTATGTAATTAAGAACGCAGGAAAAAATCTGAACTATATAATTCATTTTGCGTCAAAAAGAACAATAGCGGGGATAGCTCAGTTGGGAGAGCGTCAGACTGAAGATCTGAAGGTCACGTGTTCGATCCACGTTCACCGCATTTTTATCTCTTCAATAATACAACTTCCTCGTATTTCTTCATTAAAAGATCAGTTTTGTGTGTTGCTCGGATGTTCTATATATTAGGGATGATTTAGTTTTTTGTTTTCTTCATATTTTTACTTTAAACAACTCAAATAACAATAAAATATCCGATGAGAAACAAACAAACTATAAGCGGGCTAGGCTAAATAACAGTGAAGCTGACATAAATATAAACAAGGACTACAAGCTTTGAAAGCATGATGTCGGGATAAATAATATAATTATAATGAAAAGATAGGTTTTACAAGTTAGGTAAGTCATCGATGGAACATATGTTAGTTGCTGAGGTTGAAATTTGTGGTCAACTTTCAAGTTGGTTTACCAGGTCTTAAGTGACTCCTACTCGTAAGGATATGGTGGGTAGAGTTTTCAATAATCACGTATGCAATGTATCATTTTTCATGTAGTAAAAATCTTAAATTTTCCATTTAAGCATCAATATTATATACTTGCATCATGGCATTGAACATTTCATTCTGCACTTTAACTCCTCTAATATTTCTTCAATGTTTCATAGTATCTCCTTATCTATTAGAACATTCTCTAGTTATCATCATCATGAATCAAAAACTTGTACTTAGTACATAGGTACATTTATACCTTCATGCTTGACACCTTGCACCTCTTATTCATTTCTTGTTATAACATCTACAATGATGTATAGGTTAACTGAATTTTTGGATAATGTGAAATGAGGAATTGTCTTTAAATAGATTAAACATGATCATAGTTGGATGGCGTTGGCATTTAATTAAAATAAAATTCAACGACCATTGAAGTGTTCATGGTCATTGAAATGTTCAATGAATATATGTAGACTTTGGTTCAAATCAGAAAAATTATGTAATTATGAACATAGGAAAAAAATCTGAACTATATAATTCATTTTAAATCAAAAAGAACAATAGCGGGGATAGCTCAGTTGGGAGAGCGTCAGACTGAAGATCTGAAGGTCACGTGTTCGATCCACGTTCACCGCATTTTTATCTCTTCAATAATACAACTTCCTCGTATTTCTTTATTAAAAGCTCAGTTTTGTGTGTTGCTCGGATTTTCTATATATTAGGGATGATTTAGTTTTTTGTTTTCTTCATATTTTTACTTTAAGCAAGTCAAATAACAACAAAATCTCCGATGAGAATCAAACAAACTATAAGCGGGCTTGGCTAAGTAACAGTGCAGCTGACATAAATATAAAAAAGGACTTCAAGCTTTGAAAGCATGATGTCGGGATAAATAATATAATTATAATGATAAGACAGGTTTTACAAGTTACGTAAGTCATCGATGGAACGTATGTTAGCTGCTGAGGTTGAAATTTGTGGTCAACTTTCAAGTTGGTTTACCAGGTCTGAAGTGAGTCCTATTCGTAAGGATATGGTGGGTAGAGTTTTCAATAAGCACGTATGCAATGTATCTTTTTTCATGTAGTAAAAATCTTAAATTTTCCATTTAAGCATAAATATTATATACTTGCATCATGGCATTGAACATTTCATTATGCACTTTAACTCCTCTAATACTTCTTCAATGTTTCATAGTATCTCCTTATCTATTAGAACATTCTCTAGTTATCATCATCATGAATCAAAAACTTGTACTTAGTACATAGGTACATGTATACCTTCATGCTTGACACCTTGCACCTCTTATTCATTTCTAGTTATAACATCTACAATGATGTATAGTTTAATTGAATTTTTGGATAATGTGAAATGAGTAATTGTCTTTAAATAGATTAAACATGATCATAGTTGGATGATGTTGGCATTTAATTAATATGAAATTCAATGACCATTGAAGTGTTCATGGTCATTGAAATGTTCAATGAATGTATGTAGACTTTCGTTTAAATCAGAACAATTATGTAATTAAGAACGCAGGAAAAAATCTGAACTATATAATTCATTTTGCGTCAAAAAGAACAATAGCGGGGATAGCTCAGTTGGGAGAGCGTCAGACTGAAGATCTGAAGGTTACGTGTTCGATCCACGTTCACCGCATTTTTATCTCTTCAATAATACAACCTCCTCGTATTTCTTCATTAAAAGCTCAGTTTTGTGTGTTGCTCGGATGTTCTATATATTAGGGATGATTTAGTTTTTTGTTTTCTTCATATTTTTACTTTAAACAACTCAAATAACAATAAAATATCCGATGAGAAACAAACAAACTATAAGCGGGCTAGGCTAAATAACAGTGAAGCTGACATAAATATAAACAAGGACTACAAGCTTTGAAAGCATGATGTCGGGATAAATAATATAATTATAATGAAAAGATAGGTTTTACAAGTTAGGTAAGTCATCGATGGAACATATGTTAGTTGCTGAGGTTGAAATTTGTGGTCAACTTTCAAGTTGGTTTACCAGGTCTTAAGTGAGTCCTATTCGTAAGGATATGGTGGGTAGAGTTTTCAATAATCACGTATGCAATGTATCTTTTTTCATGTAGTAAAAATCTTAAATTTTCCATTTAAGCATCGATATTATATACTTGCATCATGGCATTGAACATTTCATTCTGCACTTTAACTCCTCTAATATTTCTTCAATGTTTCATAGTATCTCCTTATCTATTAGAACATTCTCTAGTTATCATCATCATGAATCAAAAACTTGTACTTAGTACATAGGTACATTTATACCTTCATGCTTGACACCTTGCACCTCTTATTCATTTCTTGTTATAACATCTACAATGATGTATAGGTTAATTGAATTTTTGGATAATGTGAAATGAGGAATTGTCTTTAAATAGATCAAACATGATCATAGTTGGATGGCGTTGGCATTTAATTAATATAAAATTCAACGACCATTAAAGTGTTCATGGTCATTGAAATGTTCAATGAATATATGTAGACTTTGGTTCAAATCAGAAAAATTATGTAATTAAGAACACAGGAAAAAAAATCTGAACTATATAATTCATTTTAAATCAAAAAGAACAATAGTGGGGATAGCTCAGTTGGGAGAGCGTCAGACTGAAGATCTGAAGGTCACGTGTTCGATCCACGTTCACCGCATTTTTATCTCTTCAATAATACAACTTCCTCGTATTTCTTTATTAAAAGCTCAGTTTTGTGTGTTGCTCGGATTTTCTATATATTAGGGATGATTTAGTTTTTTGTTTTCTTCATATTTTTACTTTAAGCAAGTCAAATAACAACAAAATCTCCGATGAGAATCAAACAAACTATAAGCGGGCTTGGCTAAGTAACAGTGCAGCTGACATAAATATAAAAAAGGACTTCAAGCTTTGAAAGCATGATGTCGGGATAAATAATATAATTATAATGATAAGACAGGTTTTACAAGTTAGGTAAGTCATCGATGGAACATATGTTAGCTGCTGAGGTTGAAATTTGTGGTCAACTTTCAAGTTGGTTTACCAGGTCTGAAGTGAGTCCTATTCGTAAGGATATGGTGGGTAGAGTTTTCAATAAGCACGTATGCAATGTATCTTTTTTCATGTAGTAAAAATCTTAAATTTTCCATTTAAGCATAAATATTATATACTTGCATCATGGCATTGAACATTTCATTATGCACTTTAACTCCTCTAATACTTCTTCAATGTTTCATAGTATCTCCTTATCTATTAGAACATTCTCTAGTTATCATCATCATGAATCAAAAACTTGTACTTAGTACATAGGTACATGTATACCTTCATGCTTGACACCTTGCACCTCTTATTCATTTCTAGTTATAACATCTACAATGATGTATAGTTTAATTGAAATTTTGGATAATGTGAAATGAGTAATTGTCTTTAAATAGATTAAACATGATCATTGTTGGATGATGTTGGCATTTAATTAATATGAAATTCAATGACCATTGAAGTGTTCATGGTCATTGAAATGTTCAATGAATGTATGTAGACTTTCGTTCAAATCAGAACAATTATGTAATTAAGAACGCAGTAAAAAATCTGAACTATATAATTCATTTTGCGTCAAAAAGAACAATAGCGGGGATAGCTCAGTTGGGAGAGCGTCAGACTGAAGATCTCAAGGTCACGTGTTCGATCCATGTTCACCGCATTTTTATCTCTTCAATAATACAACCTCCTCGTATTTCTTCATTAAAAGGTCAGTTTTGTGTGTTGCTCGGATGTTCTATATATTAGGGATGATTTAGTTTTTTGTTTTCTTCATATTTTTACTTTAAACAACTCAAATAACAACAAAATATCCGATGAGAAACAAACAAACTATAAGCGGGCTAGGCTAAATAACAGTGAAGCTCACATAAATATAAACAAGGACTACAAGCTTTGAAAGCATGATGTCGGGATAAATAATATAATAATAATGAAAAGATAGGTTTTACAAGTTTGGTAAGTCATCGATGGAACATATGTAAGTTGCTGAGGTTGAAATTTGTGGTCAACTTTCAAGTTGGTTTACCAGGTCTTAAGTGAGTCCTATTCGTAAGGATATGGTGGGTAGAGTTTTCAATAATCACGTATGCAATGTATCTTTTTTCATGTAGTAAAAATCTTAAATTTTCCATTTAAGCATCAATATTATATACTTGCATCATGGCATTGAACATTTCATTCTGCACTTTAACTCCTCTAATATCTCTTCAATGTTTCATAGTATCTCCTTATCTATTAGAACATTCTCTAGTTATCATCATCATGAATCAAAAACTTGTACTTAGTACATAGGTACATTTATACCTTCATGCTTGACACCTTGCACCTCTTATTCATTTCTTGTTATAACACCTACAATGATGTATAGGTTAATTGAATTTTTGGATAATGTGAAATGAGTAATTGTCTTTAAATAGATTAAACATGATCATAGTTGGATGGCGTTGGCATTTAATTAATATAAAATTCAATGACCATTGAAGTGTTCATGGTCATTGAAATGTTCAATGAATATTTGTAGACTTTGGTTCAAATCAGAACAATTATGTAATTAAGAACACCGGAAAAAAATCTGAACTATATAATTCATTTTGCATCAAAAAGAACAATAGCGGGGATAGCTCAGTTAGGAGAGCGTCAGACTGAAGATCTGAAGGTCACGTGTTAGATCCACGTTCACCGCATTTTTATTTCTTCAATAATACAACCTCCTCGTATTTCTTCATTAAAAGCTAAGTTTTGTGTGTTGCTCGGATGTTCTATATATTTGGGATGATTTTTTTTTGTTTTCTTCATATTTTTACTTTAACCAAGTCAAATAACAACAAAATCTCCGATGAGAATCAAACAAACTATAAGCGGGCTTGGCTAAGTAACAGTGCAGCTGACATAAATATAAAAAAGGACTTCAAGCTTTGAAAGCATGATGTCGGGATAAATAATATAATTATAATGATAAGACAGGTTTTACAAGTTAGGTAAGTCATCGATGGAACATATCTTAGCTGCTGAGGTTGAAATTTGTGGTCAACTTTCAAGTTGGTTTACCAGGTCTGAAGTGAGTCCTATTCGTAAGGATATGGTGGGTAGAGTTTTCAATAAGCACGTATGCAATGTATCTTTTTTCATGTAGTAAAAATCTTATATTTTCCATTTAAGCATAAATATTATATACTTGCATCATGGCATTGAACATTTCATTATGCACTTTAACTCCTCTAATACTTCTTCAATGTTTCATAGTATCTCCTTATCTATTAGAACATTCTCTAGTTATCATCATCATGAATCAAAAACTTGTACTTAGTACATAGGTACATGTATACCTTCATGCTTGACACCTTGCACCTCTTATTCATTTCTAGTTATAACATCTACAATGATGTATAGTTTAATTGAATTTTTGGATAATTTGAAATGAGTAATTGTCTTTAAATAGATTAAACATGATCATAGTTGAATGATGTTGGCATTTAATTAATATGAAATTCAATGACCATTGAAGTGTTCATGGTCATTGAGATGTTCAATGAATGTATGTAGACTTTCGTTCAAATCAGAACAATTATGTAATTAAGAACGCAGGAAAAAATCTGAACTATATAATTCATTTTGCGTCAAAAAGAACAATAGCGGGGATAGCTCAGTTGGGAGAGCGTCAGACTGAAGATCTGAAGGTCACGTGTTCGATCCACGTTCACCGCATTTTTATCTCTTCAATAATACAACCTCCTCGTATTTCTTCATTAAAAGCTCAGTTTTGTGTGTTGCTCGGATGTTCTATATATTAGTGATGATTTAGTTTTTTGTTTTCTTCATATTTTTAATTTAAACAACTCAAATAACAACAAAATATCCGATGAGAAACAAACAAACTATAAGCGGGCTAGGCTAAATAACAGTGAAGCTGACAGAAATATAAACAAGGACTACAAGCTTTGAAAGCATGATGTCGGGATAAATAATATAATTATAATGAAAAGATAGGTTTTACAAGTTAGGTAAGTCATCGATGGAACATATGTTAGTTGCTGAGGTTGAAATTTGTGGTCAACTTTCAAGTTGGTTTACCAGGTCTTAAGTGAGTCCTATTCGTAAGGATATGGTGGGTAGAGTTTTCAATAATCACGTATGCAATGTATCTTTTTTCATGTAGTAAAAATCTTAAATTTTCCATTTAAGCATCAATATTATATACTTGCATCATGGCATTGAACATTTCATTCTGCACTTTAACTCCTCTAATATTTCTTCAATGTTTCATAGTATCTCCTTATCTATTAGAACATTCTCTAGTTATCATCATCATGAATTAAAAACTTGTACTTAGTACATAGGTACATTTATACCTTCATGCTTGACACCTTGCACCTCTTATTCATTTCTTGTTATAACATCTACAATGATGTATAGGTTAATTGAATTTTTGGATAATGTGAAATGAGTAATTGTCTTTAAATAGATTAAACATGATCATAGTTGAATGGCGTTGGCATTTAATTAATATAAAATTCAATGACCATTGAAGTGTTCATGGTCATTCAAATGTTCAATGAATATATGTAGACTTTGGTTCAAATCAGAACAATTATGTAATTAAGAACACAGGAAAAAAATCTAAACTATATAATTCATTTTGCATCAAAAAGAACAATAGCAGGGATAGCTCAGTTGGGAGAGCGTCAGACTGAAGATCTGAAGGTCACGTGTTCGATCCACGTTCACCGCATTTTTATTTCTTCAATAATACAACCTCCTCGTATTTCTTCATTAAAAGCTAAGTTTTGTGTGTTGCTCGGATGTTCTATATATTTGGGATGATTTTTTTTGTTTTCTTCATATTTTTACTTTAAGCAAGTCAAATAACAACAAAATCTCCGATGAGAATCAAACAAACTATAAGCGGGCTTGGCTAAGTAACAGTGCAGCTGACATAAATATAAAAAAGGACTTCAGGCTTTGAAAGCATGATGTCGGGATAAATAATATAATTATAATGATAAGACTGGTTTTACAAGTTAGGTAAGTCATCGATGGAACATATGTTAGCTGCTGAGGTTGCAATTTGTGGTCAACTTTCAAGTTGGTTTACCAGGTCTTAAGTGAGTGCTATTCGTAAGGATATGGTGGGTAGAGTTTTCAATAAGCACTTATGCAATGTATCTTTTTTTCATGTAGTAAAAATCTTAAATTTTCCATTTAAGCATAAATATTATATACTTGCATCATGGCATTGAACATTTCATTATGCACTTTAACTCCTCTAATACTTCTTCAACGTTTCATAGTATCTCCTTATCTATTAGAACATTCTCTAGTTATCATCATCATGAATCAAAAACTTGTACTTAGTACATAGGTACATGTAAACCTTCATGCTTGACACCTTGCACCTCTTATTCATTTCTAGTTATAACATCTACAATGATGTATAGTTTAATTGAATTTTTGGATAATGTGAAATGAGTAATTGTCTTTAATTAGATTAAACATGATCATAGTTGGATGGCGTTGGCATTTAATTAATATGAAATTCAATGACCATTGAAGTGTTCATGGTCATTGAAATGTTCAATGAATGTATGTAGACTTTCGTTTAAATCAGAACAATTATGTAATTAAGAACGCAGGAAACAATATGAACTATATAATTCATTTTGCGTCAAAAAGAACAATAGCGGGGATAGCTCAGTTGGGAGAGCGTCAGACAGAAGATCTGAAGGTCACGTGTTAGATCCACGTTCACCGCATTTTTATCTCTTCAATAATACAACCTCCTCGTATTTCTTCATTAAAAGCTCAGTTTTGTGTGTTGCTCGGATTTTCTATATATTAGGGATGATTTAGTTTTTTGTTTTCTTCATATTTTTACTTTAAACAACTCAAATAACAACAAAATATCCGATGAGAAACAAACAAACTATAAGCGGGCTAGGCTAAATAACAGTGAAGCTGACATAAATATAAACAAGGACTACAAGCTTTGAAAGCATGATGCCGGGATAAATAATATAATTATAATGAAAAGATAGGTTTTACAAGTTAGGTAAGTCATCGATGGAACATATGTTAGTTGCTGAGGTTGAAATTTGTGGTCAACTTTCAAGTTGGTTTACCAGGTCTTAAGTGAGTCCTATTCGTAAGGATATGGTGGGTAGAGTTTTCAATAATCACGTATGCAATGTATCTTTTTTCATGTAGTAAAAATCTTAAATTTTCCATTTAAGCATCAATATTATATACTTGCATCATGGCATTGAACATTTCATTCTGCACTTTAACTCCTCTAATATTTCTTCAATGTTTCATAGTATCTCCTTATCTGTTAGAACATTCTCTAGTTATCATCATCATGAATTAAAAACTTGTACTTAGTACATAGGTACATTTATACCTTCATGCTTGACACCTTGCACCTCTTATTCATTTCTTGTTATAACATCTACAATGATGTATAGGTTAATTGAATTTTTGGATAATGTGAAATGAGTAATTGTCTTTAAATAGATTAAACATGATCATAGTTGAATGGCGTTGGCATTTAATTAATATAAATTCAATGACCATTGAAGTGTTCATGGTCATTGAAATGTTCAATGAATATATGTAGACTTTGGCTCAAATCAGAACAATTATGTAATTAAGAACACAGGAAAAAAATCTGAACTATATAATTCATTTTGCATCAAAAAGAACAATAGCGGGGATAGCTCAGTTGGGAGAGCGTCAGACTGAAGATCTGAAGGTCACGTGTTCGATCCACGTTCACCGCATTTTTATTTCTTCAATAATACAACCTCCTCGTATTTCTTCATTAAAAGCTAAGTTTTGTGTGTTGCTCGGATGTTCTATATATTTGGGATGATTTCTTTTGTTTTCTTCATATTTTTACTTTAAGCAAGTCAAATAACAACAAAATCTCCGATGAGAATCAAACAAACTATAAGCGGGCTTGGCTAAGTAACAGTGCAGCTGACATAAATATAAAAAAGGACTTCAAGCTTTGAAAGCATGATGTCGGGATAAATAATATAATTATAATGATAAGACAGGTTTTACAAGTTAGGTAAGTCATCGATGGAACATATGTTAGCTGCTGAGGTTGAAATTTGTGGTCAACTTTCAAGTTGGTTTACCAGGTCTTAAGTGAGTCCTATTCGTAAGGATATGGTGGGTAGAGTTTTCAATAATCACGTATGCAATGTATCTTTTTTCATGTAGTAAAAATCTTAAATTTTCCATTTAAGCATCAATATTATATACTTGCATCATGGCATTGAACATTTCATTCTACACTTTAACTCCTCTAATATTTCTTCAATGTTTCATAGTATCTGCTTATCTGTTAGAACATTCTCTTGTTATTATCATCATGAATCAAAAACTTGTATTTAGTACATAGGTACGTTTATACCTTCATGATTGAGACCTTGCACCTCTTATTCATTTCATGTTATAACATCTACAATGATGTATAGGTTAATTGAATTTTTGGATAATATGAAATGAGTAATTGTCATTAAATAGATTAAACATGATCATAGTTGGATGGCGTTGGCATTTAATTAATATCAAATTCAATGACCATTGAAGTGTTCATGGTCATTGAAATGTTCAATGAATGTATGTAGACTTTCATTCAAATCAGAACAATTATGTAATTAAGAACGCAGGAAAAAATCTGAACTATATAATTCATTTTGCGTCAAAAAGAACAATAGCGGGGATAGCTCAGTTGGGAGAGCGTCAGACTGAAGATCTGAAGGTCACGTGTTCGATCCACGTTCACCGCATTTTTATCTCTTCAATAATACAACTTCCTCGTATTTCTTCATTAAAAGCTCTGTTTTGTGTGTTGCTCGGATTTTCTATATATTAGGGATTATTTAGTTTTTTGTTTTCTTCATATTTTTACTTTAAACAACTCAAATAACAACAAAATATCCGATGAGAAACAAACAAACTATAAGCGGGCTAGGCTAAATAACAGTGAAGCTGACATAAATATAAACAAGGACTACAAGCTTTGAAAGCATGATGTCGGGATAAATAATATAACTATAATGAAAAGATAGGTTTTACAAGTTAGGTAAGTCATCGATGGAACATATGTTAGTTGCTGAGGTTGAAATTTGTGGTCAACTTTCAAGTTGGTTTACCAGGTCTTAAGTGAGTCCTATTCGTAAGCATATGGTGGGTAGAGTTTTCAATAATCACGTATGCAATGTATCTTTTTTCATGTAGTAAAAATCTTAAATTTTCCATTTAAGCATAAATATTATATACTTGCATCGTGGCATTGTACATTTCATTCTGCACTTTAACTCCTCTAATATGTCTTCAATGTTTCATAGTATCTCCTTATCTATTAGAACATTCTCTAGTTATCATCATCATGAATCAAAAACTTGTACTTAGTACATAGGTACATTTATACCTTCATGCTTGACACCTTGCACCTCTTATTCATTTCTTGTTATAACATCTACAATGATGTATAGGTTAATTGAATTTTTGGATAATATGAAATGAGTAATTGTCATTAAATAGATTAAACATGATCATAGTTGGATGGCGTTGGCATTTAATTAATATCAAATTCAATGACCATTGAAGTGTTCATGGTCATTGAAATGTTCAATGAATGTATGTAGACTTTCATTCAAATCAGAACAATTATGTAATTAAGAACGCAGGAAAAAATCTGAACTATATAATTCATTTTGCGTCAAAAAGAACAATAGCGGGGATAGCTCAGTTGGGAGAGCGTCAGACTGAAGATCTGAAGGTCACGTGTTCGATCCACGTTCACCGCATTTTTATCTCTTCAATAATACAACCTCCTCGTATTTCTTCATTAGAAGCTCGGTTTTGTGTGTTGCTCGGATGTTCTATATATTAGGGATGATTTAGTTTTTTGTTTTCTTCATATTTTTACTTTAAACAACTCAAATAACAACAAAATATCCGATGAGAAACAAACAAACTATAATCGGGCTAGGCTAAATAACAGTGAAGCTGACATAAATATAAACAAGGACTACAAGCATTGAAAGCATGATGTCGGGATAAATAATATAATTATAATGAAAAGATAGGTTTTACAAGTTAGGTAAGTCCTCGATGGAAAGTATGTTAGTTGCTGAGGTTGAAATTTGTGGTCAACTTTCAAGTTGGTTTACCAGGTCTTAAGTGAGTCCTATTCGTAAGGATATGGTGGGTAGAGTTTTCAATAATCACGTATGCAATGTATCTTTTTTCATGTAGTAAAAATCTTAAATTTTCCATTTAAGCATCAATATTATATACTTGCATCATGGCATTGAACATTTCATTCTGCACTTTAACTCCTCTAATATTTCTTCAATGTTTCATAGTATCTCCGTATCTATTAGAACATTCTCTAGTTATCATCATCATGAATCAAAAACTTGTACTTAGTACATAGGTACATTTATACATTCATGATTGACACCTTGCACCTCTTATTCATTTCTTGTTATAACATCTACAATGATGTATAGGTTAATTGAATTTTTGGATAGTGTGAAATGAGTAATTGTCTTTAAATAGATTAAACATGATCATAGTTGGATGGCGTTGGCATTTAATTAATATAAAATTCAATGACCATTGAAGTGTTCATGGTCATTGAAATGTTCAATGAATTTATGTAGACTTTGGTTCAAATAAGAAAATTAAGTAATTAAGAACGCCGGGAAAAAAATCTGAACTATATAATTCATTTTGCATCAAAAAGAACAATAACGGGGATAGCTCAGTTGGGAGAGCGTCAGACTGAAGATCTGAAGGTCACGTGTTCGATCCACGTTCACCGTATTTTTATTTCTACAATAATACAACATCCTCTTATTTCTTCATTAAAAGCTAAGTTTTGTGTGTTGCTCGGATGCTCTATATATTTGGGATGATTTTTTTTGTTTTCTTCATATTTTTACTTTAAGCAAATCAAATAACAACAAAATCTCCGAAGAGAATCAAACAAACTATAAGCGGGCTTGGCTAAGTAACAGTGCAGCTGACATAAATATAAAAAAGGACTTCAAGCTTTGAAAGCATGATGTCGGGATAAATAATATAATTATAATGATAAGACAGGTTTTACGAGTTAGGTAAGTCATCGATGGAACATATGTTAGCTGCTGAGGTTGAAATTTGTGGTCAACTTTCAAGTTGGTTTACCAGGTCTTAAGTGAGTCCTATTCGTAAGGATATGGTGGGTAGAGTTTTCAATAATCACGTATGCAATGTATCTTTTTTGATGTAGTAAAAATCTTAAATTTTCCATTTAAGCATCAATATTATATACTTGCATCATGGCATTGAACATTTCATTCTGCACTTTAACTCCTCTAATACTTCTTCAATGTTTCATAGTATCTCCTTATCTATTAGAACATTCTCTAGTTATCATCATCATGAATCAAAAACTTGTACTTAGTACATAGGTACAAGTATACCTTCATGCTTGACACCTTGCACCTCTTATTCATTTCTAGTTATAACATCTACAATGATGTATAGTTTAATTGAATTTTTGGATAATGTGAAATGAGTAATTGTCTTTAAATAGATTAAACATAATCATAGTTGGATGGCGTTGTCATTTAATTAATATGAAATTCAATGACCATTGAAGTGTTCATGGTCATTGAAATGTTCAATGAATGTATGTAGACATTCATTCAAATCAGAACAATTATGTAATTAAGAACGCAGGAAAAAATCTGAACTATATAATTCATTTTGCGTCAAAAAGAACAATAGCGGGGATAATTCAGTTGGTACAGCGTCAGACTGAAGATCTGAAGGTCACGTGTTCGATCCACGTTCACCGCATTTTTATCTCTTCAATAATACAACCTCCTCGTATTTCTTCATTAGAAGCTCGGTTTTGTGTGTTGCTCGGATGTTCTATATATTAGGGATGATTTAGTTTTTTGTTTTCTTCATATTTTTACTTTAAACAACTCAAATAACAACAAAATATCCGATGAGAAACAAACAAATTATAAGCGGGCTAGGCTAAATAACAGTGAAGTTGACATAAATATAAACAAGGACTACAAGCTTTGAAAGCATGATGTCGGGATAAATAATATAATTATAATGAAAAGATAGGTTTTACAAGTTAGGTAAGTCCTCGATGGAACATATGTTAGTTGCTGAGGTTGAAATTTTTGGTCAACTTTCAAGTTGGTTTACCAGGTCTTAAGTGAGTCCTATTCGTAAGGATATGGTGGGTAGAGTTTTCAATAATCACGTATGCAATGTATCTTTTTTCATGTAGTAAAAATCTTAAATTTTCCATTTAAGCATCAATATTATATACTTGCATCATGGCATTGAACATTTCATTCTGCACTTTAACTCCTCTAATATTTCTTCCATGTTTCATAGTATCTCCTTATCTATTAGAACATTCTCTAGTTATCATCATCATGAATCAAAAACTTGTACTTAGTACATTGGTACATTTATACCTTAATGATTGACACCTTGCACTTCTTATTCACTTCTTGTTATAACATCTACAATGATGTATAGGTTAATTGTATTTTTGGATAATGTGAAATGAGTAATTGTCTTTAAATAGATGAAACATGATCATAGTTGGATGGCGTTGGCATTTAATTAATATAAAATTCAATGACCATTGAAGTGTTCATGGTCATTGAAATGTTCAATGAATTTATGTAGACTTTGGTTCAAATCAGAAAATTATGTAATTAAGAACGTCGGAAAAAAATCTGAACTATATAATTCATTTTGCATCAAAAAGAACAATAGCG
The DNA here is from genome assembly GCF_051521515.1 of Lactuca serriola. NCBI lineage: Eukaryota > Viridiplantae > Streptophyta > Magnoliopsida > Asterales > Asteraceae > Lactuca > Lactuca serriola. The sequence continues at coordinate 20,067,021 of NC_136412.1, read as the reverse complement.
GGGATAGCTTAGTTGGGAGAGCGTCAGACTGAAGATCTGAAGGTCACGTGTTCGATCCACGTTCACCGCATTTTTATTTCTTCAATAATACAACCTCCTCGTATTTCTTCATTAAAAGCTAAGTTTTGTGTGTTGCTCGGATGTTCTATATATTTGGGATGACTTTTTTTGTTTTCTTCATATTTTTACTTTAAGCAAGTCAAATAACAACAAAATCTCCGATGAGAATCAAACAAACTATAAGCGGGCTTGGCTAAGTAACAGTGCAGCTGACATAAATATAAAAAAGGACTTCAAGCTTTGAAAGCATGATGTCGGGATAAATAATATAATTATAATGATAAGACAGGTTTTACAAGTTAGGTAAGTCATCGATGGAACATATGTTAGCTGCTGAGGTTGAAATTTGTGGTCAACTTTTAAGTTGGTTTACCAGGTCTTCAGTGAGTCCTATTCGTAAGGCTATGGTGGGTAGAGTTTTCAATAATCACGTATGCAATGTATCTTTTTTCATGTAGTAAAAATCTTAAATTTTCCATTTAAGCATCAATATTATATACTTGCATCATGGCATTGAACATTTCATTCTGCACTTTAACTCCTCTAATACTTCTTCAATGTTTCATAGTATCTCCTTATCTATTAGAACATTCTCTAGTTATCATCATCATGAATCAAAAACTTGTACTTAGTACATAGGTACAAGTATACCTTCATGCTTGACACCTTGCACCTCTTATTCATTTCTAGTTATAACATCAACAATGATGTATAGTTTAATTGAATTTCGGGATAATGTGAAATGAGTAATTGTCTTTAAATAGATTAAACATAATCATAGTTGGATGGCGTTGTCATTTAATTAATAAGAAATTCAATGACCATTGAAGTGTTCATGGTCATTGAAATGTTCAATGAATGTATGTAGACTTTCATTCAAATCAGAACAATTATGTAATTAAGAACGCAGGAAAAAATCTGAACTATATAATTCATTTTGCGTCAAAAAGAACAATAGCAGGGATAATTCAGTTGGTAGAGCGTCAGACTGAAGATCTGAAGGTCACGTGTTCGATCCACGTTCACCGCATTTTTATCCCTTCAATAATACAACCTCCTCGTATTTCTTCATTAAAAGCTCGGTTTTGTGTGTTGCTCGGATGTTCTATATATTAGGGATGATTTAGTTTTTTGTTTTCGTCATATTTTTACTTTAAACAACTCAAATAACAACAAAATATCCGATGAGAAACAAACAAACTATAAGCGGGCTAGGCTAAATAACAGTGAAGCTGACATAAATATAAACAAGGACTACAAGCATTGAAAGCATGATGTCGGGATAAATAATATAATTATAATGAAAAGATAGGTTTTACAAGTTAGGTAAGTCCTCGATGGAAAGTATGTTAGTTGCTGAGGTTGAAATTTGTGGTCAACTTTCAAGTTGGTTTACCAGGTCTTAAGTGAGTCCTATTCGTAAGGATATGGTGGGTAGAGTTTTCAATAATCACGTATGCAATGTATCTTTTTTCATGTAGTAAAAATCTTAAATTTTCCATTTAAGCATCAATATTATATACTTGCATCATGGCATTGAACATTTCATTCTGCACTTTAACTCCTCTAATATTTCTTCAATGTTTCATAGTATCTCCGTATCTATTAGAACATTCTCTAGTTATCATCATCATGAATCAAAAACTTGTACTTAGTACATAGGTACATTTATACATTCATGATTGACACCTTGCACCTCTTATTCATTTCTTGTTATAACATCTACAATGATGTATAGGTTAATTGAATTTTTGGATAGTGTGAAATGAGTAATTGTCTTTAAATAGATTAAACATGATCATAGTTGGATGGCGTTGGCATTTAATTAATATAAAATTCAATGACCATTGAAGTGTTCATGGTCATTGAAATGTTCAATGAATTTATGTAGACTTTGGTTCAAATAAGAAAATTAAGTAATTAAGAACGCCGGGAAAAAAATCTGAACTATATAATTCATTTTGCATCAAAAAGAACAATAACGGGGATAGCTCAGTTGGGAGAGCGTCAGACTGAAGATCTGAAGGTCACGTGTTCGATCCACGTTCACCGTATTTTTATTTCTACAATAATACAACATCCTCTTATTTCTTCATTAAAAGCTAAGTTTTGTGTGTTGCTCGGATGCTCTATATATTTGGGATGATTTTTTTGTTTTCTTCATATTTTTACTTTAAGCAAATCAAATAACAACAAAATCTCCGAAGAGAATCAAACAAACTATAAGCGGGCTTGGCTAAGTAACAGTGCAGCTGACATAAATATAAAAAAGGACTTCAAGCTTTGAAAGCATGATGTCGGGATAAATAATATAATTATAATGATAAGACAGGTTTTACGAGTTAGGTAAGTCATCGATGGAACATATGTTAGCTGCTGAGGTTGAAATTTGTGGTCAACTTTCAAGTTGGTTTACCAGGTCTTAAGTGAGTCCTATTCGTAAGGATATGGAGGGTAGAGTTTTCAATAATCACGTATGCAATGTATCTTTTTTCATGTAGTAAAAATCTTAAATTTTCCATTTAAGCATCAATATTATATACTTGCATCATGGCATTGAACATTTCATTCTGCACTTTAACTCCTCTAATATTTCTTCAATGTTTCATAGTATCTCCTTATCTATTAGAACATTCTCTAGTTATCATCATCATGAATCAAAAACTTGTATTTAGTACATAGGTACATTTATACCTTCATGATTGACACCTTGCACCTCTTATTCATTTCTTGTTATAACATCTACAATGATGTATAGGTTAATTGAATTTTTGGATAATGTGAAATGAGTAATTGTCTTTAAATAGATTAAACATGATCATAGTTGGATGGCATTGGCATTTAATTAATATGAAATTCAATGACCATTGAAGTGTTCATGGTCATTGAAATGTTCAATGAATGTATGTAGACTTTCATTCAAATCAGAACAATTATGTAATTAAGAACGCAGGAAAAAATCTGAACTATATAATTCATTTTGCGTCAAAAAGAACAATAGCGGGGATAGCTCAGTTGGGAGAGCGTCAGACTGAAGATCTGAAGGTCACGTGTTCGATCCACGTTCACCGCATTTTTTTCTCTTCAATAATACAACCTCCTCGTATTTCTTCATTAAAAGCTCAGTTTTGTGTGTTGCTCGGATTTTCTATATATTAGGGATGATTTAGTTTTTTGTTTTCTTCATATTTTTACTTTAAACAACTCAAATAACAACAACATATCCGATGAGAAACAAACAAACTATAAGCGGGCTAGGCTAAATAACAGTGAAGCTGACATAAATATAAACAAGGACTACAAGCTTTGAAAGCATGATGTCGGGATAAATAATATAATTATAATGAAAAGATAGGTTTTACAAGTTAGGTAAGTCATCGATGGAACATATGTTAGTTGCTGAGGTTGAAATTTGTGGTCAACTTTCAAGTTGGTTTACCAGGTCTTAAGTGAGTCCTATTCGTAAGCATATGGTGGGTAGAGTTTTCAATAATCACGTATGCAATGTATCTTTTTCCATGTAGTAAAAATCTTAAATTTTCCATTTAAGCATAAATATTATATACTTGCATCATGGCATTGAACATTTCATTCTGCACTTTAACTCCTCTAATACTTCTTCAATGTTTCATAGTATCTCCTTATCTATTAGAACATTCTCTAGTTATCATCATCATGAATCAAAAACTTGTACTTAGTACATAGGTACAAGTATACCTTCATGCTTGACACCTTGCACCTCTTATTAATTTCTAGTTATAACATCTACAATGATGTATAGTTTAATTGAATTTTTGGATAATGTGAAATGAGTAATTGTCTTTAAATAGATTAAACATGATCATAGTTGGATGGCGTTGTCATTTAATTAATATGAAATTCAATGACCATTGAAGTGTTCATGGTCATTGAAATGTTCAATGAATGTATGTAGACTTTCATTCAAATCAGAACAATTATGTAATTAAGAACGCCGGAAAAAATCTGAACTATATAATTCATTTTGCGTCAAAAAGAACAATAGCGGGGATAATTCAGTTGGGAGAGCGTCAGACTGAAGATCTGAAGGTCACGTGTTCGATCCACGTTCACTGCATTTTTATCTCTTCAATAATACAACCTCCTCGTATTTCTTCATTAAAAGCTCGGTTTTGTGTGTTGCTCGGATGTTCTATATATTAGGGATGATTTAGTTTTTTGTTTTCTTCATATTTTTACTTTAAACAACTCAAATAACAACAAAATATCCGATGAGAAACAAACAAACTATAAGCGGGCTAGGCTAAATAACAGTGAAGCTGACATAAATATAAACAAGGACTACAAGCTTTGAAAGCATGATGGCGGGATAAATAATATAATTATAATGAAAAGATAGGTTTTACAAGTTAGGTAAGTCCTCGATGGAACATATGTTAGTTGCTGAGGTTGAAATTTGTGGTCAACTTTCAAGTTGGTTTACCAGGTCTTAAGTGAGTCCTATTCGTAAGGATATGGTGGGTAGAGTTTTCAATAATCACGTATGCAATGTATCTTTTTTCATGTAGTAAAAATCTTAAATTTTCCATTTAAGCATGAATATTATATACTTGCATCATGGCATTGAACATTTCATTCTGCACTTTAACTCCTCTAATATTTCTTCAATGTTTCATAGTATCTCCTTATCTATTAGAACATTCTCTAGTTATCATCATCATGAATCAAAAACTTGTACTTAGTACATAGGTACATTTATACCTTCATGCTTGACACCTTGCACCTCTTATTCATTTCTTGTTATAACATCTACAATGATGTATCGGTTAATTGAATTTTTGGATAATGTGAAATGAGTAATTGTCTTTAAATAGATTAAACATGATCATAGTTGGATGGCGTTGGCATTTAATTAATATAAAATTCAATGACCATTGAAGTGTTCATGGTCATTGAAATGTTCAATGAATATATGTAGACTCTGGTTCAAATCAGAACAATTATGTAATTAAGAACGCAGGAAAAAAATCTGAACTATATAATTCATTTTGCATCAAAAAGAACAATAGCGGGGATAGCTCAGTTGGGAGAGCGTCAGACTAAAGATCTGAAGGTCACGTGTTCGATCCACGTTCACCGCATTTTTATTTCTTCAATAATAAAATCTCCTCGTATTTCTTCATTAAAAGCTCAGTTTTGTGTGTTGCTCGGATGTTCTATATATTAGGGATGATATATTTTTTTTGTTTCCTTCATATTTTTACTTTAAACAGGTCAAAAAACAACAAAATCTCCGATGAGAATCAAACAAACTATAAGCAGGCTTGGCTAAGTAACAGTGAAGCTGACCTAACTATAAAAAAGGACTTCAAGCTTTGAAAGTATGATGTCGGGATAAATAATATAATTATAATGATAAGACAGGTTTTACAAGTTAGGTAAGTCATCGATGGAACATATGTTAGCTGTTGAGGTTGAAATTTGTGGTCAACTTTCAAGTTGGTTTACCAGGTCTTAAGTGAGTCCTATTCGTAAGGATATGGTGGGTAGAGTTTTCAATAATCACGTATGCAATGTATCTTTTTTCATGTAGTAAAAATCTTAAATTTTCCGTTTAAGCATAAATATTATATACTAGCATCATGGCATTGAACATTTCATTCTGCACTTTAACTCCTCTAACACTTCTTCAATGTTTCATAGTATCTCCTTATCTATTAGAACATTCTCTAGTTATCATCATCATGAATCAAAAACTTGTACTTAGTACATAGGTACATGTATACCTTCATGCTTGACACCTTGCACCTCTTATTCATTTCTAGTTATAACATCTACAATGATGTATAGTTTAATTGAATTTTGGGATAATGTGAAATGAGTAATTGTCTTTAAATAGATTAAACATGATCATAGTTGGATGGTGTCGACATTTAATTTATATAAAATTCAATGACCATTGAAGTGTTCATGGTCATTGAAATGTTCAATGAATATATGTAGACTTTGGTTCAAATTAGAACAATTATGTAATTAAGAACGCAGGAAAAAAATCTGAACTATATAATTCATTTTGCATCAAAAAGAACAATAGCGGACAGCTCAGTTGGGAGAGCGTCAGACTGAAGATCTGAAGGTCACGTGTTCGATCCACGTTCACCGCATTTTTATTTCTTCAATAATAAAACCTCCTCGTATTTCTTCATTAAAAGCTCAGTTTTGTGTGTTGCTCGGATGTTCTATATATTAGGGATGATTTATTTTTTTTGTTTTCTTCATATTTTTACTTTAAACAGTTCAAAAAACAACAAAATCTCCGATGAGAATCAAACAAACTATAAGCGGGCTTGGCTAAGTAACAGTGAAGCTGACATAAATATAAACAATGACTACAAGCTTTGAAAGCATGATGTTGGGATAAATAATATAATTATAATGAAAAGACACATTTTACAAGGTAGGTAAGTCATCGATGGAACATATGTTAGCTGCTGAGGTTGAAATTTGTGGTCAACTTTCAAGTTGGTTTACCAGGTCTTAAGTGAGTCCTATTCGTAAGGATATGGTGGATAGAGTTTTCAATAATCACGTATGCAATGTATCTTTTTTCATGTAGTAAAAATCTTAAATTTTCCATTTAAGCATTAGTATTATATACTTGCATCATGGCATTGAACATTTCATTCTGCACTTTAACTCCTCTAATACTTCTTCAATGTTTCATAGTATCTCCTTATCTATTAGAACATTCTCTAGTTATCATCATCATGAATCAAAAAGTTGTACTTAGTACATACATGTTTATTGCTTCATGCTTGACACCTTGCACCTCTTATTCATTTCTTGTTATAACATCTACAATGATGTATAGTTTAGTTGAATTTTTGGATAATGTGAAATGAGTAATTGTCTTTAAATAGATTAAACATGATCATAGTTGGATGGCGCTGGCATTTAATTAATATGAAATTCAATGACCATTGATGTAACATCCGGAATTTTAGGTATTTTATTTATTCGTTGAGTTTCAAGTTTTATGGAAGAAATTGGTGAGTTGATGCGTAGAGTCGACGAGTAGAGACGCGAATCATTATCCGGGTGGATGGCTGGACTCGACGAGTCGCCCCTAGGACTTGGCGAGTCCACACTGTTTAATGAAACCCTAATTCCTCGGGTTTGGGGCCTATTTGAAGGGCCTTATGGCTGTCATTTGCAGCTACCAGACCCCAGAGAGAAACCCTAAGTGATCTAGAGTGTTTGTGAGAGGAAATGAGTCATTTCTTGATCATTTGTTAGTGTGTTTGCAAATAGAAGAGGACCAAGACAAGAGGAGGCTGAAGAGGGTGCTAATCCAGTGATTCCAAGGCTCAGAGACTTCATTTTGAGGTATTCATTCGTCCCTTCTTCAGTTTATGGTGTAATTCTTAGAGTTAGGGCTTTTTAGCCCCTTTAAAGGATGGTTATATGGAGTAATTGGTCCCTTCTCGTGTTGGTGCTGTAGATCTGGACCCAAAGAGGTCCAGAGACCCTTTTCCCTTGAGCTTTATGGGTGTTAATGGAGGTTATGAGCTTAGGATGTCATGTTAGAGGCCATATCTTCAAATAAGGCCTTTGAGCCTTTGCATGAGCACCAAGATGTTAGCTTTACGTGATTATAATGCTTTAGGAAGCTGGATCTATGGTTTAGAGAAACGGATCTGACCTCAAGAGGTCAATTCAGCTTGAGCATGGAATGAACTCGCCGAGTCCAATAGCCGAGTCGACGAGTTGGACGAGGGTTTTTTCCCGATAATCACACAGTTGGTGACTCACTGAGTTGGGGAAGCGACTCGGTGAGTAAGAGGGAATCTAGAGGACAGAGTACACAATGGTACTCGCCGAGTCAGGAGCCGGACTCGGCGAGTTGGGTTAGGACATTTCACAGATTGTGATCAGTGACGATTTTCAAAGTTGAGGTGGACTCAGTGAGTCGAATGAGGACTAGGAGAGTGAAGAACACGTGTGGACTCGCCGAGTCACAGTTGTGCACTCGACGAGTTTGGTCAAGGTTGACCGTTGACTTCGTTGACTTTTAGGATTAGTCAATGTTTGGATCTCAGAGTCATCGGAAGGGTAGGATAGTCTTTTACCCTTCCTAGAGGAAGAATAGAGAGAAAGAGATTAGCCTAGCCCTGAAGGTTGTATTAATTAGAGTATTTATTTCATGTGATTAGGCAAGGGCTAGACCAGAGTTTACCGAGTCAGAGAGTTACTGAGATATCTGAGGTGAGTCTTCTCACTATACTTTACCTTTAGTAGATAACTAGAGTTATGTGATACAGTGTTTGTATGCTGTATATGTGTTATGTGTTGCACTGCATTATTCTATGTGATTTATGCTGTGCATGTTTACAGAGTTAGAACCTGAGGGTTCACAGAGTTTGGGTGCACGGACCCACAGAGTTATAGCCTCGAGTGGCTTATATGTTTTATATGTGGTATTTTGGGGAACTCACAAAGCCTTGTGCTTATAGTGTTTTATGTTTTGTGTTTCAGGTACTAGTGAGGATCGCGGAAAGGCGCCAGCTTGATCAGTACACACACGGGATTTTTATGTTTTGAGATCTTGGGATTGATATATGTTATGAATTGGGTTTTAAACAATGATGTTTTTATGAATAATGAATGAATTATGTTTTTATAAAACGCAAAATATTGTTTTGAAATTTACGGTGTTAAAATTGCAGTGTTCATGGTCATTGAAATGTTCAATGAATATATGTAGACTTTGGTTCAAATCAGAACAATTATGTAATTAAGAACGCACGAAAAAATATGAACTATATAATTAATTTTGCATCAAAAAGAACAATAGCGAGGATAGCTCAGTTGGGAGAGCGGCAGATTGAAGATCTGAAGGTCACGTGTTCGATCCACGTTCACCGCATTTTTATTTCTTCAATAATAAAACCTCCTCGTATTTCTTCATTAAAAGCTCATTTTTGTGTGTTGCTCGGATATTCTATATATTATGGATGATTTATTTTTTTTGTTTTCTTCATATTTTTACTTTAAACAACTCAAATAACAACAAAATCTCCGATGAGAAACAAACAAACTACAAGCGGGCTAGGCGAAGTAACAGTGAAGCTGACATAAATATAAACAAGGACTACAAGCTTTGAAAGCATGATGTCGGGATAAATAATATAATTATAATGAAAAGACACGTTTTACAAGTTAGGTAAGTCATCGATGGAACATATGTTAGCTGCTGAGGTTGAAATTTGTGGTCACCTTTCAAGTTGGTTTAGCAGGTCTTAAGTGAGTCCTATTCGTAAGGATATGGTGGGTAGAGTTTTCAATAATCACGTATGCAATGTATCTTTTTTCATGTAGTAAAAATCTTAAATTTTCCATTTAAGCATCAATATTATATACTTGCATCATGGCATTGAACATTTCATACTGCACTTTAACTCCTCTAATATTTCTTCAAAGTTTCATAGTATATCCTTATCTATTAGAACATTCTCTAGTTATCATCATCATGAATCAAAAACTTGTACTTAGTACATAGGTACATGTATACCTTCATGCTTGACACCTTGCACCTCTTATTCATTTCTTGTTATAACATCTACAATGATGTATAGGTTAATTGAATTTATGGATAATGTGAAATGAGTAATTGTCTTTAAATAGATTAAACATGATCATAGTTGGATGGCATTGGCATTTAATTAATATAAAATTCAATGATCATTGAAGTGTTCATGGTCATTGAAATGTTCAATGAATATATGTAGACTTTGGTTCAAATCAGAACAATTATGTAAATAAGAACGCAGGAAAAAAATCTGAACTACATAATTCATTTTGCATCAAAAAGAACAATAGCGGGGATAGCTCAGTTGGGAGAGCGTCAGATTGAAGATATGAAGGTCACGAGTTCGATCCACATTCACCGCATTTTTATTTCTTCAATAATAAAACCTCCTCGTATTTCTTCATTAAACGCTCAGTTTATGTGTTGCTCGGATGTTCTATATATGAGGGATGATTTATTTTTTTTTTGTTTTCTTCATATTTTTACTTTAAACAAGTCAAATAACAACAAAATCTCCGATGAAAATCAAACAAACTATAAGCGGGCTTGGCTAAGTAACAGTGAAGCTGACATAAATATAAAAAAAGACTTCAAGCTTTGAAAGCATGATGTCGGGATAAATAATATAATTATAATGAAAAGACAGGTTTTACAAGTTAGGTAAGTCATCGATGGAACATATGTTAGCTGCTGAGGTTGAAATTTGTGTTCAACTTTCTAGTTGGTTTACCAGGTCTTAAGTGAGTCCTATTCGTAAGGATACGGTGGGTAGAGTTTTCAATAATCACGTATGCAATGTATCTCTTTTCATGTTGTAAAAATCTTAAATTTTCCATTTAAGCATCAATATTATATACTTGCATCATGGCATTGAACATTTCATTCTGCACTTTAACTCCTCTAATACTTCTTCAATGTGTCATAGTATCTCCTTATCTATTAGAACATTCTCTAGTTATCATCATCATGAATCAAAAACATGTACTTAGTACATAGGTACATGTATACCTTCATGCTTAACACCTTGCACCTCTTATTGATTTCTTGTTATAACATCTACAATGTTGTATAGTTTAATTGAATTTTTGGATAATGTGAAATGAGTAATTGTCTTTAAATAGATTAAACATGATCTTAGGTTGATGGCATTGGCATTTAATTAATATGAAATTCAATGACCATTGAAGTGTTCATGGTCATTGAAATGTTCAATGAATGTATGTTGACTTTGGTTCAAATAAGAACAATTACATAATTAAGAACGCAGGAAATAATCTGAACTATATAATTCATTTTGCGTCAAAAAGAACAATAGCGCTCAGTTGGGAGAGCGTTAGACTGAAGATATGAAGGTCACGTGTTCGATCCACGTTCACCGCATTTTGATTTCTTCAATAATACAGCCTCCTCGTATTTCTTCATTAAAAGCTTAGTTTTGTGTGTTGCTCGGATGTTCTATATATTAGGGATGATTTATTTTTTTGTTTTCTTCATATTTTTACTTTAAACAACTCAAATAACAACAAAATCTCCGATGAGAAACAAACAAACTATAAGTGGGCTTGGCTAAGTAACAAAGAAGCTGACATAAATATAAACAAGGACTACAAGCTTTGAAAGCATGATGTCGGAAAAAATAATATAATTATAATGAAAAGATAGGTTTTACAAGTTAGGTAAGTCATCGATGGAACATATGTTAGCTGCTGAGGTTGAAATTTGTGGTCAACTTTCAAGTTGGTTTACCAGGTCTTAAGTGAGTCCTATTCGTAAGGATATGGTGGATAGAGTTTTTGTGACAACCCGAAATTTCCATTCTGAACAAACCATATCAAGCCAATAGAAGTAGACCAGTTGCAGTGAAAACTCGGATTTCGAGTATAAGTTTGGCAGTTTTAATTATTTACACTTAAGAAGATATTAGGAGAGTGGTTGCACTAGGGTTTTGTGCAACACTGTTATTCCATTTCTCTAGGACATTAGAGTTCATTCCGAGAATAGAAATATTTTCTGCCAAAAATATCAGGACTATAAATAGAATTTTGAACCAAATTGGTTCATTTGTTGAATTCCAATTAGAGAAAAGCCAAATTTCCTCTCACGGATCTTCGGGTTTTTATTCCAGATTGTGAGTATACTTCTCTAGTTGTTTTATACTACTTGTTATAAGCTTAATAACATAGATTGCTTGCCAAATAAGTGAGATCCGGGAGTTTACCGCCCAAGAACGTTCTTGGGGAGTAAACTCCATTTTAAGGTCCTTAAGGGTTCAAATGACCCTCAAAGCTTTAGAACTCGAACTAGAAGCCTTAAACTCATGCTTTATACCAACAAAACCATTAGAAATCATGGCTAGAAGGGATTTTACGGCCAAGAAGCTCCTTAGGCCGTAAACTCCATGTTTTAGGTGCCAAAATGCCTTCAAACTTTCCCTAAGGCTTAGACTTTATTTTTGGCATGTACTCCTAAGTGATTAGAACCTAGAAAACTCATGGAAACACAAGTGTGGAAGAGTTTACGGCCAAGAGTATTTCTTGGGCCGTAAACTCCTTTAAAGGGGTCAAAGGACACCCTAAATCTTTCCTTAAGCCAAGAGACTATTTGGGCAAGTACCTAGATGAGTTTTGGACTAGTTAAAATACTTAGAACACCAATAGTGAGGGAGTTTACGGCCCAAAAGGTTCCATGGCCGTAAACTCCATAAAATGGTACCATTTGGTGCCATAAACCCTCCTAAAGCCAAGTACTAAAGTGTATATTAGTTCCTAGAAATGTTTCAGACTTGAAAGCACCATAAGAACCCTCCCAAGGGAGTTTACGGCCGTAAACTCCAAGGGAATAGGGTCTTTGGGCCGTAAACTCCCCAAAGGAGTCAATATGGTGCCCAAACACTTGTATAAGCCTTGAAACAATTCCCACTAGAGTTGTAATAATTCTAAGCTCCATTTCACTACTAGAAAAAAGGCCTTTTACGATGCTCATTGCGCGTCGTAAAACGCTCAGACGACGCGCAAATGCGTGTCAAGGAAGGCCCTGTCATAAAGAGAGACGACGCGCTTTTGCGACGCGCATTTATGACGCGCAATTACGACGCGCAATGCGTATCAAGGAAGGCCCTGTCATAAAGGAAGACGACACGCATTCGCGTGTCGTAACCTTACGACGCGCGTGTTTATGACACGCAACGCGTATCAAGAAAGCCCATGTCAAGAAAGGCCATGTCATAAATAAAGATGACACACATTTTTGCGTATCATAATTTTAAATGTTAAAAAAAAATTATTTATGGATTTACTAATTTTCAAATTAAATTTGCATTTAATGTCCAATAATAGAAAATAATATATCATATATAAAAAATATAATCCATTACATAAAATTTAATGTCATACAAAAATACAATACATTGTAATACATTGGGATTAAGGGGACCTAATTGTACATTGCTATTAAGAGGTTTTCCCTAACTATATAACCTATTTGTATAACCAAGTCCAAATGAAAGTATCCACGACCTTCTTCCAGCTGTGTTAGATTCCGAATGAATTAACCTATATATTAATAAAAAAAAATAACATTAACATATAGCAATAAATAATAATATTAATAATAATAATAGCCATATTAATAAGTGCATTAAGTCAAAAAGAAAACACAACTACGTATTTGTCTATTTTGTTGACTGGATGAACTATGTGAATGTGAGTAAATGACCCTATTACCCTTCTGTACATATGAATTCAAAAAGAAACACCCCTTTGTATGTACTATGTCAAAAAGCATCACCCCCTAGTGAACTATCTGAATGCAAGTAAATGACCATTCTACCCCTTTGTATTTGTTAGGTCAATAAGAAACACACCTATATATATGTCCCTTTTTTTACTAAATAAATAAACTGTTTGAATGCAAGTAAATGACCATTTTACCCTTCTGTATCTATACCCATCAAAGTAAAAGATGCTGAATGATAAATGATACATTAATGGATGATATGTCACATAACACATACCTAAAAAAAGCAAGAAATGGCTTCATTAACTTTCTTTTCAGTAGAACCCCATGATGATTGAAGATGTGCTTGTGAAAGAAGACAATAGCCAAGAAGGTGAAGAAGTGTGCACCATTCGTAGTTTACACCCTGCATACCACTAGATGTTTGATCCTTATTTCAGGTTTTATAACGCTTCTGGTCCCTATTCCAAGTAAAATGACTATCTTTTTCAGACCAAAATAGACATTTTATTTGGACTATAGACCAAAAAATGCTACAAGCACCTCAGTTGAGGACCAAAATTGCAAAAATAAGCTATTCTCAGGGACCAAAATCGTAATTTACTCTAACCTTAAAGATACTATTAAGTTAGTTATGCACAAAATAAAATACTAACTTTTCTATTGAGTGGAAGAGCTCTAAACCCATTAGCTCTTGAAGCCACATTCTCATTTCCAGTATTGCCCTTTTGTGTGACACCAAAAGATATTCAATTACATGTTAGTAAACAAAAAAATATAAAAATGCAAAATTCGATAAAATAATAGTGATATGTGGATTTATAATAACCTTATCCTTTGTGACCTTTGTGCCCTTTGACTTGTTGCAAGATCAGGTGGTCTAGGAACAATAATATGCAACTTACTATCCATGCCACCTTCCTATATAACCATAAAAATAAAAATATAATTAAAAACTAAAAAAAGAAAACGTCTAAAAAATCATTCACAAGATCAAATGGACCACATATAATCTGTATGTTACCTTTTTTGGTGCCTTGTGGATAAAATTAGCTTGTTGCTTTGTGTTAGTGACCTGAGATGTAAATTATAGGCATCAAGTATTTATCCTTTAATATAATAAGTGTGCAGAAATGTTTCATTACAATGATAAAAGGGTATTTATGACCTTACACAAGAGGCCTCCCTCGAGCTTTTGTCTTTTGGCTGCTTGACCTTCTACATTAATAGAATTGTTACCCGATTTTTGAACTCTAACACACAATGTTATAAAGTTTTTTCAAATTTATGGTTTATAAAACAATAATACATTATCCTATTTGATTCTTTTTCCATTCCTATCTGCTTTTAACAGTAATTAAGAAGCATAATCACAAGAATAATTTCAATTTCAGCAGTATAATTAATACCTGGAATAATCCATTAAATGTTCTTGATTTTGTTTAGCTAATTGACTTGCAGTAGGTTTCATTAAAGTTGAAGATCTAGGAAAACTTGGTTTCAAACTTGATTTTGTCTTAGATTTATAATTATCAGTTCTTTTAGGCTGTTGCTTCTGGAAGTTTGGTAGCCTCCTCTAATTTGTCTTCTTTGAACAAAGAGTTTTCATCCATTCTTCTTCTATCATCTGCACTTATTCTCTCTTCTACTGTCATATCACTACGAGCTTTTCCTTATCAAAACATCCTTATTTATTAGACAAATAAAAATGACAACATTAACCCCATAATGATTTCAAATTCTTGGTGGGGCAAATCAAATGTTAGAAAAACCCTTTTATCTTAGAAGCTTTTATCGAAAAGAAAAAAAGCTCTGAAAAAAAAACTTTTGCGATTTGTAAGTTTGCCATGAAAACCATTTTGAAAATTTCTTTTTAACTATTCTATATTAAGATAAATTATAGAAAGGAAAAAAAAAACTTATATTTTGGATATTTTTACAGAAAAAGCTTGTAAAAATGTATAAAAATAAGGGCTTTTTTTATTTCATGTAGCACAGCTGCTACTCCTCTGCTTACTTCCATCAAGCAAACAACATGTTTGGTAGCCACTTTCATATAATTTCTTGTGGGTGTGTGTGTATGTGTTTCTTTATCCTAATGGTGATAGTTTTCTCCCCAATAAATATTTGCTGCCACTTTCATTGTGGCTATGGCTAAGATTAGTGAGAAAATAACACAACTGAGATAGTTTTATGGATCTTATCTGACCACAATCTTTACAGGAAAGTCTCTTGTTCCTGTGCATAAAACCACCATCAAGTTCAAGACTCCATTACTCCCCTTTCCAAGAACTCAAGTGTTCCATCGTTATTGCAGATCAATCATGAAGACAGATACAACATTACCTATCATAGTCAAGGAAATTCACTCCATGATCTTGGAGATACTCTCGAGGCAGAAAACGATGATGTAACTCAAGAAAACAGATTACTCCCAGCAATGAATAAAATATTTACCAAAGTAATTAATGGGAGTTTTATACAAAGGTATATTACTTTAAAAAAATATTTACCAAACTATTGTGTTTTGAAACTTAATTACCAAAAGGTTGTAAATTGAAGTTTTTATGCGGTGTATTATTTTCTCTTTTCTAATTTTAAATTAACTTCTTTTGTTTTAATTAGCTTCTAACTTCATCCCTATCACCATCATATAATGTCGAATACCATTAACTTTTATCAGGCAGCCATCTTTCTTCGTCTACAAAAAGTAAACAAAAAAACTCAAATCTACAATAAGCGAAAATTAAACCTAAAGTTTCAAATAAATATTTACCCCAAAAACAAATTTAACCTGAAGCTACTAAACCAAATATAACGGGGTTGATCACTGATTGTATCAGAGACGAACTAGAAGGGGAAATGGGTCCGGTGAGATCAAGGGAGTTGAGCACTATTTGATTAGAATATGAACAAACACAGGGCAAAGATCAAATAAACTTTCTTCCAGATAAACTTTCTTTATTTAATATATTTTGACCAATTTTGAAAAGATGTGTAATACTTCCCGGAAGAGGATCAGATAAACTTTCTTCCAGATCATCAACAGGATACCCATTTTGAAAAGATGAATATTCTTTATATAATATATTTTGACCAATCTTGCTTCCAATTTGCTCCAAGTAACCTAATAATTTGCATCGTATGGTATGGATCCATTATAAGTTAACACAAAAAATGAAAAAAAAGACAGAAATACCCCTCTCCATACCTGCAACAGATGGTGCTGCTTCTTTTGCTTCAAAAGCTTCACAGACTTTAGATATATCTATTATTGCATCACTCATATACGGGCGAAGAATATTCGACTCCCCAAGATCAAGAAACATGTTGTGAACCTGAATAATTTTGGTTTAGTTCATTTAATGTTTCAGTTAGAAAGATTTTATAAAAATAAGAAGATTTAACAAAAAAAAATCTACCTTGGATTCATATGCGGATAAGGTATTCTGTATCATTCGAGACACTTCATCAAGAGAATGACATGAATATTTTTCATCTCCCGTCTTTTCCTTAGTTTTATTGACTTTGGAAGACTGTAACAGAGACAAAAAAAAGTATGGATTCCTAGCATATGCATACAGTATACCTGGCCTCATTGCATTGAAGCCGGAGCCACCAGCATCATCAGCATTTAATGTGGACATCTGAGCAGGTCTTGCTTGCTTTTCGCATTGCCAATGATCACATCTAACAGGTTCAGCAACTGAAACACAGTAACAAGTTTCACATTGTTAATGATCACATCTAACTGAGGATTTCGACTGTTCAAAGGAGATTCTTATAACTAATTTTGACATAGCTTCCATGTGCAAGAATTACTTCAAAACATAGTAACACAAAAAAGGACAATACATGTAATCTACCTCAATGTTATTGCTATTGTACATTACACTTCAGAATTAATAAAAACATGTGTAGTTCCTTGCTCAAAATATATAATATAGCATGAAAACACAAGAGTCACTCATTGGGGCATTTTATCAAACAGTTGGTGTTCACCAAAAAGTATCCCTAAACAGGCAGTGGTTAATTATTCAAAGATTACCAGGTTGCTGTCTTATGTAGTAACAAAGCAACCAAAAATAACGAGCATTAGCCCAAGTTGTAGGAGCGTAGAGAAATAAAACATCAATTGTGCTTAGAAGATTCAAAAGATTTACAAACAGTGTAATTCAGAAAAAAAAAACTGTTGACTGATGTCTTTAATAAGAATTGATTACTCACCTGCATATATAAATGCATGATGGTTCCATCATTGGCAGTGGGTAACAAGTTCACGACATCAACCACTCTGTAGTCACGAAACCTTGTGGTGAGATTCTTGAGGGTTTCAACGACCCTTGTAGGCTCGAGAGTAACCAAGTCGCAGGGTTGTGATGTCATACCGGGAATCCATAGCCAAGTTGGGTGAAGGAACAAGACAATTTAATAAGATAACTCTAAAATAGGAGATAGAAACCTAAATTGCCTTTTAGGTTTTGAAAACGTGAATTCAAGGAGAGGAAAAAACCTTTCTGGGCTTAGAATCCCTAGTTCTTCAACATAGAGCCCTTAATCATAATGATTTTGTAAGGTCTATTTTTGGGAGAAAAAAACCCTTAATATCAACAATCTTGTTCCGCCTTAAGATTTGACGAACGTGAAAGCTAAATTCCATCATCTCCAAACGATTCCATACGACTTCAACCCTTTGTAATAGCCTCTTGAGTTGTTCTATTATATCTCGTACCCATCGATCACCACCAGAAACCCTAGCACGTACTAAGTCGATAGAAAATGAGAGAGTTGGGATTTTAGAAGAAAATAAAAGACCTCCAGCTACCTACTAAGAAGCAAGACGCACATTAGGGTTCTTCGTCTGTTTGTTGTTTTGATTTATCTATGGGAAATCAGATACAAACGAGAATCAAGCTTTGCATTCCATAATTCATAGCGATAACTCATGGAATTCACATAGCTTCATTAAGCCAAACCATGGAAAAGAGAAATGTAGAAACGAAGGAAGATGAGAATAAGGCGGGGTTTTCTAACTTTTGGGGATTTTGTTTCCCGCTTAGTTATTAAAGGTTGGAAAATGCGCGTTCCATTAAAATTTATAAAGCGACATCCTTAGACGACACACATTTTATTATAGGTGCCCTCCGTGTTTTTATTAGACACTCATTTAAGGGCGCGCAATAATGCGTGACATAAATTCTTATATTTTTTAAAGAGATGACACTTTTTTAATGTCACACGCTTTTGCGTAACATAAATCAAGGAGTGTCGTTGTTTGCGCGTCGTAAAAGGCTGTTTTTCTAGTAGTGTTTAGTGCCTTGGTTGAGATTTTACGGCCAAGAGTTTAATCCCCTGGGCCGTAAACTCCAATGAATATGGTCATTAGACCTTAAACTCCCATTAGGGGCATTGCACTCCTTTGTTGTAATCCATTAGCCTCCTAGCACTTGACCAAAAGTGTTTTCCTCGCGCTTAAATGTTATTACTTGTATAATTGGTGTTTTTATCACTAGTTATCTATATACATATGTTTTCATATGTAATTAGGATCATTGTGTGTGTCTAAGTCTTCACTTGACACCAAGCACTTGTCCGATCCTTCCGTATGATAACAGTCCGTTGAATTCCAGTCACTTACTGCAGGTGAGTTCATACCCCTTAACTAAGACTTTAAACTATTTTAAATGTTTTACCGGGGGGGGGGGGGATACAAGTAGAATCATGCTAGTTATTATATCAATCACATGCGATTAATAAGTAGAATTACGCTAGTTATTATATCAATCACATGTGATTAATATACAACATTCAAAAGATTTGGCTACTCAGTAGTCGTTTTAACAAACGGTTTCCTTCAAATGATTTTTATAAACATTTTATATGTTTTAAACTACTTATTACACTGTACATCTTACTCTGTACATTACCTTTCAAACTTATTTACAACTATGTTTCAAACAAATGTTTCCTTATACTTAAACTGTTTTATCAAACTTATGCCTTCAAATTGTTTTATAGATTGACATCAAGTCAATCTTTTCTTAAAATAATATTTAAGTTTCAAATGTCTTACAAAACTTATTTATGCTTTTATATTGTAAATTGCATGCCTCTATATGTATAATTATATAAGAAATGTTTAAAAGACTTAGGAAGGCTATCCACCCTATTTCCTTTTCGCGCTTGAGATGTGGTCTGGTGGGATATCGGGTACTCGTCCAAAAGTCGTTTAAATATTAGTTATATATCATGTGTACATATATAGTCATAAAAGGTCCTTCCAGTTCATTCCATGCCCTTGGGTAGCAAGGGTATACATCCATGACCATACGTACCGGTTAGATTACTAGTAAACTACCATATGGGTAGTTTAGGAAGATACTAGAACAAT
Source organism: Lactuca serriola (assembly GCF_051521515.1). Classification (NCBI taxonomy): domain Eukaryota; kingdom Viridiplantae; phylum Streptophyta; class Magnoliopsida; order Asterales; family Asteraceae; genus Lactuca; species Lactuca serriola. The sequence goes on along the minus strand of NC_136412.1, from coordinate 20,047,267 downwards.
TACTAGAACGCGATATCATACAATGAGTCAGTTCATTCATGAGTCAATACTTTCTAGAACATTACAGTACATTACTATACTTGCTAGATACAGAGAGCACACATTACAGCTAGCACACGTAGAACATTTCCGTACATTACACTTACATTAATACGTTAATAAAATTGTGATCCACTGTATGGGATCATGCCTTAATTGTCATGACCCGGGTTGTAGCCAGAGTCTCTTGAAGGGAGAGCGTGAGTTTGCGTATAGATCTATAATGGATTGACTATCCTACACCTTACTGCTAGCTACAGTAGGACCGACAGGTCTGCAGGTGCCAAACGTCATACCTTATTTTCGACTATACGTTGTTGTTGTAACCCGTCTATAGTATGAGTTTGTGTATGGATCTATACTGGATTGACTATCCTACACCTTGCTGCTAGCTATAGCAGGACCGGCCGGTCTGCAGGTGCCAAACGTCATATCTTATTTTCGACTATAAGTTGTCGTTGTTACCAGTCTATAATATGGTGCAATTTATCACATAATGCCTTAATATAAAATCCGGTTTAAGGTAGTTAGTACGACTGTAGTTCTTATAGCACTACACCATAGTACTAGTTCATTTTCCCATTTCATTCACTTCGTGAATATTCACACGACGCACGGTAATGTGGAGACTATATTTTTGTTAATGATATTTATACTTGGGAAAATACATACTCTTACGCGAGACACACATCCAGACACTAGATGCCTTGGTAGAAGGCTATATTCAGAACAGTTAGGTCTTGGTAGAAGACACCTTCACGTACTAGTAGGAATCATAGGGATTTCTAGTGTTTTTCAAACACTTACAGTTCATATACTCTTTCAATACATATACTTACAAATTCTTACATACAAATACTTACATACAAATTAAGACACTAAATACTTATGATCTCACCAGCTTCAAAGCTGATACTCGCTTTCAAAATTACTTGTATCCTCAGGTTATCATAGACAGGTACCGATGCAAGGAGAAAGGAAGATGGAGCTTGTTCAAGACTTATCTTTCATTTTGATTTATGCTTTAGTGTTTATCAAAATTTGACAGAATACATTTGTATAATAATTATATTATTAATGCAATGGATGATGTTGTTGCTTGTTTACTACTTTACATTGTTGTTGATATTATACATGATGTCCTCCGCCCCAGAACGTTTCCGCCGTTCTTGGTTTTGGGGTGTGACAGATTGGTATCAGAGCATTGTTTATAGTGAATTAAGTATCTCAACCCATAAAAGATATACTAACTATAAATACATAAGGGATTAAAAATACTCTGACCAAGAGTTTATACTTTAAATAGTAAAATATTTAAGTAAGTATACGTGCTGCATTCATACTAAAATCAGTGTCACTAGGACAGTACAAAAGAATTACGATTGTTGGACAACACAAGTGGGCTTAGAGATATATGGTCAAAATTGGGAAGATATAGCCTGATCGCCTATATTATCCGAGGGTTGACTAGCATGTGCCTAAGTTTAAGTGTGTGGTTGCAACGATGCTAAAATCTTACCAACCCTACCACAATGAGAACAATAGAACATAACATTAAAATTAAAATACTATAGGAGTATTTGGTGTTACTATAAGTACTTTATACTTGATAACTAAAACGGGATCTTCATTACTAAGTTGATAGTTGCTAAGTGGATATACTAAGGCTATATGTAATTAGGATGTTATAGACTTAGAATCTGTGATAATTTTGCCTTACCCCTATTCTGTGTGAATTTGGAATTAAGGTCACTTATTCGAAGGTCTATCCTGTTTAGATTACACATAGCTGATATGCACTTCACAAATAGTGATGTAACTAATGAAGGTTTTCTAAATAATTATCTAGATAGTTCGTCTAATAATTATTCTCTTACCCTAAATTCTCACATAGAAAACATAACTGGACTTTATCCCCTCGGCAACTAGTATCTTCCGAACGAAGTCATAGCTGGTTGGTTTGGAGAAGAACCAGAGAATGATCATCCTATCCCCTTGAATGATCACCATGATGAAGAGAATTCGTACGATGCTAACTCCGAACTAGAGGTTGAGAACCTACCCTAAGCAACCCCCTTTCCAATTCTTAACCCTCGTCCGACTTTTCAAGGCCCGAACCCTAAGTGGGTGGAACGCTTGGAAACATGGAGCCAAGGACAAAATCAGTCTATGCCATTTGATGGCGACCAGAGCTTTTACGACTTGAGCAATGGGGGCTCAGCAGATACAGTCTTGCCAATCTTGGTCCGCAGAGTGGCCGGAAATGATATTCAAGGCAGGACAACCCTACATCAGATTACAGAAGTAGTCGCCTATGCTAGAATGCATACCCTCCACACCATTCATCTAGAAGATGCACACGAGAGATCAGAGAGAAACCATGAAACCCTGCTGCAAGCACTGGCTGAATCACGAGCCGAAGTTATAGAGCTCCGAGTACACCAGATGGTGTGCGAAAGACACCTACTTGACATGGAACGTCAATTGGCTAAACTAAGAGTACACCAGAGGGATGACCGTCGCCAGTAGTAGACGCTTTACTTTATTCCTTTATTAAAAAGGGAATCGTGTTTTCTGTCTATGCCCGATGTGGCATTTTCTATGAAATTATCTTGTACCGTAAGTACTTTAGCTAGGTCTTTATGCTGTCAGGGACTATCTTCTGTGGATATGATGTAAGACCTTTACAAGGTCATTTTTTCCCCAAATCTTTACGTCGTCAATATCCAAGATATTGACAGCCGGCTAACTTCTGTGTCATTCTTTATTCAAGTACTCTTATCATTCTCTCATTAGAGTCTAGCTGAATCATGCTTTAGTCAAGTCATTGGACTATAGTGATTTATCTCCGGAGACATTTCCAAGTCTCTTTCAGTGGTTGGATCTTGTTATTCACCAACCCACGATACCTCAGCTCGAACGACAAACGTCTTGAGACCATTCTACGAACTTACTTCTACTCATTACTAGGACTACATCATAGGGATGTAGGTCAAACCTCCACGAACATACGTCCATTCCGTACTAGGACTGCATCATAGGGATGTAGGTCAAACTTTCGAGAACATAGTCGTACTCTTTACATGAACAATCTAAGTACATCAAGGGTCAACCAGAATTGCTCACAAAATCCTTATCTTTTGTGTTACAGAATCATGTCGCCCAAGAAAAACGATCAACCCTTCAACCAAACACCAACTCTTCAGATTGATGCAGCTACCTTTCAAGCTGCAGTCTCGGCTGCCGTGTCAGCTATTCTGACCCACCTTAACGCTAACAACGCGCATGTTAGCGAGATTATTAACAACAATTCCAATCCGAGTAACAATCAAACACCGCAACGAGCAGCAAACTACCACGACACCCCGAGTTCCTAGACGAAGAGTAACAAACGTAAGTTTTGGGATAGAAAGAAGGACAAATCGCGTAAAGGAACGAACAAGAAAGAACCACGGGTAACGACCTTCACAACTACGACATCTGTACCTCCTACTACCATCCCTTCGGAAATACCAGTTGTCCCTAACCCAACCCGACAATATGCTGGAGATCTCTCAAATTGCATCAAATGTAATTATCACCACCATGAACCTTGTCGGGGGATGCAGTGCTCAAACTGCAACAAAAAGGGGCACACCAAACGTTACTGCAAGAGCCTATCAAGACCGATCAACAATTCACCCAACGCCGATGGGAACCAGACTTGCTATCATTGTGGTGAGTTTGGGCACTATAAAAGAGATTGCCCGAAAAAGGAAAGAACCCGCGTCCCCATAACTCCTACTCGACACTTCACTTCCTCCACCGATGTGGGTACTGTCCAGATATGTCACCAATGCGGTGAGATTGGACACCTCAAGAAAGATTGCCCGATAACGCAGAATTCTGGCGCAGATGGGAAAATTCTCAGGATCACAGCTGCAGGAGAGCTTGCTCCAGAACCATGTTAAATGTAATTTAGGCGTTTCATTGTAACAGACTTATAAACTATCTAGAACTAGTGCAACTAGAGTCTTACCTTAGGCGAGATCCTGTCTGTATAGGAATTCTCGTGCTGCGTATACTTGTCTTTGGTAGTATATCTTATTCGCAGCAATGGTCTTTTGGTAAATCTAAAGTACTATAACTCCGTTCATGGTTGCACGGTTGTGTTTTGTCTGTAATCGTCTTATGTTCGAATCTAATGTCTTTAAGTTTCAGTATGATTCCTACATTTTCATACGACTCGATTAAATTTGATCCTCACGAAAACAACTTTTTACGTACATCTCTTTCTTCTAGATCACTTTTCCAGTGAAGCCGTCATATCAAAACACCGAAGTACTCATGCCAGGAATACCTCTTAGTTATTTTCTTTCCGAAGGAATCCACAAAGTACCACTTGTGCAGTACGTCAAGTTCAATCCGGGAATTCATGCGGATGATCTATCACTGAGGAATGTATACATAAGAGTGCTATATAATCAAGGTTCTACAGGTTTAGAATTAATGATTTCGCCTTAACTGTTTTCCTCATTGGGATGTGAGGGTAAGGAAGAATCAGTTATTCGACTACCTTTTTAATCTTAATTATATACGACTCGTATACACGAGATTGTGATCGTGAAGCCCTGTATGAATTCTAAAATGGACTTCAGGACGGAGAACTGCCTAAGTATATGAGTAATCACATCGTCATACGAACAAACTTAGAACCCAGTACGACTCCTGAAAACAGATCGCCCTATAGTTTAAACACCCACGGAGATACCAGAACAGTGCAAACAACTAAGCGAACTACACAGAAATAGAATTAGAAGACTAGGTTTCTCACCCTAGAGAACCCCGGTCATATTCTTCTAGAGATCGACGGATCGCATTGTATGTACCTCGGTTATTGAGGACTCCGTCAAGATTTTTATAAAAATCGTTATCTCTGCCTCGCACAGATGAAATGGTTGAGCAAAAACAAGGAAAATAATTACTTCCAGGAATGGACCAGAGACACTGACAGTTTTTCGCCAAATTCTAGGTCTTACCGACCTACCGCATTAGTTCATTCAGAACTCCTCGCAAGCTACAAAAACCCGTATGGCTTTGACCCAGCAAGGGGTGGCCTTTGACTGGGAAGTTACGCATGAAAAGGAACCTTTGAGATTCCAAGTGAGTGACCAAGTTCTTTAGGATAACTCACTCTGAGAATGGCTTAATACGCTTCGTAAAGCGTGGAAAGCTAAATCCAAGATAGACAGGACCTCCGAGATTCTTATCAGAATCGGTCCTGTGCCTCACACAAACTAAACCTACCCCGCGAACTCAGTAACGTACTTTCTACTCTTCGCATCTCGATCGTGAAACCATACCTTTCCGTTAGGACTCTTGCAAGTCCACTTGTCGAGATCCTCGCCTTCGCATTAGAACCGTAGTGACCCTCGACCGAGAGGTCAAGCGGACGAAGAAACGCCGTTGTCAATTAGTGAAGGTTCGTTGGAATGCCAACCGAGAGCCCGATTTCACTTAAGTGCGCTAGAACCAATCGATTAGGAAGTTTCCTCCTCACGACTCGATCATTCGTGCATACTTCCTTGCCTAAATTCTAATTTCGGGACGAAATTCCCTTTAACAGGGGGATGATGTGACAACCCGAAATTTCCATTCTGAATAAACCATATCAAGCCAATAGAAGTAGACCAGTTGCAGTGAAAACTCGGATTTCGAGTATAAGTTTGGCAGTTTTCAGGATTTACACTTAAGAAAATATTAGGAGAGTGGTTGCACTAGGGTTTTGTGCAACACTGTTATTCCATTTCTCTAGGACATTAGAGTTCATTCCGAGAATAGAAATATTTTCTGCTAAAAATATCAGGACTATAAATAGAATTCTGAACCAAATTGGTTCATTTGTTGAATTCCAATTAGAGAAAAGCCAAATTTCCTCTCACGAATCTTCGGGATTTTATCCCAGATTGTGAGTATACTTCTCTAGTTGTTTTATACTACTTGTTATAAGCTTAATAACATAGATTGCTTGCCAAATAAGTGAGATCCGGGAGTTTACCGCCCAAGAACGTTCTTGGGGAGTAAACTCCATTTTAAGGTCCTTAAGGGTTCAAATGACCCTCAAGGCTTTAGAACTCGAACTAGAAGCCTTAAACTCATACTTTATACCAACAAAACCATTAGAAATCATGGCTAGAAGGGAGTTTACGGCCAAGAAGCTCCTTAGGCCGTAAACTCCATGTTTTAGGTGCCAAAATGCCTTCAAACTTTCCCTAAGGCTTAGACTTTATTTTTGGCATGTACTCCTAAGTAATTAGAACCTAGAAAACTCATGGAAACACAAGTGTGGAAGAGTTTACGGCTAAGAGTATTTCTTGGGTCGTAAACTCCTTTAAAGGGGTCAAAGGACACCCTAAATCTTTCCTTAAGCCAAGAGACTATTTGGGCAAGTACCTAGATGAGTTTTGGACTAGTTAAAATACTTAGAACACCAATAGTGAGGGAGTTTACGGCCCAAAAGGTTCCATGGCCGTAAACTCCAGAAAATGGTACCATTTGGTGCCATAAACCCTCCTAAAGCCAAGTACTAAAGTCTAGATTTGTTCCTAGAAATGTTTGAGACTTGAAAGCACCATAAGAACCCTCCCAAGGGAGTTTACGGCCGTAAACTCCAAGGGAATAGGGTCTTTGGGCCGTAAACTCCCCAAAGGAGTCAATATGGTGCCCAAACACTTGTATATGCCTTGAAACAATTCCCACTAGAGTTGTAATAATTCTAAGCTACATTTTGTGCCTTGGTTGAGAGTTTACGGCCAGGAGTTTACTCCCCTGGGCCGTAAAATCCAATGAATATGGTCATTAGACCTTAAACTCCCATTAGGGGCATTGCACTCCTTTGTTGCAACCCATTAGCCTCCTAGCACTTGACCAAAAGTGTTTTCCTCGCGCTTAAATGTTATTACTTGTATAATTGGTGTTTTTATCACTAATTATCTATATACATATGTTTTCATATGTAATTAGGATCATTGTGTGTGTCTAAGTCTTCACTTGACACCAAGCACTTGTCCGATCCTTCCGTACGATAACAGTCCGTTCAATTCCAGTCACTTACTGCAGGTGAGTTCATACCCCTTAACTAAGGTTTTAAACTATTTTAAATGTTTTACCGGGGGGGGGGGATACAAGTAGAATCATGCTAGTTATTATATCAATCACATGCGATTAATAAGTAGAATTACGCTAGTTATTATATCAATCACATGTGATTAATATACGGCATTCAAAAGATTTGGCTACCCAGTAGCCGTTTTACCAAACGGTTTATGTTTTAAACTACTTATTACACTGTACATCTTACTCTGTACATTACCTTTCAAACTTATTTACAACTATGTTTCAAACAAATGTTTCCTTATACTTAAACTGTTTTATCAAACTTATACCTTCAAATTGTTTTATAGATTGACATCAAGTCAATCTTTTCTTAAAATAATATTTAAGTTTCAAATGTCTTACAAAACTTATTTATGCTTTTATATTATAAATTGCATGCCTCTATATGTATAATTATATAAGAAATGTTTAAAAGACTTAGGAAGGCTATCCACCCTATTTCCTTTTCGCGCTTGAGATGTGGTCTGGTGGGATATCAGGTACTCATCCAAAAGTCGTTTAAATATTAGTTATATATCATGTGTACATATATAGTCATAAAAGGTCCTTCCAGTTCATCCCATGCGCTTGGGTAGCAAGGGTATACATCCATGACCATATGTACCGGTTAGATTACTAGTAAACTACCATATGGGTAGTTTAGAAAGATACTAGAACAATTACTAGAACGCGATATCATACAATGAGTCAGTTCATTCACGAGTCAATACTTTCTAGAACATTACAGTACATTACTATACTTTCTAGATAGAGAGAACACACATTACAGCTAGCACACGTAGAACATTTCCGTACATTACACTTACATTAATACGTTAATAAAATTGTGATCCACTGTATGGGATCATGCCTTAATTGTCGTGACCCGGGTTGTAGCCAGAGTCTCTTGAAGGGAGAGCGTGAGTTTGCGTATAGATCTATAATGGATTGACTATCCTACACCTTACTACTAGCTACAGTAGGACCGACAGGTCTGCAGGTACCAAACGTGGCACCTTATTTTCGACTATACGTTGTCGTTGTAACCCGTCTATAGTATGAGTTTGTGTATGGATCTATACTGGATTGACTATCCTACACCTTGCTGCTAGCTACAGCAGGACCGGCCGGTCTGCAGGTGCCAAACGTCATATCTTATTTTCGACTATAAGTTGTCGTTGGTACCAGTCTATAGTATGGTGCAATTTATCACATAATGCCTTAATATAAAATCCGGTTTAAGGTAGTTAGTACGACTGTAGTTCTTATTGCACTACACCATAGTACTAGTTCATTTTCCCATTTCATTCACTTCGTGAATATTCACACGACGCACGGTAAGGTAGAGACTATATTTTTGTTAATGATAGTTATACTTGGGAAAATACATACTCTTACGCGAGACACACATCCAGACACTAGATGCCTTGGTAGAAGGCTATATTCAGAACAGTTAGGTCTTGGTAGATGACACCTTCCTGTACTAGTAGGAATCATAGGGATTTCTAGGGTTTTTCAAACACTTACAGTTCATATACTCTTTCAATACATATACTTACAAATTCTTACATACAAATACTTAAATACAAATTAAGACACTAAAAACTTATGATCCCACCAGCTACAAAGCTGATACTCGCTTTCAAAATTACTTGTATCCTCAGGTTATCATAGACAGGTACCGATGCAAGGAGAAAGGAAGATGGAGCTTGTTCAAGACTTATCTTTCATTTTGATTTATGCTTTAGTGTTTATCAAAATTTGACAGAATACATTTGTATAATAATTATATTATTAATGCAATGGATGATGTTGTTGCTAGGTTACAACTTTACATTGTTGTTGATATTATACAAGACGTCCTCCGCCCCAGAACGTTTCCGCCGTTCTTGGTTTTGGGGTGTGACAGTTTTTAATAATCATGGCATTGAACATTTCATTTTGCACTTTAACTCCTCTAATACTTCTTCAATGTTTCATAGTATCTCCTTATCTATTAGAACATTCTCTAGTTATCATCATCATGAATCAAAAACTTGTACTTAGTACATTGGTACATGTATACCTTCATGCCTGACACCTTGCACCTCTTATTCATTTCTTGTTATAACATCTACAATGATGTATAGTTTAATTGAATTTTTGGATAATGTGAAATGAGTAATTGTATTTAAATAGATTAAACATGATCAAAGTTGGATGGCTTTGGCATTTAATTAATATAAAATTCAATGACCATTGAAGTGTTCATGGTCATTGAAATGTTCAATGAATATATGTAGACTTTGGTTCAAATCGGAACAATTATGTAATTAAGAATGCAGGAAAAAAAATCTGAACTATATAATTCATTTTGCATCAAAAAGAACAATAGCGGGGGTAGCTCAGTTGGGAGAGCGTTAGACTGAAGATCTGAAGGTCACGTGTTCGATCCACGTTCACCGCATTTTTTATTTGTTCAATAATACAACCTCCTCGTATTTCTTCATTAAAAGCTCAATTTTGTGTGTTGCTCGGATGTTCTATATATTAGGGATGATTTATTTTTTTGTTTTCTTCATATTTTTACTTTAAACAACTCAAATAACAACAAAATCTCCGATGAGAAACAAACAAACTATAAGCGGGCTAGGCAAAGTAACAGTGAAGCTGACATAAATATAAACAAGGACTACAAGCTTTGAAAGCATGATGTCGGGATAAATAATATAATTATAATGAAAAGACACGTTTTGCAAGTTAGCTAAGTCATCGATGGAACATATGTTAGCTGCCGAGATTGAAATTTGTGGTCAGCTTTCAAGTTGGTTTACCAGGTCTTAAGTGAGTCCTATTCCTAAGGATATGGTGGGTAGAGTTTTCAATAATCACGTATGCAATGTATCTTTTTTGATGTAGTAAAAATCATAAATTTTCCATTTAAGCATCAATATTATATACTTGCATCATGGCATTGAACATTTCATTCTGCACTTTAACTCCTCTAATACTTATTGAATGTTTCATAGTATCTCCGTATCTATTAGAACATTCTCTAGTTATCATCATCATGAATCAAAAACTTGTACTTAGTACATAGGTACATGTATACCTTCATGCTTGACACCTTGCACCTCTTATTCATTTCTTGTTATAACATTTACAATGATGTAAAGTTTAATTGAATTTTTGGATAATGTGAAATGAGTAATTGTCTTTAAATAGATTAAACATGATCATAGTTGGATGGCGTTGGCATTTAATTAATATGAAATTCAATGACCATTGAAGTGTTCATGGTCATTGAAATGTTCAATGAATATATGTAGACTTTGGTTCAAATCAGAACAATTATGTAATCAAGAACGCAGGAAAAAAATCTGAAATATATAATTCATTTTGCATCAAAAAGAACAACAGCGGGGATAACTCAATTGGGAGAGCGTCAGACTGAAGATCTGAAGGTCACGTGTTCGATCCACGTTCACCGCATTTTTTATTTCTTCAATAATACAACCTCCTCGTATTTCTTCATTAAAAGCTCAGTTTTGTGTGTTGCTCGGATGTTCTATATATTAGGGATGATTTTTTTTTGTTATCTTCGTATTTTTACTTTAAACAACTCAAATAACAACAAAATCTCCGATGAGAAACAAACAAACTATAAGCGGGCTAGGCTAAGTAACTGTGAAGCTGACATAAATATAAACAAGGACTACAAGCTTTGAAAGCATGATGTCGGTAAATAATATAATTATAATGAAAAGACACGTTTTACAAGTTAGGTAAGTCATCGATGGAACATAGTTGTTTAAAACACCAAATTCATGTCAATATATGCCATTATATGTCATTAGGACTCGTTTGTGTCTTGGGAGTTCACTCGTGGAACTTATCATCCTTATACACATCTTCAATTGAATCACCCACATAAGGTGAGTTCATACCCCTATAATCAATCTTTTAACTATTTTAAATGCTTTTGGGGGAGATACAAGTTGGACACAATGATAACTGTGTAAATTTTTTGCTATAAACATCATTTTAACAGATTGCTTATGTATTATAAGTGATCAAAACATTTCAAAAACTCTTTTTAAGTTGTGTTACTTTTTAGTTTATAAAACTTCGCTTTTAAAGTATAATCATTACTTAATAGATAAATGAGTCTTTTCTTCATGTTGGAAACAAATCAAGTAAACATACTAGTGAACCATAATAGGTATGGTTTAGGTGTTCAGTTCACACTAGAACATACTATAAAGAGAAACAGGGAGGTAGATACAATACACAATAACATAGAGAACATACTATAATGAGAAACAGGGGGGAAGATACAATACACGATAATAGAAAGAATCCACTAAATACTATAACAGAAGAACAAATCATGATTAACAGCATTATGCCAATGATCGCTTACTCATTGTTCTAAACAAAAGGTGATAATAAATGTGGTATACAAGAACAAGATAACTTTAATGTGAAACTACTTCACGGCTCAGTAGTTTGTTTGCTGAAGTTGCGTTTTGTAACCAGAATCTCTTGGAGGGAGAGCATATAGTATGAGTACAACCACATCACATTATGACATTAATAAAACGAGCTAGTTTTATAGTATTCAATACTTCAGTTGTGTCAATTTAAAAGACAACAACAAACTTCCATCAATACAAGCGACAAACAGAACAATTGAGTCATAGTACATTCAGTAGAAAGGGACCTATAATGCTAACTTTATGATTCCTTAGTGCATACATCAGGGATATATATTAATCGGATCTGACCGACAGTAGAATGTGTGTTTTCCGCTTCATTTTCTGTTCCTTGTTTGGTTGTGGGCTTAAAGCACATGCACCCAGTCTATTATCTATTTGATCTTAGTTATATATATATATATATATATATATATATATATATATATATATATATATATATATATATATATATATATATATATATATATATATATCGCGTATACACCAAGTAATCATAAGGTGTACCAGGTATGGGTCAGGTCATAGTATACAAATTTAATACATCGTTTTCTAGTACAAAACCATACTTTTCAGATAGAACATGAGTAAACTGAACTAGAAACTTACCAATAAACGGTTTAATCCACTTTATTAAACCAGTATAACTTAAAGGACCTTAAGTGGTTAATTCTATAATACCTTGGTCTATACATCAGGGTTATATATAATTAATACTCGATAGGTATTTGGATGTGTGCTTTCCGCTTTACTTCCTGTTCCTTGTTTGGTTGTGGGCTTAGGGCATATTCACACAACTGATTATCTATTCGATATTAGATTATATATAGCTAGTATAAGCCAAGTGATTATAGAAGGAACCATTCTGGTTACCATTTTTTACTAAAAGAAATAAGGGTTTTCTTAGAGAATGTTTTTATCAAATATAAAGGAACTATTGTAGTTAACTCCGTGACTACCAAGTGAATACGTCAGGGTTATATACAATGATGATCTAACAAACAATGGGAGGTGTGCCTTCTGCCTCATTTCATGTTCCTTGTTTGGTTGTGGGCTTAGGGCAGATACACACCATCGATTGGTTTTTCACTATGGGTTTTATATAACTTATATCCATTTAATACTCATATAAAGGATTATAGAGTCATTTTTACTTATCTTTCATCAAAGCAGGAAATACAAGAATTTCTGAGGGAACATGCGAACTTTTCTAAAAAGAACTTTCAACTTACTTTACATCACTAAAATCTTATGAACTCACCAGCTTAAATGCTGATATACTCTTTCAAAATAACTTGAATTCTTAGGAAACTAGTAGACAGGTACGTGTGTTAGGATTCAAAAGATGGAGCATAGTTGTTTCATGTCTTGTTTTGTTATTTACATATGTAGTCTATGCTATGTGAACCACATACTTTGTAAACACTTTTTTTCTAATGAAATGGTTGTTTATTACTTTGATTACTATGATACATGTCTTGTGATACTAAACATAACGTCCTCCACCCCCGAACGTTTCCGCCGTTCTGGTTTGGGGGTGTGACAGGCACCTCCTGAGATGCCAGAGCCGTCATCTTAGCTGCAGGAGCTGTTAGCTAAGTAGTTCATCCGTCCGAGCAGTTCTATTTGGGGAGCACCGATTTTATTCGTCAAAAATAAGGATGATTCACACCAGAAGTTCACGCTGAAGAACCGTTATCCCTATTCGTGGATTGATGATCTCTTTGATCTGCAACAGGGAACATCTTGGTTCAACAAGATAGATCTGCGGTCTAGGTGCCCTTAGGTCAGGGTGAGAGAGGAGGATGAGGAGAAGTCCACATTCTAGACTCGTTATGGGCATTACGAGTTCTTGGTAATGCCATTAGGGCTCACTAATGTGCCTATAGTATTTATGAATTTGATGAATCGGGTATGTAGTCTGATGCTCGATCTCTTGGTTGTGTTTATTGATGATATCTTGGTGTATTCAAAGACTAGAGAGCAACATGAGGAGCATCTTTGCGAGCTTCTCGGGGTTCTAAGGTGAGAACGACTTTATGCTAAGTTCTCAAAATGCAAGTTTTGGTTGCAAGAGGTTCAGTTCTTTGGACACCTCGTTAACCAGGATAGGATTTTGGTCGATCTGGCCAAAATCAAGGCGATGATGAAGTGGGAGGTTCTGAAATCTCCCTCGGATATCAGGAGTTTCTTGGGTTTCATAGGGTACTACCGGAGATTCAATCGGGACTTATCCAAGATTGCAATACCCCTCACTTGTCCGGCGAGGAAAGCGTGGATTTTCGGTGGGGTCCTGAGCAGCAGTCAACATTTGAGACCCTTCGGCAAAGACTTTGTGAGGCCCTACGTTTGAGCCTCCCATAGGGAATCGACGATTTTGTGGTTTTCTTTGATGCATCTATCACTGGGTTGGGGATAGTTCTCAAGCAGAGAGGATGAGTGATAACTTATGCTTCGCGGCAGCTGAAGCTGCATGAGACGAGATATCGCACGCATGATATTGAGTTGCGGGTGGTGGTTTTTGCCCTCAAGATTTGGAGACATCACCTATATGGGTTCGGTTGTACCATCTACATGGATCACAAGAGTTTGAGGCATATTATGGATCATCTGAACTAGAACATGAGGCAACATGAGTGGCTGGATGTAGTCAAGGATTATGACTATGAGATCCTTTACCATCTGGGTAAAGTGAATGTGGTGGCGGATTCCTTGAGCTACAAGTCGGTTGGACCTTTTTTTGAGGTGTCATGTATGAGGATATCCATGGATTATTTGCTTGTGGGGTTGATTAGGGAGGCTCGGGCCGAGGGGGTGCGGGAAGAAAATGGGAAGATTGAGAGGATTAGGGGAGAGATCACCAGGTTTGTTCCGAACAGTAGTGGCATGTTGACTCGTTGAGCTCGGGTTTGGGTTCCTATGTATTGTGGGGTTAGACATATTGTGTTGTAGGAGGCTCATAATTATTGTCTTTCTATCCATCCGTGGGCCACCAAGATGTATCGGGATCTGTGTTTGAGCTATTGGTGGTCGTGCAAGAAGAGAGAGATTGCTTGGTACGTCGAGAGGTTTTTGACTTGCAGGATGGTCAAGGCCAACCATCAAAGGCTGCATGGCAGGTCGCAACCTCTATAGGTTCCCATGTTGAAATGGGAGTAGATTTCGATAGATTATATCACCAAGTTGCCAATGAAGGCAAGGGATTTTGATGTTCTTCGGGTCACCGTGGATCGAATGACGAATAGTGCCCACTTCCTAGCCATTCGGGAGAGTTTGTTGGCCGATAAATTGGCTAATGTGTATATTCGCGAGATCGTTGCTCGCCATGTGTGACATCCCCAAAATCACGGCCAGAAAAGACCGATTTTCATTTATGCTTTTAAAATAATTTCAGAGTAAATCTTTTTGATTTGAAAGTGTTGCGGAATTTGTTCCCAAAACAAAACATGATAAAATAATATTTATCAAAGCATTTCAACAAGAGATGCATTTTCAATATATAATCAAAACTTGGAATGTCATGTTCCGATACAGACCATAAAGCATAAACGATAACATTACAAGTCATTCAACAAATATATACATATACAGACTTGTAAACAAAAACAACTCGATGATTCATCCATCTTACGCCCTTGCGCCACTTCCTGTAATACAAATAAAACTGAGTGGGTCAGGCTTGGGAGCCTGGTGAGCATATAGGGTTTTCAACCCACAATAAATAAATTATATTTAATTTCACCAACCAACACTATCCCGATTACCCGTTCCTGTTATCCTCACTTTACGTCCCTAAAACAACATCTATCTCAAGGGACCTAATCTAGGATTTTCATCGGGACGGACATTACTGCTAAGGGGCTTCCTCAACAATAGATATCCTAAAGGCAACCCTGAGGGGGATAGAGTACACCGGTGAACACATCGTTCACAACACCTACAGGTTATGAACCTGCTAGCGTTCCACAAGACTGTCTAGAAAGAGTCTGTGGTCATTATCCATACTCCGCTGAATAACTAAATCAACAACAACAACAACATCGAGGCCTCTCATCTGTTTATTACACACCAACTATCTACCCATGTTCTACCCAACATATTAGTAGATAAGAATATACATTTTCATACATAGTTTAAAACCTGTATAGCATTTTCATTCAATATATATTCCACATAACAGATGAGGCATACCCACATAACACGTATGTCATAGAAAACAAATCAGATCTATGAGATAGAAGAGAGTGAATATACATTCAAACACATGACAACAAAGTTATACACATAACACGTATTTCGTATAAAATACTTCATAATTATGCGTTAGAAGAAAGTAACTACACACTCACACATATAAACCATAATTTACTTAATACACTCAAACCGTACTTGTATTATTATCGTGTTTATGAAAGGTAGTATACACCCACTTGATCAGAAGATGATCGGACAGCACTACGACTTGCAGAAGTAGTAATCCTCAGCAGATCTGGAAGATCTCCACAAAAATCGAACTTCTCGCGGGCAAAGCTTCGGTTTAGGAACCGCACTTCTCGGGGTCTTTGGGATCTCGGGACTTTCTTCGGGGCTCGAGAATAATACCGGGGCTTCGGGGTACTTCTTTCTTGGAAAACGATGCAAAACGGGAGAGAGAAGAGAGAAAAATAGCAAAGGAGTCGGCTGCCCTCGCATCCTATTTATAGGAGGCTGGAGCCTCGGAGTACGCGGGGTGTACTGCCTCAGAAACGTCACTACTTACACATCCGAAGTGCTCGAGTGCGAGTTTCGACATACCTCGGTATACGCGGGGCGTACACGAGTATGCGGGGCGTAAATAATTTGTATTTAAATAATTTTAAATACAAATTATTTAATAAACTTTGGAAATTCATATCGTCTTCATACGAACTCCGTTTTCGACGCTCTTTATATCCACGCGAAGGTGAGACTACGCTCTACAACTTTCGTTTAGACTCTGTCGGCTAATTTTAACTTTATTTTTATTATTTTATTTTAATAGGCCGGGACAGAAACTTTCGTTATAAATTCATAACTTCTTCGTTTGACGTCCGTTCTCGCCTAACTTTTTATCGCTTTGATACCGACAATGAGATCTTCGATTCTCGTTTAGATTGTTTCAGCTAAAAACCGCTCGATCTCAAATCGAGTATTTCAGGCTGCATACCGCTAAGCCGAAACTTCGATAAATCATAACTTCCTCATACGAAGTCAGATTTGGGCGTTCTATATATATTCGGAAACCTCGTTTCAACTACTACAACATTATTCAAAGATATCAAGTTTATTTTACACTTAAATTTTGACGCTTATTTGTACTCTTAATTAATCAAACCACATAATTAAGCAATTAAGCACAAAACACATAATACTCAAATAATACACTCTTATTATTTTAAAACGGGTTACAAAGGTTAACCTAGACTATTACATTGCTAAAAATGGCAAGCCCGGAAACATAGGCATTACAATTCTCTCCACCTTAGAATGATTTCGTCCCCGGAATCACACATCAACAAACAAATGTGGATAGCGACCCATCATTTCACTCTCCGTCTCCCAGGTGAGATTCGGCCCATTCGTGTGTTTCCATCGGACAAGCACTAACCCAACCATCTTACATCGCAATTTCTTAGTCTTTCGGTCAACAATTGCCTCTGGTTCTTCAATCAACCTTTTGTTCTCATCGATTCTCAACTCTGAAAGTGGAATCATGTCGGGAACTTCTCCCGTGAACTTCCTCAAATAACACACATGAAAAGTGTTATGAATTCCATTCAGTTCTTCTGGTAGTTCGAGCTTGTAAGCTTGGTTCCCAATCCTCTGAAGAACTTTAAATGGTCCAATAAACCTTGGACTTAATTTTCCCCTTTTACCAAATCTTATAAGTCCCTTCCACGGCGAGACTTTAAGCAAAACCGAATCTCCAATTTTAAAAGTCATCGGTCTTCGCTTTTTGTCAGCATAGCTCTTTTGACGATCCTGAGCTACTAACATTCTTTCCCAAACTATTTTCAACTTTTCAGTAGTTTGATGAACCATCTCTGGTCCCATAAACTACTTTGCCCAAGCCTTAAGCCAACAAGACGGCGTACGACACTTCTGCCCGTACAAAGCTTGATAAGGTGCCATCTTAATGCTCGAGTGGAAACTATTATTGTAGGAAAATTCTACCAAAGGTAAATGTTCATCCCAGTTACCTAGGAATTCCAGAGTACATGCTCTCAGGATATCTTCAAGCGTTTGTATCGTTCGTTCGCTCTGACCATCAGTCTGCGGATGGTAAGCTGTACTTAAACACAACTTGGTACCCATTTCCTCTTGTAGACTTTTCCAAAACCTCGAGGTGAAATGGCTATCACGATCCGACACAATCGTTAACGGAACACCGTGAAGCCTCACAATTTCCTTCACGTAAGAATTCGCAAGCTTTTCCATAGACCATTTCTCCTTGGCTGCTATGAAATGCTGTCACACCCCCAAACCTGAACGGCGAAAACGTTCGGGAGCGGATGACTTCATGTGGTAACGTAACAAATGAATACATAGTAAAGAAAGCAATACAACCATCATATATATAATTGAAAGTTTACATTTGTCATAAGTTACATGTTCAAAACTTAATTACAATATGATGTCAAAATACGAGATTAAACTGGCGCCGCAACATCCCTTCATCAAAAGCGAAATGAATACCTGAAATTACTGATTTCCTGGGACATACAAGTAATTTTGAAAGAGTAGATCAGCATTTAAGCTGGTGAATTTCATAAGTATTTAAGTGACAATGTTTGAATGAAAGGAAATGTTTTATCTTTGTTTGTTTGTGTTTAGAAAATCCTATATTTTCTACTAGTATAAAAGTAGCCTTCACTCAAGACCAATGTTTGTTTCCAAAATGTATGTAAATGTAAAATAACCAATGAGTTTGAAAACCTTGTAAATCAATGCATTTTTAATACCCCTTGTGAGTTTTATAACCATACTATTGACTCTGAATGCCTATACACAATGTTCTTCAGGCGTTGGAATGTTATGACGTTTGTCACACCAAACGGTGGACTGCAGCTAACAGTCAGGGCGCGGGTTGTCAAGCCCGTATAGATCTATACACAAACACCATGCTCCCCCTCCAAGGGATTCTGGTATATAATACAGGACTTGAAATGTGTACTCGAACGTACATGAAGTTAGTGTCTCACAAATCCGTGGTATAAAAACATATCTACTTGTTAAAATGTTACGTTTGTTCTTGTATACGAAAGTAAACTTCTTGAAATATATGTTTCTAGTACATAAGAGTTAGAAATCTGTTCGTAAAACTATACCTATTATAGTTTTCAAAAAGTGTGCCTTGTTTGTTTAGAAATACTTAGGAAAAGAATCACTTGTTTATGAAAGCATAGATTTTTGGTGTAGAGTCTAAGATAGAAAAGAATAATCTAAGAACAGTTTAGTTTTATACATGCATTACAACAACTTTATATTTTAAAAGATCGAATGCTATTGTAATATATGTTATATATATAAAAGTTCCTTTAAAGGTTTATAAATCGCATGTGATTTGAATATATAACAGTATATAAAAGAGTTTCTTTATGTAACACACGATAATACTCGTGTGTTTTACTTGTAATCCCCCCCTTGAAAGCATATAAAAGTATTTAGAATAATTAAAACGGTTGATTAAGGGGTATGAAACTCACTTGAAAGTTTTGGAGATAGCGAGATGGAAAACCGGGCAGAGTTTCGTCTCGGGAAACGGACTTTCCTTGGGATTCTTGGGAATCTCGGGAGTAAAATCGACCTTCGGGACTTGAGCCAAAAAGACCAGAGCTTCGGGTTTGAACGGACACGGAAAACGAGGCAAAGTTGAGAGAGAGAGAAGAGAAATGAGCCCTTTCTTTGGAAACCCTCGCATCCTATTTATAGTAAGGCTGGTCTGCCTCGGTACGCGGGGCGTACGCTCGTACGCAGCGCGTACGCGTACGTCATGCATGACCGAAGCCTCGACTGCCTCGGCTTCGGATGGGACGGGTTGCTGGGTACGCGGGTCGGATGGGACGGCGGGTCGGACGGGTCGGGGCTTCGGACGGGTCGGTTCCTTCGGATAACACGACGTGGACGATCAGAGGCCAATCCTCTCGGTTACGCGGGGCGTACAGGAGTACGCAGCGCGTACCTCGGATGAGGACGCTGACTCCCCTTCGGATAATAACCGAATTTTGATTAAAATAAATAATTAATTTATTTAATAAAATTCAAAAATTCATATCTTCTTCATACGAACTCCGTTTTCGATGGTCTTTATATCCTCGCGTAGGTGAGACTACGCTCTACAACTTTCGTTTAGACTCCGTCGGCAAATTCCGAAATTATTATTTTTTTTAATTATTAAAAACCCATCGTGTTTAAGGAATTTCTTTGAAAATTCATAACTTCTTTATCTGATGTCGGTTTTTGCCAGACTTTTTACCGCTGGAATACCATTGTCGAGACCTTCAATTCTCGTTTAGGTCATTCCGGCCAAAAGTCGCTCGATCTCCGATTCGAGTTTTTAGCTGTCTATTGCTAAGCTGAACTTGGAAAAATCATAACTTCGCTATATGAAGTCGGATTTGGGCGTTCTTTTCACGTACGATCATGGTTCAAAGACATTTAATCATAGAAGGAAATTAAATAGAACTATTTGTACATTTTATTATGAAAGTAAATTTTTATTATTCAGAAGTGGTTACAATACTTGACCCATTTTGGTCGTTACAAAGAGTTGAAATATCGGGTTGTCACATCATCCCCCCGTTAGAGAGAATTTCGTCCCGAAATTTAAAGTAGTAAAGATACTAGTGAACATGAAAGAGATGAGGGTACTTTTGTTTCATCTGATCCTCGCGTTCCCATGTGAATTCGGGTCCCCGCTTGGCGTTCCAGCGAACCTTCACGATGGGTATGCGACTTTGTTTTGTTTGTTTGACCTCTCAGTCCATGATTTCTACTGGTTCGACCATAGAGGGCTTCAAACGGAGCAGCCTTTATGCTTGTATGATAACTATTGTTGTATGAAAATTCGACAAGGGGTAAATGAATATCCCATGCCTTTCCAAAGTCAATCACACAGGCTCTCAGCATGTCTTCTAAAGTTTGTATTGTTCTCTCACTTTGTCCGTCTGTCTGTGGGTGG
This sequence comes from Lactuca serriola, assembly GCF_051521515.1. NCBI lineage: Eukaryota > Viridiplantae > Streptophyta > Magnoliopsida > Asterales > Asteraceae > Lactuca > Lactuca serriola. Next base: position 20,026,420 of record NC_136412.1, on the reverse strand, counting down.
TAGGCTGTACTCATGTCCAGCCTAGTTCCCAGGGAACTTTGTAGTGACTGCCAGAACCTTGAAGTGAATCTACTATCTCGATCGGAGATAATGGATATCGGAACACCATGCAGTCGCACTACTTCCCTTAAGTAAGTTCTTGTAAGCTTCTCCATTTTGTCAGTCTCCTTGATGGGTAGGAAATGCGCGGATTTGGTCAGTCTGTCAACAATGACCCATATGGTATCGAGTCCACTTGTCGTCTTGGGTAACTTGGTTATGAAGTCCATAGTAATCCGCTCCCATTTCCATTCCGGTATCTCTGGTTGTTGTAGTAGTCCTGACGGTTTCTGATACTCGACCTTAACCTTAGCGCAAGTAAGACATTTACTCACGAAGGTAGCAATTTCTGCTTTCATGTTAGGCCACCAGTACAGTTTCTTAAGATCCAGATACATTTTATCTGAACCCGGGTGAACGGAATATCTTGAGTTGTGAGCCTCGGTCATGACTACGTTTCTGAAACCACCATGATTTGGGGTCCAGATTCGGTCCATGAGATAGTAGGCTCCACCACCCTTGACTTCTAAATTCTTCTCCATTCCTCGCAGGGATTCACCTGCCACATTTTCAGGTTGCAAAGCTTCCATTTGTGCCTCCTTAATTTGTGTGGACAAGTGGGAATGGATAGTCATGGTCAGAGATTTGACCCTCCGACCAGTGTATTCCTTTCAACTGAGGGTGTCAGCTACTACGTTGGCCTTGCCAGGATGATAAATAATTTCGCATTCGTAGTCATTCAGTAACTCAACCCATCGTCGTTGTCGCATGTTGAGTTCCTTCTGATCGAAAATGTGTTGAAGGCTCTTGTGATCGGTGAAAATAGTACTCTTTGTTTCGTATAAGTAGTGCCTCCAGATCTTCAGAGCAAATACCACTGCTCCTAATTCGAGATCGTGTGTCGTATAGTTCACTTCGTGTGTCTTAAGTTGTCGGGAGGCATAAGCGATAACCTTCCCTCTCTGCATAAGAACACAACCAAGTCCTTGATTTGAAGCATCGCAATACACTACGAAGTCTTCTATCCCTTCGGGGAGGGATAGTATCGGTGCGGTGCACAAGGCCTGCTTTAGTGTCTGGAATGCCTTCTCTTGTTTCGCTTCCCAGTCAAAGGCCACAACTTTCTGGGTTAATGTAGTAAGAGGCTTCGCAATGCTCGAAAAGTTCTTTATAAATCTGCGATAGTAGCCAGCTAGACCTAGAAATTGACGAATTTCCGTAGGTGTCTTTGGTGCCGACCAGTTCTCAATAGCCTTAATTTTGGAGGGGTCCATGTGTATACCTTTCTCGCTAACAACGTGGCCTAAAAATTCGACTCTTAGTATCCAAAATTCGCATTTAGAGAACTTCGCATAGAGTTTCTCCGTTCGCAGTGTTTCTAGGACTTTTCGTAGGTGCTGACTATGTTCTTCCTCACTTCGAGAGTAGATAAGTATATCATCGATAAAGACGATGACGAACTGATCCAAGTAAGGGCGGCATACCCTATTCATTAGGTCCATAAATACTGCTGGTGCATTGGTTAATCCGAACGGCATCACCACGAATTCGTAGTGTCCATAACGAGTTCGGAAGGCTGTCTTTGGAATGTCCCCCTCTAGAACTCGTAATTGGTGATATCCGGCTCGCAGGTCTATTTTGGAGAAGTAGTTCGCCCCTTGAAGTTGATCGAATAGGTCGTCAATACGGGGTAGAGGATAGCGGTTCTTGACAGTAAGTTTGTTCAGCTCTCTGTAGTCGATGCACATACGAAACGATCCGTCTTTCTTCTTTACAAACAAGACCGGTGCTCCCCAAGGTGAGAAACTTGGTCTTATGAATCCTTTGCGAAGGAGTTCATTAAGTTGACTGGAAAGTTCCTGCATCTTTGCTGGTGCAAGACGATAAGGCGACTTCGCTACTGGGGTAGCTCCTGGAATTAAGTCGATTATGAACTCGACTTGGCGTTGCGGTGGTAATCCTAGTAGTTCTTCTAGAAAGATATCGGGAAAGTCGCGTACTACCGAGATGCTCTTGATGTCCTTCAGTTCTTGACTTGTATCGACGATGTGTGCTAGGAATGCTCGACAATCCTTCCGCAAGCACTTTCGAGCTTGGGTGCACGAAATGATGCGAAGGTTTGTACTAGATTTGTCGCCGTAGCTAACTAATGTTTCGTTGTTAGGGAGGTTAAGACGGACTGCTTTCTCAAAGCACATGATGTCGGCGCGAAGAAGACTCAACCAATCCATGCCGACTATGACGTCGAAACTTTTAATTTGAACCGGCATGAGATTGATTGGGAAAGAATGGCCGTCTAATGTTAACGTACAACCCATGTATATGCAATTTGTGTTTTCGGTTTTTCCATTGGCCATCTCTACAGTGAATGAATTTTCTAACTTGCTAGGTTTAGGTTTAAGTAAATGAATAAAGTTTTGACTCACGAAGCTTCTCTCCGCTCCACTATCGAATAATATGCATGCGTATGAATTATCGAGAAGGAACGTACCAGCAACTATAGTTGGGTCAGCTACAGCTTCGTCGTGGCCTATTGCCAAAACTCGTCCCACACCTCCGGTGCCTGCTGCCTTAGGACAGTTTCTTTTGTAGTGGCCCACCTCGCCACAACCGTAGCAAGCCTGCCCTACACCCGCACCAGGAATTTGAGTGATCGGCTTTGCGGGTTCTTTGCAGAAACGGGCTATGTGTCCTTTCCTGCTGCAGTTGGCGCACTGCATATATCGACAAGGTCCATGGTGGTGGTAATTGCATTTGGTGCATTTTGGGAGGTTGCCTATATAAGGCTTTGCTGGGTAGGTATTTGTAGGGGCTGTAGCAGGTACGATGGCAGCATTTACTGAAACCAGTTGTTTCTTTGCGGATTCTTGGGAAGACCCACCCTTCCCTTTAATCCACGCTCTCTTCCTGCCATTGTTGTTGTTGTTGTTGTTGTTGTTGTAGTTGTTGTTGTTGTTGTTGTTGTTGTTGTTGTTGTTGTTGTAGTTGTTGTTTCCTTTCTGTGGTGCTGGTGCAGAAGTGGTTGAGTTCTGATGACCTCCGTAGTCGATCAGAGATTGTGCCAGTTGCTTAGCACTTTCAAAGGTGTCAGGTTTAGAAGCTAACACGCTTGATCGCATTTGGGGCGTCAGTCCCCAGATGTACCTTTCTATCTTCTTGCTCTCGGGAGCAATCATATCTGGACAAAGGATTGCGAGTTCGCAGAATCTGTTGGTATAAGTAGCGATGTCGGTACCCACCATTCCGAGAGTCCATAGCTCATGTTCAAGCTTTTGAATTTCTCCCCGTGGGCAGTATTCTCTCATCATCATGGCCTTCAAGCTCTCCCAGCTTATGGAGTTCGCCACGATTAGGGTAAGTACTTTAACGTGGCCATTCCACCAAGTTAAAGCTTTATCGAGAAGGGTGAAGGTTGCAAATTTGACCTTACTGTGCTCGGGACAGGAGCAGATTTCAAAGACTGCCTCCGTCCTTTCAATCCACTGCCTCAGGGCTATCACACCACCAGTACCATAAAACATCCGGGGCTTGGCATTAGTGAAGTCCTTATAGGTGCATCCTCGAGGTGGTCCATGACTCTCGCCATGGTTGGATGGGTGTGTGCCAGATCCCGAGCCATTAGCACTCGAGTTATTGATCTGTGACATGGCAGCTTCCACCGCTGCGGTGACTGCTGCTTGAAACATTACAGCATCAAATTGGGGTGGTGGAGGTGGTGGTGGTATAGGTGCTTCCTCACTGTTGTTTCGCCTTGGATTCCTACGCGGAGGCATCCTTCAACTATAGATGGAAAAGACAAGGATAAGAATTTCATAGAATGGAAAATGTATGTGTCTCATGAACTAAATCGCTATAGTTCAACAACAGATGATAGTATGAGTCTTAAAAAAAAAGAATGAAAGTTATTTGTAAGACTGAAGGTATGAAACAAGTATTTGGGTTCACAAAGACCATTCAAGGTTCGAACGAAATACTTAACATAGTAGTAATAGTGCCACTTACATTAATATAAAAGTTGTTACAACGATCATGAAAATTTGACCCCTATAAGGGTCTCCGATTACAAAGTTCGAGAAATTTAAAGACTTTTAGCCGAGGTCCTAAGCTATAACAAAAATTGAGTCCTTGACAAGCACTACTTGCGTCGAAGGTTGCTGTTGGAGCTTGACTCCGCATCTGAGTGCTTTGACTCCATTAGACGCCTATTGAAAGCGGCTTGTTGTTCCCTTAGTTCGGCGAGGGCTGCAATCATTTGCGCTTGAAACGCTTCGGTTTGGAATTGGGCGTTGTCTTGCATCTTGTCCAACCTACGGATGTCAGAAGTGTGAACCTGCACTTCCACGTTGATATCCCGGAGTCGACTAGCTTGTACTCCAGACTGATAGGACTGATTGGATAACTTACCCACCATTACCGGGAGTGCTCGATCAGCCGAACCTCCGCCGCGGACATCATAGAAGTCCCGGCACATGCCGTAGGGAGGGCGTAGGTTTTGCTGTTGGCTCCAATGGTGGAGGTGACTTCCCCAGACGGGAGTCGGTCCTTGAAAGTTCCTTACGAAGACGGGAGGTTGAATGGGTGGTGGATCGATAACTTCCGGCTCTGAGTCGGTACCGGAGTCATCACCCACTTCTATGGGTTCCTCGTCCTCTTCGGGATCATCTTCGATCCATCCTCCGTTACCTTGGTTGGGAAAGTAGGGGTCGCCAGGGTGGTGAAATCCAGCCATTTGACTGTACGAGAAATAGGGTTATAAGAATTGAATAAAGCCGGAACATGTAAAACATGTAAGTTAAACTAGTTTAGATAGCAAATACTCCTATAGTTTTTAAATTCTTGTGTTTGATTCTTGTAATGGTTTGGTAAGGTTTGACTTGTTGCTTACTACGATCATTCCTCGATATACGTTGGTCCAATCTTGGGCAAATATAGTTGATCACGCTATATTTGTCCAAAATCTGATTACATATATCGAGTCTCAATCGTAGTGTCAACTTGCCTAAATACTTGTATAATTGTATAACATGAAAATAGTTTGTGGTATGCATGTAATTGTACTTAAATGAACTATCAATTTAAGTTGAACGAAATGTTGCTTAAGTGTAAAAAGAAAATTTGTTTTGTCAGAGAGTATTAGTCCCTTAAGCATTTATAGTTTGTATATCTTATGTGGTTCGATATACTTAGTTCACTATAAACATTGCTCTGATACCAATCTGTCACACCCCCAAACCTGAACGGCGGAAACGTTCGGGGCGGATGACTTCATGTGGTAACGTAACAAATGAATACATAGTAAAGAAAGCAATACAACCATCATATATATAATTGAAAGTTTACATTTGTCATAAGTTACATGTTCAAAACTTAATTACAATATGATGTCAAAATACGAGATTAAACTGGCGCCGCAGCATCCCTTCATCAAAAGCGAAATGAATACCTGAAATTACTGATTTCCTGGGACATACAAGTAATTTTGAAAGAGTAGATCAGCATTTAAGCTGGTGAATTTCATAAGTATTTAAGTGACAATGTTTGAATGAAACGAAATGTTTATCTTTGTTTGTTTGTGTTTAGAAAATCCTATATTTTCTACTAGTATAAAAGTAGCCTTCACTCAAGACCAATGTTTGTTTCCAAAATGTATGTAAATGTAAAATAACCAATGAGTTTGAAAACCTTGTAAATCAATGCATTTTTAATACCCCTTGTGAGTTTTATAACCATACTATTGACTCTGAATGCCTATACACAACGTTCTTCAGGCGTTGGAATGTTATGACGTTTGTCACCCCAAACGGTGGACTGCAGCTAACAGTCAGGGCGCGGGTTGTCAAGCCCGTATAGATCTATACACAAACACCATGCTCCCCCTCCAAGGGATTCTGGTATATAATACAGGACTTGAAATGTGTACTCGAACGTACATGAAGTTAGTGTCTCACAAATCCGTGGTATAAAAACAGATCTACTTGTTAAAATGTTACGTTTGTTCTTGTATACGAAAGTAAACTTCTTGAAATATATGTTTCTAGTACATAAGAGTTAGAAATCTGTTCGTAAAACTATACCTATTATAGTTTTCAAAAAGTGTGCCTTGTTTGTTTAGAAATACTTAGGAAAAGAATCACTTGTTTATGAAAGCATAGATTTTTGGTGTAGAGTCTAAGATAGAAAAGAATAATCTAAGAACAGTTTAGTTTTATACATGCATTACAACAACTTTATATTTTAAAAGATCGAATGCTATTGTAACATATGTTATATATATAAAAGTTCCTTTAAAGGTTTATAAATCGCATGTGATTTGAATATATAACAGTATATAAAAGAGTTTCTTTATGTAACACACGATAATACTCATGTGTTTTACTTGTAATCCCCACCTTGAAAGCATATAAAAGTATTTAGAATAATTAAAACGGTTGATTAAGGGGTATGAAACTCACTTGAAAGTTTTGGAGATAGCGAGATGGAAAACCGGGCAGAGTTTCGTCTCGGGAAACGGACTTTCCTCGGGATTCTCGGGAATCTCGGGAGTAAAATCGACCTTCGGGACTTGAGCCAAAAAGACCAGAGCTTCGGGTTTGAACGCACACGGAAAACGAGGCAAAGTTGAGAGAGAAAGAAGAGAAATGAGCCCTTTCTTTGGAAACCCTCGCATCTTATTTATAGTAAGGCTGGTCTGCCTCGGTACACGGGGCGTACGCTCGTACGCAGCGCGTACGCGTACGTCATGCATGAACGAAGCCTCGACTGCCTCGGCTTCGGATGGGACGGGTTGCTGGGTACGCGGGTTGGATGGGACGGCGGGTCGGATGGGACGGCGGGTCGGACGGGTCGGGGCTTCGGACGGGTCGGACGGGTCGGTTCCTTCGGATAGCGCGACGTGGACGATCAGAGGCCAATCCTCTCGGTTACGCGGGGCGTACAGGAGTACGCAGCGCGTACTTCGGATGAGGACGCTGACTCCCCTTCGGATAATATCCGAATTTTGATTAAAATAAATAATTAATTTATTTAATAAACTTCAAAAATTCATATCTTCTTCATACGAACTCCGTTTTCGATGGTCTTTATATCCTCGCGTAGGTGAGACTACGCTCTACAACTTTCGTTTAGACTCCGTCGGCAAATTCCGAATTTTTTTATTTATTTATTAAAAACCCATCGTGTTTAAGGAATTTCTTTGAAAATTCATAACTTCTTTATCTGATGTCGGTTTTTGCCAGACTTTTTACCGCTGGAATACCATTGTCGAGACCTTCGATTCTCGTTTAGGTCATTCCGGCCAAAAGTCGCTCGATCTCCGATTCGAGTTTTTAGCTGTCTGTTGCTAAGCCGAACTTGGAAAAATCATAACTTCGCTATATGAAGTCAGATTTGGGCGTTCTTTTCACGTACGATCATGGTTCAAAGACATTTAATCATAGAAGGAAATTAAATAGAACTATTTGTACATTTTATTATGAAAGTAAATTTTTATTATTCAGAAGTGGTTACAATACTTGACCCATTTTGGTCGTTACAAAGAGTTGAAATATCGGGTTGTCACAAATGCGCACTCTTAGTGAATCGATCAACAACCACCCAAATCATGTTGTGACCATTCTTTGTTCTGGGCAGTTTAGTGACAAAATCAATAGCAATGTCTTCCTACTTACCCATAGGCACAGGCAAAGGTTGTAAACTCCCGTATGGTTTCTGATGTTGTGTCTTTACTCTCGCACAAGTCACACACTCAGCCACATACTTTGCAACATCAAGCTTCATCGTCGGCCACTAGTAGTAGGGTTTTAGGTCCCTATACATTTTAGTGCTACCGGGATGAATCGAGTACATGGTTTTGTGAGCTTCTTCCATTAGAAGATCTCTGACTCCTCCTGCCATTGGTATCCAAATCCGATCTTGGAACACCTTCAGTCCATGACTGTTTACAACGAACACCAATGTTTTGCCCAAACGTTCCTCCTTTCTGTCATTCTTCTCAGAAGCTTCGCTCTGAGCTTTCTTTATACTTTCCAAAATAGTCGAGACAACTTCAATTCTCAACGCTCTTGTCCTTTTCCTTTCAAGATTGACTTTCCGACTGAGAGCATCAGCAACAACATTAGCTTTACCGGGGTGGTAAAGTATCTCGCAGTCGTAGTCTTTAAGTAATTATAGCCAGCGTCGTTGCCTCATATTCAATTCCTTTTGATTAAAGAGATATTGGAGACTCTTATGAACAGTGAAAAGTTTGCACTTCGTGCCATAGAGGTAATGCCTCCATATTTTCAGAGCGAAAACTACCGCTGCCAACTCCAAATCATGAGTCGGGTAGTTCTTTTCATGCTCTTTCCGCTGTCAAGACGCATATGCTATCACCTTTTCTCTTTGGGTCAAAACACAACCCAATCCAACCCCAGACGCATCGCTATAAACAGCGAAGTCTTCAACTCCATCGAGTAGAGAAAGTATCGGTGCCTCGCATAGCTTCTTCTTTAGCTTCTCGAATGCTTCTTTATGCTTCTCACTCCAAGCATAAATAGCTCCTTTGTGGGTCAAAGCTGTCAATGGAGTAGCAATGAAGAAAAGCCTTGGATAAACCTTCGGTAATATCCGACTAATCCCAAAAAGCTTCGGATCTCCGTAGGACTTTCAGTTGTTCCCACTTTATTACAGCTTCAATCTTTGCTGGATCAACCATTATCCCTTCTTGGTTGTGACCCAAGAATTGGACTTCACGAATCCAAAAATCACATTTGGAGAACTTTGCATACAGCTTCTCCTTCTTCAAAACTTCTAACACTTCTTGCAAGTGTCTGCCATGCTCTTCTTGGCTTTTTGAGTAAATCAGAATGTCATCTATGAACACTATCACAGATTTATCAAGGAACGGATTACAAACCCTGTTCATTAAATCCATGAATGCTGCTGGAGCATTGGTTAGTCCAAATGACATAACCAAAAACTCGTAGTGTCCATATCGTGTTCTGAATGCAGTCTTCTCTATATCCTGCTCTCTTACTTTCAGCTGATGATATCCTGACCTTAGGTCGATCTTTGAAAAATGACTTGAACCTTGCAATTGATCAAATAGGTCATCAATCCTCGGCAACGGATATCTATTCTTTATTGTTGCCTTATTCAGCTCTCGGTAATCAATGCACATTCTCATACTTCCATCTTTCTTCTTTACAAATAACACCGAAGCTCCCCAGGGTGATGAACTAGGTCTAATGAAACCTTTGTCCAATAACTCCTGAAGTTGCATCATTAGCTCCTTCATCTCCGTCGGTGCTAATCGATAAGGTGCTTTTGCAATCGGCGTTGTCCCGGGCAACAAGTCTATTCTAAACTCAACTTGTCGATCAGGCGGTAATCCAGGAAGATCTTCGGGAAATACTTCCGGATAATCACACACAACGGGAATATTCTGCATCACCTTCTTTTCCTTCTTAGCATCGATCACGAATGCTAAGTATGATGTACACCCCATGGTCAAACATTTTCTGGCTTTCATTAGAGAAATGATTCCAGAATTTACTCTGCGTTTGTCCCCATACACCATAAACGAATCTTTCCCAGGCGGGTTCACTTTCACTATCTTCTTCTTGCACAAAATCTCGGCATTGTTGGCACTAAGACAATCCATTCCCAAAACGATGTCGAAACCGTTAAGTTCGATAGGCAATAATTCCTCATGGAACTTATTCCCATTCAGATCAATTAAGATGTTTTTCATACGATGGCTAACAGGTACAAACTTGCAACTAGCAACTTCGACTAATAAGGCATTATCTAGTCTATCAACAGACAAAGCTAGCTTTCTACCAAATTCATGCGATATAAAGGAGTAGTTGGCTCCAGAATCAAATAAAATTTGGGTAGGCAAATTGTTAACGAGAAAGGTACCTGATGCGACATCAGCTTCATCTTTAGCAGCTTCCAGTGTCATCTGGAATGCTCTCGCCTTTGGCTTTGGCGGAATGTTGGGTCTAGCTGCCTCCTTCTTCTTCGGGCAGTCCCTCGACATATGTCCCTCCTCACCACAACCATAGCAAACCTTCTTAGAGAGGGTACAATCATTGGCATAGTGCCCTGGCTTTCCACATTTGTAGCATGTGGCCGCTACCTCACATTTTCCATGATGCTTCTTCTTACATTTGTCGCACCATTTCGCTTCGCCTCCACTTCCCCTCGAACCAGACTTCGAGAACCTGTTTTTCTTGTTGGACCCTGAAGTTCCATCGAACTTCCTCTTTTCACCAACACCTATCCTTTCCAGACCCTTTTCCTTCTGTTGGGCCTTCACATTCTTAGCTGCGCGAACAGCTGTTTTCAGAGTAGTTGCCATCTTGACTGTCGGACCAAAGTCGGCAGGCAGTCTATTAGCAAACCTCTCAATCTTGGAGGGTTCCATTGGCACCAGGTACGGAAATAACTTCATTTTCTCAGTGAATGCAGTAGCATAGTCATCTATGCTCATCCTCCCCTTCTTTAAGTTTTGGAACTCAATACTGCACCCTTATTTGTTCCAGGAACTCCTCCCATGACATTTTCAGGGCTTCTCCTCGTGGCATAGTATCTGCCAACAACTTCCACCAACTCAAGACTCCAGTCTTCAGTTGTCTAACTGCAAAGGTGGTCTTCTGTTTGTTGCTACAGCCGCAACTTTCAAATACCATCTCCATTTCGGAGATCCAATCCATTATCTCAACAGGCTTTGGGCTCCCAGAAAGACTTGGCGGCTTGGTACCCAATAAGTTCTTGTACATTCGCCCATCCTTGTTGTTTCTCCTTTCCGAATCGTTCCTTCGTTCTCCTTGAGTCCCAAATTGACTCATAATGCGACTATTGTTCCCTTCCTCCGATTGCTCAGGAATCAATTCGGGTTCCTCAATAGGTATGATAGGTTCATCCTTATTATCATGCAACATCTGTCGCATCTCATCCCTTTGTTCGGCTAACATAGCCCGAATCATGGCTTGCACCCCATCCATTGTTATTGGTTCTGGTGCTACTGCTACAACAGGTATTTGCTCAATCACTGGCGTTTGATTCCTGTTTTCATCCGCTTTTCCAACGCCACTCCTTGTTCTCACCATTTTTGATCTACACATCGAATAAGGTGAAATTTAGATCTTCATTCACGATAAGATATTCAAATCATCCTTATTACTCCAAACGATAACATGCTAGTTCTAATATCGTATACATACGCTTAGAATCCTAAACACATAAACCTTCAGATCCGGTTGGCGACAAACCGTAGATCCGGACAAATAATATCATATATGGCAACATATAACATTTAGCAAATAAAAGCATTTTAGGCAACTTTCCTAAAATAAAGTAGTGCTCGTGTCTAAAATCCAATAGACACACCTCTCAAAATTCCACTTAGCATTCTAAGTTTAAGTCTAGAAATCCTACAAATTCCTAGTTCGCTTAAACTAATGCTCTGATACCAACTGTGACATCCCCAAAATCACGGCCAGAAAAGACCGATTTTCATTTATGCTTTTAAAATAATTTTAGAGTAAATCCTTTTGATTTGAAAGTGTTGCGGAATTTGTTCCCAAAACAAAACATGATAAAATAATATTTATCAAAGCATTTCATCAGGAGATGCATTTTCATTATATAATCAAAACTTGGAATGTCATGTTCCGATACAGACCATAAAGCATAAACGATAACATTACAAGTCATTCAACAAATATATACATATACAAACTTGTAAACAAAACAACTCGATGATTCATCCATCTTACGCCCTTGCGCCACTTCCTGTAATACATATAAAACTGAGTGGGTCAGGCTTGGGAGCCTGGTAAGCATATAGGGTTTTCAACCCACAATAAAAAAATTATATTTAATTTCACCAACCAACACTATCCCGATTACCCGTTCCCATTATCCTCACTTTACGTCCTTAAAACAACATTTATCTCAAGGGACCTAATCTAGGATTTTCATCGGGACGGACATTACTGCTAAGGGGCTTCCTCAACAATAGATATCCTAAAGGCAACCCTGAGGGGGATAGAGTACACCGGTGAACACATCGCTCACAACACCTACAGGTTATGAACCTGCTAGCGTTCCACAAGACTGTCTAGAAAAAGTCTGTAGTCGTTATCCATACTCCGCTGAATAACTAGATCAACAACAACAACAACATCGAGGCCTCTCATCTGTTTATTACATACCAACTATCTACCCATGTTCTACCCAACATATTAGTAGATAAGAATATACATTTTCATACATAGTTTAAAACCTGTATAGCATTTTCATTCAATATATATTCCACATAACAGATGAGGCATACCCACATAACACGTAATTCATAGAAAACAAATCAGATCTATGAGATAGAAGAGAGTGAATATACATTCACACACATGACAACAAAGTTATACACATAACACGTATTTCGTATAAAATACTTCATAATTATGCGTTAGAAGAAAGTAACTACACACTCACACATATAAACCACAATTTACTTAATACACTCAAACCATACTTGTATTATTATCGTGTTTATGAAAGTTAGTATACACTCACTTGATCAGAAGATGATCGGACAACACTACGACTTGCAGAAGTAGTAATCCTCAGCAGATCTGGAAGATCTCCACAAAAATCGAACTTCTCGCGGGCAGAGCTTCGGCTCGGGAACCGCACTTTTCGGGATCTTCAGGATCTCGGGACTTGCTTCGGGGCTCGAGAATAATACCGGGGCTTCGGGGTACTTCTGTCTTGGAAAACGATGCAAAACGGGAGAGAGAAGAGAGAAAAATAGCAAAGGAGTCGGCTGCCCTCGCATCCTATTTATAGGAGGCTGGAGCCTCGGAGTACGCGGGGCGTACTGCCTCAGAAACGTCACTGCTTACGCATCCGAAGTGCTCGAGTGCGAGTGTCGACATACCTCGGTATACGCGGGGCGTACACGAGTATGCGGGGCATAACTCAGATCAGATCGGTGACTCCTTCGGATAATCATCCGAATTAAAGATTAAATTTTAAATACAAATTATTTAATAAACTTCGGAAATTCATATCGTCTTCATACGAACTCCGTTTTCGACGCTCTTTATATCCACGCGAAGGTGAGACTACGCTCCACAACTTTCGTTTAGACTCTGTCGGCTAATTTTAACTTTATTTTTATTATTTTATTTTAATAGGCCGGGACAGAAACTTTCGTTATAAATTCATAACTTCTTCGTTTGATGTCCGTTCTCGCCTAACTTTTTATCGCTTTGATACCGACAACGAGATCTTCGATTCTCGTTTAGATTGTTTCGGCTAAAAACCGCTCGATCTCAAATCGAGTATTTCAGGCTGCATACCGCTAAGCCGAAACTTCGATAAATCATAACTTCCTCATACGAAGTCAGATTTGGGCGTTCTATATATATTCAGAAACCTCGTTTCAACTAATACAACATTATTCAAAGATATCAAGTTTATTTTACACTTAAATTTTGACGCTTATTTGTATTCTTAATTAATCAAACCACATAATTAAGCAATTAAGCAAAAACACATAATACTCAAATAATACACTCTTATTATTTCAAAACGGGTTACAAAGGTTAACCTAGACTATTACATTGCTAAAAATGGCAAGCCCGGAAACACAGGTGTTACACCATGGGATTCTGGTCTCCATTTTTTCAGACCGTGACATTCAGTTCACCTCCCACTTCTGGCAGAAGTTCCATAAGGAACTTGGCATGAGACTGCACTTTAGCACAACTTATCATCTGCAAACTGATGGTTAGAGTGAGCAGATCATTCATACTCTCAAGTATATGTTGCGAGCTTGCACCATTGATTTTGGTGGGAGCAAGGACTCCTACCTACCTCTTGCAAAGTTCTCATACAACAATAGTTTCCACTCCAACATTAGTGCTCTGCCTTTTGAGCTTTTGTATGGGTGGATATGTCGTACCCCAGTCTGTTGGGGTGAGGTTGGTCACAGAGTCATGGGTCGGAATGAGATGGTTCTTCAGACTACAAAGATGATTTAGCAGATCAGGCAGAGATTGCAGACTGCTCAGAGTCAGCAAAAAAGTTGTGCCAACCATCACCAATCTGAGTTAGAGTTTCAGGTCGATGATATGGTGTTGCTGAAAGTCTCACATTGGAAAGGTGTGATTTATTTCCGGAAGAGGGGAAATTGGGTCCCCGATATATTGGACCATTCTGGATTATAGCCAGGGTTGGAAAGGTTGCATACAGATTAGGCCTTCACTAGTACAAAAATAACTTACAGACACACCAAAAAAGTGTGACCATATGCGTATAGTGAAATTTTATTTTTTTTCACTAAAAGTGTGACTGAAGGTGGCACCATCGTATGGGTCTTATGGTGACTTTAAAATTTAGTGTCCGTATGATATGAAAACATGTGGCCTTATTATAAAAGTGTGGCTAATGTGTATGAAATTTTGTACCTTAAATCAATCACTTTATCGAATATTGTAGTGTTAAACCGTCAGTAGATACATTTATTTAGTAATTGTAGTGACTATATATCACTAACTTGTGACATTCATGTTGTTTAAGTGTGGTTGTTTTCTAATATATTGTCACACATTTTAAAATTTATTATGACTATTGTGTATCTTTTGTAAACATATAATAATGGTGATCATAATCATGTTCGCTAAATTGCCACATGTAATTAATTCCATAAGTGGCAATTTGCTTATAATTAGTCACAAAAAGAATCAATTTTTGTGACTATTGTCTATTGTATAGAGACACAATTAAGTGAAACACAATCATAAGTATTATTAAGACACACATTTTGTTAAATTTAATGAATATTCGGTATTGTATTAAGACTATTGGGTATCTTTTAGAAACATATAATTACGGTGAACATGACCATGTTCGCTAAATGGACACATGTAATTAATTATGTAAGTCACGATTTGATAGTATTTAGTGACAAAATCAATCAATTATGGTATTTATTTTCCTCATAAATTGTTTTTCATGTTGTTATTATTTAACTTAGTCATAAAAACATTAGAAAAAACATCATCTTAAAACAAATGTAGACTCATAGTTCTTGTATATTATTGTTATTGTTAACCATTTAGCTACACGTTAAAAACCATTTAACAATAATTCAGTTTTTATTGTTAACCATTTTAGAGATATTGAAAACCTATAAAACATGGCCAAATTTATATTAAAGCCACAATAATTCAATTTGTATTGTTACTTTTTCTACATTGGAGACACATCAAAATAATTTAAATAAAAGTAACCAAACCCAACAATATGAAACAATATCAAAAATCATAATTTCATATTAGTAATAATTGAAATCCAAATCCATACATAAAATTCCTAATTAAAATACAAAAAAAAAATTGTACTAATTGCAAGTATTTAAATTATGGTAAAAAAGCAAACACATCACAAAGCAAAACCTAGACATAACTAGGCATTCATCTTATTACTATTATTGTAGACAAAGCCTTGAGTTCAACATCTTTTTTCTCAAGCTCAAGTTTTCCATTCTGCAGTGCAACTTTCATATCTTTAATTTCCTCCTTAGATGATTCTTTGTTGCGAGGAACATTGAAATATTTGTTGTAAGTGACTCCCGTGCCGACACCCTTTAAAAATTCGCCCTTTTCGTTGCCAAAAACTAAGGTCATGGCATCCGTTCCTGGTTCAACATTTATTTCTCCTTCTTTTATCTGCTTTTCTTGTTCCATCCGGCACACAAAATATTAATAATTATTGTCCTAAAAAAACTGATTAAATCTTTACAATAATACTAATAAAAATGTTTAGTGAAGTTACTAGTTTATCCGCCATGAGTTTAATATCTTCATCCTTAAATTCTGCTTTACTTTCACATCCTTTACACCACATAATTGACCTTGGGGGCATTTCTTCCTTTGAAATCATTTTCTCTTCAATCCTGATAAAAAAAATTAAATTGTAAACAGTATAAAGAAAAATCATGTTCACTACAATGATATGAAGGTAATGTAATAGGAACATATAGCTAAAAACAAAGCTTACCAACTTCCGCCTAAGAGTAGTATACCCCCCCTCGTCCCATCCGATGAACATGCTTTGACATTTTTTGTGCTTTGATAGTCCTTTATGACACAACCTGTCAAAAAAATAAAAGATTTGTCATGCAATTTTTGGTATGTTTATGATAAATAAATGAAGAAGTTTTGGAAAAAAAAATTGTAACATTAGACTCTTCATATTGTGTATACGTCACGAATTTGTTCCAATCATATTTTTCAATAATTAGTGCATGGTAACGAAGGGGGATTTTTCTGAGCATTTTGGGATTGCCTAGATGTGGCTTGATGTAAGCTGCATACTATTTCCTTCGAAAGTTCTGTCCAAGCCTATTCATCACAAATTGTTTTCCAGTTTCATCAACTTCAAGAAAGCGCTAAAATGAAACAATAATGAATATGTTAGTATTTTATAGATGATTTGTAAATACAATATGAGATGCAGCTAAAAAAAGTGAATAAAATATTTACTGTAATCTCTTCCCAAAGTTAGTCCTTCACTTCTGGTTTTACTTTCTTCCAACAAAGAGCACTTAATCCCACCTTATCGCGGACAAGATCTCCCAAATAACTAACAAACACTGCATTATTCTTCCCTGTAAACACACCAGATTCATCAAACTTGACACATTTTTTTCTTCCACCAGAATTGACATACTCGGTCTTCAGCTTTGGCAATCGAGTCATACTCCATCTTCCTATTTGACCTTGTAGGAACTGTGCTTTGGATTTCTTCTTCGGAATCTAAATGGCTATTATAGTCAATGTCCTTTATTCACCATCTTCTATGTCTGAATCATAAGCTTGGGTTCCATCATCTTGCTCATATTCCATATCATAGCCGGGCATATCCACGTGTTGTTCCTTGTTCACCTCCATGATTCTTCTGTTGACATGAAACATAAGAAATAAGTTAGATTATATATATGTTTACTGAAAAGGTATGAGTAACTTATGTTACAAACAAGTTTTCACAAATGTGTTTCATCGAACATTTGGTGTGCCACAAGCACAATAATATGTAGTATATATATATTTTTTTGTTTTATGTATAATCCCCTAATCAATACAATCACTAACATTGACACAATACACAAACAATATAATTACAGTAGAATGCGTGATGAATGTTGTCGATTGATGAACTAAATTATAATCCAACTGTGATATAACCTTGAGAAAAACGATATAGTGGTTGAAAAAATCATGGTCTTTTAAATATTACAATGTTAGTACATCCTAAATTGAGGGTTGTTACCAAATTTACTATAATTTCCTTGATTTGCTGGATTGTTCTTCATAGTTTTGGTGGTGACCCAAAACAATATGGAAAAATTTCTTGCCTCCCCTTATATTTGCGTAATTTCATTTGATGAATTCAAAGATTTTCCAAATTTTGATCTGATAGTGATCCCACACGATGAGAAGCATAAATCGTGGTTTAGAAAAATGTTATTGCTTTTAAAACATTATTACGAGTTATTTGATATTAATAGAAATATTAGATATTTGATATATATATATATATATATATATATATATATATATATATATATATTATATATATATATATATATATATATATATATATATATATATATATATATCATTGATTTACCCAATTGTATTACACACGTACCACCGGCCGACCACCTGGAACCCATACACCTATTATAAACCGATTTTGGTCCTAAACCCATACCAACACCCCTACCTGACAGAGTAATGATCAACCCGTACGACCAACTGACCACATGGAACCCATACACCTATTATCAACCCATTTTGGTCCTAAACTCGTACCAACACCCGTACCTGACATAGTAATGATCAACTCGTACCACCAACCGACCACATGGAACCCATACACCTATTATAAATCCATTTAGGTCCTAAACCCATACCAACACCCCTACTTGACATAGTAATGATCAACCCGTACCTCCAGCCGGCCACATGGAACCCATACACCTATTATAAACCCATTTTGGTCCTAAACCAGTACCAACACCCCTACCTGGCATAGTAATGATCAACCTGTACCACCAACCTACCACATGGAACTCATACACCTATATAAACCCATTTTGGTCCTAAACCCGTACCAACACCCCTACTAGACATAGTAATGATCAACCCGACCACGAACTGACCACATGGAATCCATACACCTATTATAAACCCATTTTGGTCCTAAACCCATATCAACACCCCTACCTGACATAGTAATGATCAAACCGTACCACCAACCGACCACATGGAACCCATACACCTATTATAACCCATTTTGGTCCTAACCCGTACCAACTCCCCTACCTGACATAATAATGATCAACCCGTACCACCAACCAACCACATGGAACCTATACACCTATTAGAAACCCATTTTGGTCCTAAACCCATACCAACACCCCTACCTAACATAGTAATGATCAACCCGTACCACCAACCGACCACATGGAACCCATACACCTATTGTAAACCCATTGTGGTCCTAAACTCATACCAACACCCCACCCTGACATAGTACTGATCAACCCGTACCACTAACCGACCACATGGAACCCATAAACCTAAGGTAATTAATATATTCTATTTAATTTATATTTTTTTATGGTAATAATAAAAAAATCAGGTATGAATTTTATACTTAATTAATATTATATTAATATATAACACTATTATCATTAATCATTATAACCGTCGTCGTTCAACTTGCATTTCCCCTGTAGACTGTAGGTAATCAGAACTGATGTGAGAATAGCCTGCGTCGATGTCTCTTCATCTCCGATTGATCATCCATTTAAACCCTCTCCTTGTATGAAAATGGTTATTCTTACCTTTTCATCACCAACCGTCGGTAAGTTCAAATTGCTCCTCCTCTGTGAAAAAAATCCATCAATCAATGGGAAAAAAAGATGAATAATGATCCATGGGAAACGTCTAGGTTACAACTATGGAGTATATGCAGTGAACAGCCAAAAAATACACCAATCGTAGAGTATGGGAAATGAAATGATAAGAGATTCACGATCAGAGTTGTTCATGGCGGATATTTTACCAATTATCTAGGTAAATCTTATGAAAAAACAAAAGTTTACTTTGTTACTTTTGTCAACATCGATTTTCTTAACATGGAATTGTTGGGTCATTTTTCTAAAAGTTTGGGTTATACAACAATGGGTTAATGGAATCATATGCCTACTGAAGAACATTGTGGTTTATCCATGATTCCAATTTTGGATGATGATTATTTGGGAACTTTCAAAATGATGGTTAGGGTACACCAATTTCATGATATTCAACATCTATACATAGAACACAAGTGGATATATGTGCCAATCAATTTCACCCACTTCATGATGAACTCACCCTCCAAAAGAGTTGAGAAGCTTATTCATCTGTTTGTAACAGAACACCCTATGGAAACAGTTGATGATGGAATAGCATACATCAATCATATTCTAAGCATGACCATTCCCAGAGGAAACATGGAAGATGCAATGGACATGGCCAAGAAGAATGTCATTGCATGGCAAAACTTAGTGTATGCAACCATTATCTCTATCTTTTGATGAAGTAATATGTTTCATGTTTAAGAAATAATATATATGCTTTGTATACTGGATGGATTAGAACATCCTATTTTGTAAGCAACTTGAAAGTCTTTTTTTGGTTAATGTTATATATGATATGTGTATATGCTTTATGTTAATGGTTGTGTTGATTCTAACTGTCAAAGGGGCAAAATGGGAATTAATGAAAAAATATAAATTTTTCATTGTAATCATGAGCGTAGTTTCATAGTACATTGATTTAATAAGAAAAAACTGAATAAAATTATAAGAGTGAACTGTAAGTAAGATGCAATATAAAAATAACTAATGAAAGTGAGTTGTTATTTCAAACCTGGACATAATTCCTCCTGCTTTTTATTTTGGCAATGTATACATATTTTCACAACATTTATGAATAAAAACAATTATTCACAACATCTATACTTCTAAAGAGAATGTTAAATAGTTCCTTACATATCTCTTGCAATCTTAAGATGAGCTAGAAAGACTGTTAGGTCACAATTTTGTGGTGTGAGCTAGGCATTCATCTTGTATAGGTCTTGGTAGGGTCTTGGGGTTTGTTATGTTGGTTGTAGTATGTTAGCGAGTGTGTGCGGCCATACACGTGTGTGCGGCTGCACACTCTATGTGCGGCCATACACGTGTGTGCGGTTGTACACATGTGTGCGGCTGTACACACGTGTGCGGCTGGTGGTCCTATAAATAGAGTGTGTCTATGTCAGTTGGAGAGAGACGTTAGTGACGTATGTGTGTGTTTTCCCAAGGTGTACCTGACATTTATATGATATAGATGTGTGCATGATTGGATTAATTCTTCTTCTACTCCTTCTACACTCTGTTTGATTGTTTGCCTTAATTGATCACTGATTTGGATCCATAGTTTTTGGGACTTACAATTGGTATCAGAGCCAATTCAGTGTCAATTTGAAGAATCATAAAGGTGTGCAGTTAGAGTTTGAAAGTGTGCGGTTGGAACTTTGAAGGTGTGCGGCTGGAGTTTGAAAGTGTGTGGTTGGAACTTTGAAGGAGTGCAGTTGGAACTTTGAAGGTGTACGGTTAGAGTGTGCGATTGAGTGTGCGGTTGGAGTGTGCGGTTGGGACCCAGGATTGTAATGACTTGGGTCCCCAAATCTAAATAATCCCGCTCATTGTGAAGGAACAGCTGCGGAGGAATGTCGTCAAACCTTGGTACGTCGACAGCGGTTGTTCTTGACACACTAACAGGAGACATCTCCCAATTGCACATGATTCAAACTTTTAATGGGAGCTATGTTTCCTTCATGGGAGGAGATCGAGGGAAGATCACTCGAAAATGAATAGTTGTAAATGGAGTGCTGAGTTTTGAGAATGTCATCTACGCTCTTGAGTTAAAGTATAGCTTGTTGAGTGTCTCACAGATCGGCTTATAGACTACGGATAATGATATAAGGTTAAGCAGTGAAGACCTCAATGCAATAGCGTTTACAAAGTGATCCATCGAGTTGTACATGACGTTTTTCTGATAGAGACGTGTGCAATCTTAATTAACAGAGTGTAGAAGGAGTAGAAGAAGAATTAATCCAAGCATGCACACATTTATATCATATAAATGTTAGGTACACCTTGGGAAAACACACACATACGTCACTGACGTCTCTCTCCAACTGACACAGACACACTCTATTTATAGGACCACCAGCCGCACACGTGTGTACAGCTGCACACATTTGTACAACCGCATACACGTGTATGGCCACACACAGAGTGTGCAGCCGCACACACGTGTATGCCCGCACACACTCGCTAACATACTACAACCAACATAACAAACCCCAAGACCCTACCAAGACCTATACAAGATGAATGCCTAGCTGAAACCACAAAATTGTGACCTAACAATCTCCCCCTTGGTTTGAGCTAGCATGGACTCAGGTCTTCTTCGATCAGTGATCACTATCTTGAGACTTTATCACTGCAGTGACGCAAGGCTCTTCGACTGTGGTCTTGAACTTGTCACCAAATTCTGCAATAAGTTTGTTCTTCAAGTCAGAGTAGCCTGCTGATAGGGCACCAAGATTAAGCTGCAGATCGGAGATCTATTTAGAATTCTGAAAGTTTTCTTCTGGAAACTCAAATATCGAGGTTTCCGATCAAAACGTCTTTCTCGATGATCTTCTGTTTAAGAGTAGTGATCTCCTCCTTGAGCTCTGAGATAGATGGGCTTGCTCCCCCTGAACTTCCTTCACCTATTGATATTCATTTTCCACGAGGTAAAGGATCTGAATCTTGTTGAGCAAGAAACCCGGCAAGCCTCAGAGAGGCAACATCATGCTCAGGTTGTGGAGGAGAAGAACCCCCAAGAGTGGAAGAACTCTCGACTTCAAACGAAGATCTAACATTACTTGGTCCTTTTAGGGTCGATTGAGTTGGTGTAGCAGCTATAGAGGGTTGTTGGACTGGTGGTTCTTGATCTTGAATAAGATCTCCCTGCCTCTGATCAAGTCATCTTGTTTTCATAGGAGGCTGGGAGGTTTGTGTCAGTATCTGATCAATCATCAAATGGCAATGAAGTTGGAATAGCAAATGGAAGGGGAGGAATCCTTGAAGTTGTATCCATATCGATTGAAAGGTGTCGGCCATCCGATCAAAAGTTGGAGACGTTACTTTGAGAACACCACTAACTCCTTTTGTCAATGATCAAGCAACAAACAGTCGCAATAGAATAAGAGGATGAAAAGAAATCGAGCTTGCACACGTCTCTATCAGAAAAACGTCAGGTACAACTCGATGGATCACTCTGTAAACACTATTGCATTGAGGTCTTCACTGCTTAACCTTATATCATTATCCGTAGTCTATAAGCCGATCTGTGAGACACTCAACAAGCTATACTTTAACTCAAGAGCGTAGATGACATTCTCAAAACTCAGCACTCTATTTACAACTATTCATTTTTGAGTGATCTTCCCTCCATCTCCCCCCGTGAAGGAAACATAGCTCCCATTAAAAGTCTAAATGACGTGCAATTGGGAGATGTCTCCTGTCAGTGTGCCAGGAACAACCGATGTCGACGTACCAAGGTTTGACGACATTCCTCCGCAGCTGTTCCTGCACAATGAGCAGGAATATTTAGATTTGGGGACCCAGGTCATTACAAGCCTGGGTCCCAACCGCACACTCCAACCACACACCTTCAAAGTTCCAACCGCACTCCTTCAAAGTTCCAACCGCACACTTTCAAACTCCAGCCGCACACCATCAAAGTTCCAACCGCACACTTTCAAACTCTAACCGCACACCTTTATGATTCTTCAAATTGATCACTGATTTGGATCCATAGTTTTTGGGACTTACAATTGGTATCAGAGCCAATTCAGTGTCAATTTGAAGAATCATAAAGGTGTGCGGTTAGAGTTTGAAAGTGTGCGGTTGGAACTTTGAAGGTGTGCGGTTGGAACTTTGAAGGTGTGCGGCTGGAGTTTGAAAGTGTGCGGTTGGAACTTTGAAGGAGTGTGGTTGGAACTTTGAAGGTGTGCGGTTAGAGTGTGCGGTTGGAGTGTGCGGTTAGGACCCAGGCTTGTAATGACCTGGGTCCCCAAATCTAAATAATCCCACTCATTGTGCAGGAACAGCTGCGGAGAAATGTCGTCAAACCTTGGTACGTCGACAGCGGTTGTTCCTGGCACACTGACAGGAGACATCTCCCAATTGCACATCATTCAGACTTTTAATGGGAGTTATGTTTCCTTCACGGGAGGAGATGGAGGGAAGATCACTCAAAAATGAATAGTTGTAAATGGAGTGCTGAGTTTTGAGAACGTCATCTATGCTCTTGAGTTAAAGTATAGCTTGTTGAGTGTCTCACAGATCGGCTTATAGACTACGGATAATGATATAAGGTTAAGCAGTGAAGACCTCAATGCAATAGTGTTTACAGAGTGATCCATCGAGTTGTACCTGACGTTTTTCTGATAGAGACGTGTGCAAGCTCGATTTCTTTTCATCCTCTTATTCTATTGCGACTGTTTGTTGCTTGATCATTGACAAAAGGAGTTAGTGGTGTTCTCAAAGTAACGTCTCCAACTTTTGATCGGATGGCCGACACCTTTCAACCGATATGGATACAACTTCAAGGATTCCTCCCCTTCCATTTGCTATTCCAACTTCATTGCCATTTGATGAGTGATTAGATACTGACACAAACCTCCCAGCCTCCTGTGAAAACAAGATGACTTGATCAGAGGCAGGGAGATCTTATTCAAGATCAAGAACCACCAGTCCAACAACCCTCCATAGCTGCTACACCAACTCAATCGACCCTAAAAGGACCAAGTAATGTTAGATCTTCGTTTGAAGTCGAGAGTTCTTCCACTCTTGGGGGTTCTTCTCCTCCACAACCTGAGCATGATGTTGCCTCTCTGAGGCTTGCCGGGTTTCTTGCTCAACAAGATTCAGATCCTTTACCTCGTGTCAAATGAATATCAATAGGTGAAGGAAGTTCAGGGGGAGCAAGCCCATCTATCTCAGAGCTCAAGGAGGAGATCACTACTCTTAAACAGAAGATCATCGAGAAAGACGTTTTGATCGGAAACCTCGATATTTGAGTTTCCAGAAGAAAACTTTCAGAATTCTAAATAGATCTCCGATCTGCAGCTTAATCTTGGTGCCCTATCAGCAGGCTACTCTGACTTGAAGAACAAACTTATTGCAGAATTTGGTGACAAGTTCAAGACCACAGTCGAAGAGCCTTGCGTCACTGCAGTGATAAAGTCTCAAGATAGTGATCACTGATCGAAGAAGACCTGAGTCCATGCTAGCTCAAACCAAGGGGGAGATTGTTAGGTCACAATTTTGTGGTTTCAGCTAGGCATTCATCTTGTATAGGTCTTGGTAGGGTCTTGGGGTTTGTTATGTTGGTTGTAGTATGTTAGCGAGTGTGTGCGGCCATACACGTGTGTGCGGCTGCACACTCTGTGTGTGGCCATACACGTGTATGCGGTTGTACAAATGTGTGCGGCTGTACACACGTGTGCGGCTGGTGGTCCTATAAATAGAGTGTGTCTGTGTCAGTTGGAGAGAGACGTCAGTGACGTATGTGTGTGTTTTCCCAAGGTGTACCTGACATTTATATGATATAAATGTGTGCATGCTTGGATTAATTCTTCTTCTACTCCTTCTACACTCTGTTTGATTGTTTGCCTTAATTGATCACTGATTTGGATCCATAGTTTTTGGGACTTACAAAAACATATAAAACAATTGGTTTAAAAGTATTAGTTTATGTCTTACTAGCTAAATGAGACAAGGTTGAAGTTTAGGCCAATTGAGTTGTAGTTAAGTGTTAACAACTTCCTTGTTAATTTTTACATTCTTGAGAACACCATAAGCAATCAACCCACTAATATTTCTAATTTTCTTTTGTTGTTCATCCACCATCCATCACCCCTTTATTTCTCACTTCTCCTTGTCATGGAATTACAAATGTACATTGAAAAAATTAGACCAGTCAACCAATATTGGATCAAAGCACTTGGTTTTATTTATTCTCTAAATTTCCTTCTCTTGTTGAAATTACTTTTTCCTGAATCGTTTAAGCAGTTAAAAGTGGTTAAAGGGGTTGATTGAAGGAAATCCTTACCTCGTTGGGATTTAATTCTTTGTTCGACAATACAAAGCGAAAGATAGCTTTGAAGATGAATTAACCCATATCTGATTTTTTTAAAATAGCTCTTCTAACATTTTTCCTCAAATTATACATGACCCATAAAACAAAAAAGAAGCACTTTTGGAATCAAGCAATTCAACTTCACCGAGACATATTAAATAACAGTTGGTGTGCATATCAAAACTTTTTCAATTCCACCGCCACTGATGATATCCTTCTCGATCTTGGAAACTAAAAGAAAAAAAAAGATCAAAAACTTAAAATAAAAGTAAATAAGATATGAATATGCATAAAAAGTTGAACGAAGTACACATAGTGAAATGAGGCTTCAAAAAGATCGCAGTGTTTTCCATTGGTCTATACCACCTTATAGTTGTCATTTATGCTTTCTTTGATGTAATTAGAAATTCTTTATAATTACATACCTGAATTCTTGGAATTTTTTTGGAAAATCTTATCGATTTCAATCTTTATGCAACGGATAAGGATTTAATTAAGGGTAAACTTGTGAACAAGAATTGCATTTGTCCCTAATTCGTAGTTATCATATAGTTTATTTGGAATGAAAAAGCGATATATTGTAAATGGATTTGTTATCGAGAGTTGTATGGCATTATCATTTAAGTGGTTGTTGTATATTCCTTATTTAGTCTCGTCATTATAGGTATAATTAGGTCTATATCATCATTCTTGTATATATTGCCATCCGCATTCAATGAAAAGATATAGAAAAAATACCTCAGGAAGTTTATTCCTCCATAAATATTCTTGTTTCCACATGGTATCAGAGCAGGTCAAATTCTGATCCATCGAAGTACTGAAGAATTATGGGGACCGGCGACACAGCAGAAACCTCCAACTCTATTATCGTTCAGAACATCCAGGATGCACCGTTTCCTGCTGGAGTCATTCTCGATGACACAAACTTTCCATTGTGGTCTCAGTTAATGGAGATGCACATTGGAGCTCGGAATAAATTAGGGTTCCTCACCGGTACGTCAGTGAAACCCGCAACGAATGAGAAAACTATTGGAACATGGACAACAGACAACAGTAGGGTGAGAAGTTGCTTGATTAATTCAATGACTCCAACCCTAATGCGTCGATTCATTCGTCATAAAACGGCGGTTGAGATCTGGAGTGCGGTTTCCAAAACTTTTTATGATGGAACTGATGAGACCCAACTCTTCGAGTTGAATCGAAAGTCTTTCAACACTCGTCAGAACGAACGAACACTTCCTACCTACTACAATGAACTGGTTAGTCTTTTCCGAGAAATTGACACTCAATTAAATGAAAAGGGAGACACGATTGACGCAACAGTTGCAGCAAATAGAACCATGTCCCGATTCCAAGTCCCATTTTTTTGGCTGGTTTGGACTCCGAGTTCAACCAGGCTAGGAATGAATGTTTGAGAAAGGACCCACCTCTCAGTCTCGAGTTGTGTTACGCCTACATCAGGAAAGACTCGAACCAATGACAAGCTATGGAGGACGCACATGTTGAACCAGACAGTATGGTCCATGCTGCTACACGAAATCGCCCTATGAAAGGAAAAGGACCTGCTGGAAGGGGAGGAGGAGGAAACACCTTCACTTGCACTCACTGTGGGGAAGAGGGACACTCAAAAACCAGGTGTTATGAGATCATTGGTCACCCAGATTGGTGGGATTTCTCAAAGAAACCAAGGAAGAAGATTGGGCAAGCAACATTAGCAACTTCGAATTCTTCTCAAAACCAGGAGATACCCAACCCCATAGCAGCACACACCACCATGGATACTACTGGTAAGTCTCATTATGGCTATACTCATAGTAGTGTTTGGATAATCGACACACGAGCCACATATCATATGACAAACAACCTTGAAATTTTAACTACAATGCATAAACCAAAACAAATGAACATTTATACTACTAGTGGGGAATTAGAACCTGTCACAACAAAAGGAAATGAGAAAGTGTTGAACTCTATGGAACTCGAATCAGTTTTAGTCGTACCCTCATTGTCATCAAACTTGTTATCTGTAAGTCAGATTACCGAGGCCCTTAATTGCTATGTGACTTTCTGGCCAAATGATTGTGTGTTTCAGGACATGGTGACACATCAGATTCATGGCTATGTTACTAGAAGGGGAAGGTTATACTACCTTGAAGAGAACTATCGTAGTCAAGCTAATCATGTGGGGATGACTCAAGCAAAAAATTCCATGGCCATGTTATGGCATCGCCGACTCGGGCACTTATCTTTTAATTATCTTAGGAAATTGAAACCACACTTATTCTTGAATGTATCAGATAGTGTTTTTAATTTGTGCAATTTGTGAGTTAGCAAAAAATAAGAGAATTTCTTATGTTCCCGGTAATATAAAACTATGATAGCATTTATGAAAATTCATTCCGATGTATGGGGCCCGACTCCGATTCCAACTCCAAGTAGTGCTCGTTACTTTGTCACATTTATTGATGAATGTACACGTATGATATGGATATATCTCCTAAAAACCAAAGGAGAAGTGTACAAAGCATTCAAAGAATTACATCAACTTGTAAAAACTAAATACAAAAAGGACATTCACACCCTCCAATCCCATAATGGGGGCGAATATGTCAATTTTGAAATGGAAAACTTCTGCAACAGAAACTCAATCCGGCACCAAACATCCTGTGCCTGAACACCTCAACAAAATGGGCTTGCCGAGCGAAGGAATAGAATGATTCTTGAAATTGTTAGAGCCTCTCTCTTTGACATGACAGTACCTCTCAAGTACTGGGGAGAGGTGGTTCGATCCGTTGCACATATTATGAACTGAACCCCCTCCAGAGTTATCAACTTACCAACCCCTCTTCAAAGGCTTCAAGAACTCGTAGAAACTCCTCCATGTTAGAATCTTGAACCTCGAATATTCGGTTGTACTACCTAGGTCCATCAAATTGTGGGTAAGCTGGAACCACGGGTAACTCGATGTGTCTTCATAGGCTATGCTGATTTCAAAAAGGATTATCGGTGCCTTGATCCCACGAATGGGATGGTCTATGTCACTCGTGATATTTCTTTCCATGAAACTATGCCTTACTTCAATGAGAGTA
This sequence comes from Lactuca serriola, assembly GCF_051521515.1. Taxonomy (NCBI): domain Eukaryota; kingdom Viridiplantae; phylum Streptophyta; class Magnoliopsida; order Asterales; family Asteraceae; genus Lactuca; species Lactuca serriola. The sequence goes on along the minus strand of NC_136412.1, from coordinate 19,998,003 downwards.
CACTTCAGGGGGAGAAAGTGTGTGTAGTGAACCTTAATGAACAAAACAAAGTGAACCATAATGAACAAGTTTTTTTTCTTCTGATTTTCCTGAAGGTGAGTCCCATAGTGTCATTGAACCTCATCAAGAAAGTGAAAGTGTTAGCATTGAGAGCAGTGCAGAACCTGAACCTGATCAAGATCAAGTTAATGAGGACGAGGCATCAACTCCGAAACAAACCATTGAAACTAACACGAAAAACAATACTTCCACTTCTGTTTTACAGGAACATGAAGATATTCCTATTGAACAAGAACTCGATCATCTTGGAGTCGAAGAAACAACAGATCTAGACGAAGAAGTAGAGCTGGAAGACGATGGTGATCGAAGATACCTAATAAGCAATAACCGTGGAAAGCCTAAGAGACAATACCAACCGGAATTAAAAGCAAACGGGAGGTACTCGATCAGTAACTATGTATCACAAGACCGGCTCGCAAAACCACATGCTCTAATGGTGGAAGAACTAACTACCGTCATTATTCCAAGTGATGTGCAACAGGGCCTAAACGACGACTGGTGGAATAATGCAATGAATGAAGAAATGGAGGCACTTCAAAAGAATCAAACATGGGAGTTGGTTAAACTTCCAAATGGAAACAAAATGGTGGGGTGTAGGTGGATTTACACCATAAAGCTGGATTCAAGTGGAAAAATAGATAGATTCAAAGCAAGATTAGTAGCCAAGGGTTACACACAAAAATATGGGATTGATTATGGAGACACGTTTGCACTAGTAGCCAAGATTAACACCATTCGTATTTTTATCTCTATTGCAACATATGAAGATTGGCCACTTAAGCAGTTTGATGTAAAGAATGCCTTCCTGAACGGATATCTTGAAGAGGAGGTATACATGGATCCTCCACCTTGCATCAAGTGTGAAGGGAAAGTATGTAAGTTACGAAAGGCGTTATATGGCTTAAAACAGTGTCCTCGAGCGTGGTTTGTCAGATTTTCAACATTTATGGAAAAAATAGGATACAAACAATCAGATACCGATCACACCTTGTTTGTAAATTCAAAGAAAGGAAAAATAACATCACTAATTGTGTATGTTGATGACATGGTGGTAACTGGGAATGACAAAGAAGAAATGGTGAAAGTTCAAGAAGTTCTGTCTACCGAATTTGAACTAAAGGACCTTGGAAATTTGAAGTATTTCTTAGGAATCGAAGTAGCAAGATCAAAACAAGGAATATCCATTAGCCAAAGGAAGTATGTCTTGGATCTATCAGAAGAAATAGGAATGTTGAATTGTAGGCCTGTAGATACACCAATCGAAACAAACCATAAGCTAGAAAGTGTCCTGAATCAGACCCCCAGAAATAGAGATCGGTACCAAAAGCTGGTAGGTAAACTTATCTATTTATCTCACACAAGACCAGATATAGCCTATGCTGTGAGTGTGGTGAATAGATTCATGCATGCTCCAAGTGAAAGACATATGAAAGCTGTATATCGAATTCTTAGATATCTCAAGTCATCACCAGGTAAAGGTTTGTTTTTTGGGAAGAATTAAAACCACCAAATAAATGGTTTTACTGATTCAGACTGGGCCGGAGATCGATCAGATGGAAATTACACGTTTGGATATTTTACATTTGTTGGGGGTAACTGAGTCACATGGAGAAGTAAGAAGCAAAAGGTCGTCCATCGATCAAGTGCTGAGGCAGAGTTCATAGGAATGGTTCATGGTGTGTGTGTGAACTCTTATGGATAAAACGAATTTTAAGAGATTTAGCGATCTCTTTAATGTCACCAATGAAGTTACACTGTGACAACGAATCTGTTGTGAAGATTGCAAATAACCCAGTACAACATGACAGAACTAAACACGCTGAAATTGACCGGAATTTCATTAAAGATCACTTAGAAAGAAAGACTGTAGAACTCCCTCATGCTAACACCACGGAACAACTTGTAGATATGCTAACTAAGGCCGTGTGTGAGAGAGTGTTTCATAGCTCTCTTAACAAGCTGGGAATGATAGACATACATTCACCACCTTGAGGGGGAGTGTTATCGAGAGCTGCATAGCATTATCATTTAGGTGGTTGTTGTATATTCCTTATTTAGTCCCGTCATTATAGGCTATAATTAGGGAAGTCTGTATCATCATTCTTGTATATATTGTCATCCTCATTCAATGAAAATATATAGAAAAAAATACCTCTTGAAGTTTATTCCTCCATACATATTCTTGTTTCCATAGGATCACCTTCTGGCCGAGATTTTGGGTGATATTTCTAATTTCTTGTTATGAATGTTACAACGCATATTTCTGTTGGGTTTTGAGCATTCTAACACTCCTATGGTGTACATGTAACCCTAGAAACCTTGGATCTATGTTTGACTAAGATACATGCAAAATGATTTTCCAAGGTTCAAAATCCTATATAGCATACATGGGGATCATTTATTCTAATAGTTAGTAAGAATTACATACCTCTTTCTAGCTTGGATTTCTTTGAAACCTTGTGAGCCTAGCACCTCAAGTGTGATGCCTCAAATGCTTCACACAACACCAAGTACACTTGGAATTAACTCTAAGAGAATAAGAACACTTAGTATTTTCGGCTAGCCCTCTTTGATTCACTCTAGTGGCCGATTTTGGTGAATAGAATAACCTTTATATAGTGTATCACAATTAGGGTTACACCACGTAAACCCTAATTGTCATGACCTTTCATTTCCATGACCCATGGGTTATGTACCTCCCATGGAGCATCCATGGAGCATCTTATGGGTTTAACCCAACTTGATAATACATGGAGCCTTGGCCCACTATATAGGTTATGGATGATTGACACAATCAACCCATATATTTAATTAGTCTTCTTTTGATCACATAATTAATTCTAAATTAATTATTGATCAATACTAACTAAATATTATTATTCTTATTATTAATATATTAGAACTTATAATATATTAATAAACCATAAGTGTCTTATCTCTCTCATTTAGTCTATCCAAGTGCATGATGTCATGCAACCCAAATGGACCATGCCGGGTCGGGTCAAGTACATACCAAATATAGTTATGGACTTAGACACTATATCCAACAGTCTCCCACTTGGATAAGTCTAATAACTATCGTTGCAAGTATGACTTCAGGAACCGATCAGCAATCGTAGCTCTTTAAAGGTCTCTCAAAACTGAGAAGATGATGGAGTGCCATTTTAGATAAGTGATCATATAATCCTCTATTCTAGATATCAGCAGGACAAACACATGGAACAATGTCTTTCTATTGTCTAGGAGTTGTTTCTTAATTTTTGATTTGTTTGACATAGAACTTAATTGAACACATCAATTTAGTTCTGACCAGGCCCGATACATGTGTCAAAAAAATCATCGAGGGGCCCAGATATCACTTCTAATCCAAGAAGGAACAAATAAACTTCGACTCATATGTTTGCTCTACTACTTGTTGAATTACACATAAAGGTACATTTTATAACATCGATTTACCAATGCGTTTTCATACAATCAAATCATAACCAACTCATAGGTAACAAATCATATGTCTAGGTTTGAAGACTTATATGATATTACCGTCTCACGATCAGTCGAGATAAATTCCATGAAGTGATACCAGTGAGCGTGGGTTGAATCCAATACTCAGAACTTATGAGCACTCATGAGTATTGTAGGCCCCTTTGTCCAACATCTTGGACCTCTAAAAACCAACCCATGACAGTCTTGATTCATATGTACTTCCAACATATCATTGACTGTGGAGAATTTGAATAATATGATATATACCATAACATAATTATTTTGGAAGTCAAAACATGCAAAAAGAAATACTAGTAAATGATTGATAAGAGATAGCAACACTTTACTCATAAATAACAACTTTTATTTATCATCAAATGTCAATTGCACTTTAGATATTTCAAAATTATCTAACTTCTAAAAATTAATATCGTCTCTTAGCCCTATGCTCTTAGCATGTTGAAGATGCTTAACCCTACTCAGTCCCTTAGTGAGGGGATCTGACGGGTTCTCATCTGATGATACCCTCTTTGCCATAAGGATTTCTTCTTCTATTCGATGTCTGATGAAATGATATTTTCTGTCGATGTGTCTAGATCTCCCGTGATCCTTTGGTTCCTTTGCTAAGGCAACTGCACTTTCACTATCACAGAAAATTTCCATGAGCTCCTTAATAGCTGGTACAACTCCAAGGTCTTCAATGAAGTTCCTTAGTCATATAGCCTCCTTTGCTGCTTCACTTGCTGCTATATACTCTGATTCACAAGTGGAATCAGCCACTGTATCTATTTTAATAGGCCTAGGGTAAGGCCCATGTAAGGGGCTTGGGCCCAATTTGGAAAATTGGGCCATAGTTTGGGCCTTAATGATTATATGATGTTGGGCCTTAGAATGAGACCATGTATAGGCCTAGTCCCAATTTGGAAAATTGGGCCATGTGTTGGGCTTTGATTCCTAGTTGACTTTGGGCCTACAGATTGGGCCTTGGGCTTGAATAAGCCAAGCTAGGGGTAATGTAGTAATTACCTAAAGAATGTACTTATGGTTATGTATTGGGACCCAATTATTAATTGGGTGTTATTTTGGTGTTGACAGTTCGGGAATCTGTCAGCCAGCAGTTGGGGTCGAGTCTGCGGGACTTCAGCAAGTGTGGGATTGTGTCTTCGGGACTTCAGCAGTGTGAGGTGAGTTACCTTCCAATAATGGTGGGTCTACGGCCACAATGCTGGCCCACCAGTAGGAGTTGTATGTTAGATGATTGCCTTTGTGATATTCATCTAGGTTTGCTACTACTTGATATGTTTATGTTCTAGTATGTTATGATGTTATGTGATAGTGGTAGTAGGGGTGAAATAGTCCCCGGTTACCGGTCGATAGGACCGAAGGGGTAGTCTAGTACCCAGCCATGCTAGCCAGATTATGATATATGTGATATGATATTTTGTGGTAGTAGTAGGGTGAAATAGTCCCCGGTTACCGGTCGACAGGACCGAAGGGATAGGCCAACACCCAGATATGCTAGCCAGTATGTGATTCATGTTTACATGCTAGGGTTTTATGTGGTAGTGGTAGGGGTGAAATAGTCCCCAGTATCCGGTCGAGAGGACTGAAGGGGAGACCAGCACCAAGATATGCTAGTTAGTATCCGGTCGAGAGGACCGAAGGGGAGGCCAACACCCACATATGCTAGCCAGTATGCGGTCGAGAGGACTGAAGGGGAGGCCAGCACCCAGATATGCTAGCCAGTATCTGGTCGAGAGGACCGAAGGGGTAGGTCGGGCACCCAGATATGTCTGACAATATATGTATGTTATGTGATTATGGTATGTGGTATGATGGGGGAACTCACTAAGCTTCGTGCTTACGGTTTTCAGTTTTGGTTTCAGGTACTTCGTGTCTAAAGGAAAGGAGTCGGCTTAATCGCAGCACATCACACTATGGTTTTTCGCACATTAGATCTTTTGGATTACACACTGATATTGTTTTGTGATAACATGTTTAACTATTTCTACTTTGGTTTTGACATGACATGATATTACAAATGTTTTATTACACTGTTGGTTTTATAATGACGTATTTAAAAATGAAAATTTTGGCCTGTATTTTTTGGATGCTACATTGAGAATATTCTTTACTGGAGTCCAGTGAGCCTTGCCAAGATTACTCTGATATCTGCTAACCATGCTTAAAGCAAAAGCAACATCAGGACGAGTACAAGTCATAACATACATGATCGAGCCTACAGCGGAAGCATATGGGACTCGACTCATCTCAGCCATCTCTTCATCTGTACTCAGGCTCTGAGTTTTACTCATTCTGGCGTTACACTGAATAGGTAAATCTCCTTTCTTGGAATTTTCCATACTGAACCTCTTAAGCACTTTGTCCAAGTAGGTACTCTGACTATGTCCAATTAGTCTTTTGCTCCTGTTTCTCAAAATCTTTATCCCGAGGATATAGGCAGCTTCTCTTAGGTCTTTCATAGTGAAACACTTCCCAATACAGGATTTCACTTCTTGCAAGGTTGGGATGTCATTTCCTATGAGCAGTATGTCATCCACATACAGTACCAAAAATCTAACTATACTCCCACTAGCCTTGACATATATACAAGATTCATTTTCACATCTCGAAAATCCAAACACTTTGACTTTCTCATCGAAGCAAAGATTCCATCTGCGAGGTGCTTGTTTCAAACCATATATGGATTTTTCAAGCTTACACACCCTATTAGGGCATTCTCTACTTACAAAACCCTCTGTCTGAACCATGTAAATATCCTCATCCAACTTTCCATTAAGGAAAGCGGTTTTGACATCCATTTGCCATATTTCATAGTCATGAAATGCAGCAATGGCTAACAGAACCCTAATAGACTTAATCTTGGCCACTGGTGCAAAGGTCTCATCATAATCAACTCCCGGAGTTTGAGAATAACCCTTTGCAACCAATCGTGCCTTATAAGTGTGTACATTACCATCCATATCGGTCTTCTTCTTGAAGATCCATTTGCACCCTACTGTCTTACGACCTGGTACATTGTCAACCAAGTTCCAAACTTGATTGTCATACATGGATTGTCTCTCGCTATCCATAGCCTCTTTCTATTTAGTAGACTCAGGGCCTGCCATGGCTTTCGTGTAGCCGTTAGGCTCTTCCAGATTTATCAGTGTATTATCACTAATAAGGGTATCACCTTCTGCAGTAATATGGAAACCATAATAATGCTCAGGTGGATTCCTAACTCTGGTGGAACGCCTCGGAGGTATGGACTCTTCAATCGGCTCAACAGGAGTTTCCTCCTCAGGTTGAGGGCTAGGGTTTGAGGTTCCTTCACTGCTTGACTCTTGAATTTCCTCAAGTTCAACTTGCCTCCCACTGTCTCCTTGGCTTATGAGTTCTCTCTCTCTCTCTCGAAAGACTCCTCTTATTTCTACAAAGACCACATTATCACTGGGTCTGTAGAAGATATAACCAAAATATTTATGTGGGTAGCCAATGAAAATACACCTCTCACTTCGAGGTTCGAGCTTGTCGTGAGTCTCACGAAAGCTTCACAACCCCAAACCTTGATGTGGTCTAGGTTCGGAACTTTTTCAGTCCACATCTCATGAGGTGTTTTGGTAACCTTCTTTGTAGGGACTAGGTTAAGGATATGGGCGAAAGTCTCTAAGGCATACCCCCAAAATGAGATTGGTAGCGAAACTCGACTCATCATGGAACGAACCATGTCCAACAAGGTTCAATTGCATCTCTCAGCTACACCATTCAATTGTGGTGTTCTGGGAGGTGTCAATTGTTAGACTATCCCACATTCCTTAAGATAGTAAAGGAACTCGGTACTAAGATACTCACCACCTCGATCGGATCGAAGCATCTTAATGTTCCTGCCCAACTGATTCTCCACTTCTTGCTTAAACTCTTTGAATTTATCAAAGGTTTCTGACTTATGTTTGATTAAGTAGACATATCCATATCTACTAAAATCATCAATAAAAGTCATATAAAATCGATTAGCATCTCTAGTGGCGGTTCTGAAAGGTCCACACACATCTGTGTGTATGAGATCCAACAAACCTTCACCCTTAGCACAAGTGCCAGTAAAAGGTGACCTTCTCATTTTTCCAATTAGACAAGATTCACCACTATCATCCGACTTTAGGTTGAATGCAAAACTCCATCCTTTTGGAGTTGGCTTATGCGTTTCTTGATTACACGTCCAAGACGACAATGCCATAAAGATGCTTTATCTAAGCTAGTGGAAGAATCGATACATAATACATTATTTCCTAAGTTATCTACAATAGATACAGTTTCATACACACCATCACAAGGTAATGCTTTAAAATAAAGAACACTATTATAGAAAGCATCAATACCACCACTTTTATTATCAAAATAAAAGGTGAACCCTTGTTTATACAATGCATGAAAGGAAATAACATTTCTTGCCATTTCTGGCAAATAACAACATTTATTCAAGTCTAATGTAAACCCATTATCTAGTAACAAGGAATAAACTCCAATCTTGGTGAAAGGTGAAACTTTCCTATTCGCCATGATTAGGTTTATCTTTCCATGCTCCAAATCCTCACTTCTTCTTAGTCCCTACAGATCAGAAAATATGTGAATTCCACAACCTGTAGTAAGGACCCAAGACTTAGAATGAGGTGAGTTATTAGACAATATTGTATATACTAGCATGGTTGGGTTTTACTTTCCCATCCTTAAGATCTTGCTGGTATTTAGGGCAGTTTCACTTCTAGTGCGACTTTTCATGGAAATAGAAGCATTCTTCCTCATAAGGGTTAGCAAAAGGAGTGACAAAACCTTTCTTGGTTTTGCTTGAAGATGAGCCTTCAAGGGTCTTACCCTTGGTACCCTTAGAAGGGTTCTTTCTCTTCTTACCTTTGCCATGCCCGATTGCCAAGACATTGGTCGCAGTAGGAGTAGGAGGAGTAGTAACACCCGACTTACCCTTAAGACTACTTTCTGCTATCTTTAAGAGTCCTTGAAGTTTACTGAGTGTAACTTCTTCCTTATTCATGTGGTATGTGATTCTAAATTGATCATAACATGAAGGTAAGGAGTTCAAAATGATATCTATTGCTAACTCCTCAGGAAAGTCAACATTCAGTTTCTTCAAGCGATCCACAAACCTTTGCATTTTCTTCATGTGGGTCGTGACGGACTCATTGTCCTTCATTTGGGTGGTTATCATGGAGGAGATTATTTCATACCTCTCTTGACGAGCACTTTGCTGGTATCGCTCCATCAAGTCCATGTGCATCTCAAAAGGGTAATAGTCCTCACAGGACTTTTGGAGCTCAGTTGTCATTATGGCAGTCATGATACATGCTACTTTTGTAGCATCCCTTTCATGTGCCTGAAATGCAACAATCTCGTCTAGGGTAGCAGTTGACTCATCAATCTCCTTCAGCTCCCTATCAAGGACATATTCTTTGTCCTCATAGCGAGTGACCATCCTGATGTCTCTGATCCAATCCATAAAATTGGATCCATCAAAGATGACTCTCCCACAAAGGTTCATGAGAGATGGAGGCAGTCGGGTTTGAGCCAGAAACATTGTTTTTTGAAGACATCTGAAATGAAAGAATAAGTGTAGATTAGATTTCAGGATAGTCCTTAATAAAGCACCCAAATGCTATATTAAGGCTAGGACCTAACATAATATTTTATAACTTAGAAGAGGGATGCCGTAATCCAAGCTATAAAATATTTGAAGGTAGGTGAATGACGATTCACCAATTTCCAACGTAAAACCGAATAAATTTTATTAGGTTTTAATTGGTTTAGAAATTCCTAGGTTCATTGAGATTCATTGAACCTTTCAATGGCATGTTTCAATCTCGAGTGTGCCCTTCAAGTTTTGTGACTTGGATGTCAAGGATCACAAAACAAGGTGTGAAGTAACCATGCAAATTACTTGGTACACTTAATGTATTACCCCTCAATCGAAGTGCTGGTTAACCACACACGCTCCAACGATACTATGATAAACATTAAGTCACCCTTTTCCTACCTTGATAAGTCCAAGTTAGTGTGCCGGTTAACCACACACGCTCCACTAACGACTTAATCAAAGTGCAAAGTGTAATTTCATGGATTAGTACCTTATTCACATTTTCCTAAAGTAACTAAGATTGGGAATTAATAAAAGTTTAGTTACTTTAGTATATTCATAATACTTATTATGAGAATTATAATCATTGTTCTACCTTTTCGGCTAATGACCCTCCACCGATCAAGGAAGCGGTGGGTGAGAATGGACACGCATTAAGTTGCCATTTTATAGGCAACAACCTTATACCCCCCTTATACACCAGCTTCGTGAATGAGGCCTACTAATGGTAAAACGACTTTCATCTTATACATATATAATTATTATTCACTTATAATATTATAAAGTATAAGGGTTGAATTTTAATATTTAAAATTCTAAGGGTTGGAACTAAAGTTTTAATTATGACTTTACTTGTTCCAAAACTTGAGGGCAAGTTTTGTAAACTTTCAAACTTTTCATTTCTCATAACTTATGAGTTTATTAGAGTATTAAAATGAAGACTCTTCATTTTCATAACTCTTGTGTTCTTTTAATGATTTTAATTCAAGTGTGACTCTTGGTTTTCGATAACTTGAAGACAAGTTATGGACTCCATTAAAACACATAATGATCAAGAATTAACTAACATGGAGGTTACAAATAATTCCTATGATAATAGCCATTGTAAATGGATTAGCATAAACATGATTATCAAGAATTTCAAGAATCATAACAAACTTATGTAAAAGTTGTAATTTTTGATAATAGACATTGTAAATGGATTAGCATAAACATTACACCAACTAAAAAAAGTTTTAAAACACCGAAACAGTTTAGGGTAATGTTTCTAGTCCATTTCCAGCAGCATAACTCGAAAATCTGGACACTGCAGCCTCTACTCGTCGAGTGCATGGACAAACTCGATGAGTAGCATGCATTTCTTCATGGAGTCGGCGAGTTCATACGTGCAGTGAACAAAAAAAATTCATTTTTCAGCTATTTTGCATCAAGTATCAAACAAACAAGCTTGGGCTCTAATACCACTGTTGGGTTTTGAGCATTCTAACACTCCTATGGTGTACATGAAACCCTAGAAACCTTGCATCTATGTTTGAGTAAGATACATGAAAAATGATTTTCCAAGGTTCATAATTCTGTCCAGCATACAAGGGATCATTTATTCTAATAGTTAGTAAGAATTACATACCTCTTTGTAGCTTGGATTCCTTTGAAACCTTGTGAGCCTAGCACCTCAAGTGTGATGCCTCAAATGCTTCACACAACACCAAGTACACTTTGAATAAACTCTAAGAGAATAAGAACCCTTAGTAGTTTCAGCTAGCCCTCTTTGATCCACTCTAGTGGCCGATTTTGGTGAATAGAATAACCTTTATATAGTGTGTCACAATTAGGGATACACCATGTAAACCCTAATTGTCATGACCTTTCATTTCCATGACGCATGGGTTATGTACCTCCCATGGAGCATCCATGGAGCATCTTATGGGTTTAACCCAAATTGATAATCCATGGAGCATAGACCCACTATATAAGTTATGGATGATTGACACAATCAACCCATATATTTAATTACTCTTCTTTTGATCACATAATTAATTATAAATTAATTATTGATCAATACTAACTAAATATTATTATTCTTGTTATTAATATATTAGAGCTTATAATATATTAATAAAGCATAAGTGTCTTATTTCTCTCATTTAGTCTATCCAAGTGCATGATGCCATGTAACCCAAATGGACCATGTCGGGTCGGGTCAAGTACATACCATATATAGTTATGGACTTAGACACTATATCCAACAATTTCTTCCAGGTGTAAATTCAATGAAGGACAGAAAGGTAATTTAACTTTTTTTTAAAGAATGTATTGAGAATATGCCACGTGGCAATGTCTATAAATTTGGTCATGGGTCGAAAAAATGTTAAAAACTGAAAAACTGTTGATTTTGATGTTTATTACTTGTATTAATCTATACTGTATAAGAGATATTTTGTTTGTGATTTTTTTGGAAAGAAAGAAATTCTCAAAGGAATTAAAATATGAATGAATTAGAATATATTATTTGTTGTATTGACATGGAATGAAATGAAATCTATTTTCTGTTTCATTTACAAATTTGTCAATAACATGAAAGTAAGTTGTGTAATATGAATAAAATTCAATTTTACTTATTTTTGTAAATTATATTCATTTATTAAACTTTTACTCGTTGAAACCTATTTTTTATTTGCATGTATTATATACACCAAAAGTTAAGTTACAAAAAATGGTCTAAACCCATTTATATATATATATATATATATATATATATATATATATATATATATATATATATATATATATATATATATAATGGGTTTAGACCATTTTTTGTAACTTAACATTTGGTTTTGTGTTCATTTGGTAACTTAACTCTTTTTAAGTTTTAAAAAGTTCTCAAACTTTTGACTTTGTGTTCATTTAGTCATTTAACTTTTGGTTTGGTCACTTAACTTTTGGATATGAGCTCGTTTAGTCACCTAACTTTTTAAATTGTGCTCATTTAGTCACTAAATTTTTAATTGAAGAAAAAGGTTGAAAATTTGGGAATCAATCTCAGGCATATATTTATTTTGCCACAAAACACTTTGGTCTACTGACGAAAATGGGCAAAGGGTGTGTGTGTGTGTGTGTGTGTGTATATATATATATATATATATATATATATATATATATATATATGGGATAATTGAATATACCCATAAGGGTATATAAGCTTAGGTACCCAAACTCACAATAATATGTCGTTTTTTTTTATGTATTCGTTATAATGTTCTTAAACTTAAACCCTAACTTATTTATCTTCATGATTTTCGAAATTTCACTATTATCTTCCTCTCACATCATATATTTTTGCTGAATACCTATTAAGCTATGTATATTATAGTTGAAAAGAAAAATTATGTACGAGGAAGATAAATGTGAAATTTATAAAAATATTGGAAGTAAATCAAATTAGAAGTTGAATTAAGATGATTGAACAATTATAATATGTATATAATACAAAATGACGTAGTATGGTGAGTTTAGATACCTAAGTCCATATATATATATATATATATATATATATATATATATATATATATATATATATATATATATATTTATTTATTTATTTATTTATGTGTGTGTGTGTGTTTAAAAGAAACATGTTTCCTTAAAATATGTTAATCATTGTTTTAATTAATATATACAAAAACAATTTTTTTTGTTTTTTAATTTATAAGAAGCTATTTTTATCGAAAAATAGTTTCAAATATAGCATAATTCATAATTTTTTTTCCTCTATAAATAGACATTCATATTGATATAGTTTTAAGAAAAAATATTTTTTATAGTTTCAACTCTCGTTATTTATAAGTGAATAAAAGTGCAACAGATTTTTATTACAATAGATTCGTTATTTACTTATAAATAAAACATATGTTTATTTTTTTTTATATAGTTTAAGTATCACCTGTAACGACCCGATTTTCATAATAAAGTTTTCATTTTTAATTAATCGCAACATTTGCATAAATCAAAAATTCCCAAAACATCTATTTTCAAATCAACATCCATTACATCATTATTTTTCTTTTAAGTCATCAGAGTGTCCCAAAACATGTCAATAAAAGAGAGATAGAGTGCACATCGCGACATCACGCCTTGCCCTTGCCCTTAGGCTCCGAAGTACCTGAAACAAATCAACAACCTGTAAGCGAAATGCTTAGTGAGTTCCCCATAGCATACCACACACAATCCACATACACATACCCTAATAGCTATTAAAATTATACATATACCACATAAAACATGCAAATACGAACCAGCAAGAATGCCATGGGCTACCCCACATGGTCTTTACCTAGGACTGCCATGAGCTACCCCACATGGTCTTACATCCAATGTCATGGGCTACCCCACATGGTCTTTACCAAGGACTGCCATGCGCTACCCCACATGGTCTTATATCCAATTCCTCGGGCTCCCCCCGGGGTCTTACACGCAACCATATAATCACATAACATGATAAATCATAAAATAACTGTCATACACAGAACATGATCACATAATGGGCCGGCCTTGGTGCCTTAGACCTGTAGGTATGGTGAGAAGACTCACCTCAGTCTGCTGAATATAAATACTGCTTCCCTAACAGTCCGCAATTCCTGAGCTGAATAATAATAATAATAATAATATTATTATTATTATTATTATTATTACTATTATTATAAACAACATTAGGGCTTTAAATTAACTAAGGGGGAAAACCCAACCTCCAATTCCTCAATCAAAGCCCAAATACCCTATCCTTGCTAATAGGCCCAAAAGTCCAAGTCCAAAATCTTTAAAGGGCCTCTTGGCCCAAAAAGGCCCAACCATTAGATCCATGGGCCATAACAGATGTCAAGCCCCTATTTCATGGAATTCAATCAAGCCCACCAACCAAGTGGGCCCAAAGGCATAAAGGCCCAAAACAGTTGAGGACCCAACTGCTGTTGTATATGCCCAGCGTACCATCTTGGTACGCGCAGCGTACTGAGGGTTTAAGGACTACGCGCCACGCACAACTGGTTATGCCCAACGTACAATCAGTTTAAGCACTTTCTCTATTAAGTGCTTAATGCTCGATTTCTTCACGATCAAAAGTCAGATCTGGGTATGCTAAAACGTCCTAAGGCATAAAGATGCCAACTTTATGCCTGTAACAGCCCAAAATCTCAAGTATTGCTAAATTGCATTTTTGGGGTGTTTTAAAGGGGAGACTCGGCGAGTTGGAGCCAGACTCGCCGAGTAGAGTCGCAGATTTGGTCGCGGGTTCGCGACTGGACTCGACGAGTCCAGGTATGGACTCGGCGAGTCGACGCTGTTCAGCGGAAACCCTAGCCGTTTCGTTTTGGGTCGTATTTAAGGGTTGTTATGTCGTCATTTCACGTCTTTTGGCCGATTGTGGAGAACCCTAGACGACTGTGGCATCTGGAGCAAAACTTGAAGGCCATTATTGACTTTGAAGGAATTGTGGTGCAAGAAGAGGAAGGGTTTTGGCCAAAGGAAGAGCAAGGAGGTCGAGTTCTGAGGTTTGGGGACACAGAGAGTATGTTTTCAGGTAAGGTTTCGGATCATTCCTGTTATTTTGATGTGTACACGAATCTAGGGTTTATGAAACCCATTTGGAGATTTGATGGATTATTATGTTGTTATACAAAGGTTTCTACCCTAGTAATAGGATGATTAGAGGTCCAGAAGTCCCATGAGTGTGTATCTCGGGAAAAACGTACCTCAGGAAGCAGTTGGATCGACTGCATGGCGTGGACTCGCCGAGTCGGATGATCAGACTCGGCGAGTAGCTTGAAGATTCACTGGGACTCGCCGAGTTGTTCTTCAGACTCGGCGAGTGGAGTCGGGGTGGCCCCGCGATTCTTCCAGGAGTGACTCGTCGAGTCAAAGAGGATACTCGACGAGTAGAAGGGGAATCTCAAAGGACTGAAGGACGACCAGACTCGCCGAGTCGCCAGGGAACTCGCCGAGTCCAGTCGAGCTGACAATGGACTGTTGACCAGAGTTGACTGGTGTGATTTCTTAGGGGCAGTTAACGTGGAAGATAGAAGTATTAAATAAGGGATATATGATGTTACAGGGAGCTTGTAGCCCGGAGGATCAAGTGCAAGGGATTTTAGGAGTTGCTATCTTCCAGTGTTCGCGAGGTGAGTTTTTTCACTATACCTCACCCGGAAGGGTTTGATTGTGTGACCGGAAGGTCAAGTATGTTGTGTGTTATGTTTATATGCTATGGATGGAAAGTTAGTTGCTACGCGTGATATACATGCTTATATATGGGCCGGAAGGCAATGTATTATGTGACAGAAAGGTCAGGTATGATATATGATATATGTGCTTTATGTGTTAGAGTATTTGTATTATGTGTTATATATGTGTATGGGCCGGAAGGCAATGTATGTGGATCGAAAGATCCGGGCCGGAAGGCAATGTATGTGGATCGAAAGATCCGGGCCGGAAGGCAATGTTATGTGGATCGAAAGATCCGGGCCGGAAGGCAATGTTATGTGGATCGAAAGATCCGGGCCGGAAGGTAATGTTACGTGGACCGAAAGGTCCGGGCCGGAGGGCGTATGTGCGTAAGGTATATTGGGGAACTCACTAAGCTTCGTGCTTACGTTGTTTACGTTATGTTGTTTCAGGTTCTTACAGTAACGTGGGATGGCAACGGTTCGATTGTACACACCGAAGAAAGAGTAATGTTTTGGAGGATCCTGGTCTTCTATTATAATGAAAGAGAAACTATGTTTTGGAAATTCGAATGTAAATAAGATTTTAAGCAAGTGTTTTTAATATTAAATTGATTATTTAAATGAAAATTTTGTTTTTGGAAATCTTGGTGTTACAATGCCCTTGCATGCCCAAAAAACGTCCAACACTTCCATTAAGACCTTTCCAAGGTCCTTAATCCATGCATGAGACCTATACATCCATCAAGATCCCATTTGTATGCTTCTAAATGACCAAGGGACCTCAGATCTTCCATCCTCATCTTATGGAGTTGCTAAACTCCTCAAAAAAGTTCCAAAACCAACCAAATGTACAAAACTAGAAAACCATAGCTAGATCTAAGGATTTAGATGGAAAGGTGCAATCTTTTTACCTCCAGAAGCTTTGTAAGGTGAATTTGATGCAGGATATTTAAGCACCTACACGTTCCAAACTTGCTAAACCACTTCTTCTTCTTGTAATGAACATTAAAAGGTCAAAAATGCACTCTATTAAGCTTAAGAATGATCTCACCAGGCTCTCTAGGGTACAAGGACGCTCAAGGGCTATGGAGGCTCTCTGGATTTAAGTCCAAGGAGCTTAAGGTCGCTTAAATAGGCCTCATGTCCAAAAATTAGGGTTTTACACCTATGGCGTGTACGCCCCGCGTAAAGCTTAGTACGTCCAATGTACCACAATTCTCCCCACGACCAGCCATGCATAGTACGCCAAGCATGCACTTAAGCACGCCCAACATACCTAAGGGACCATTCATGCAAAATATTATTTCCTTAGGGTTTCAAGCCATACCTGATTATTGGGTGTTACATCACTCATATATGAATATAGTACGTAATAAATGTTTCATATATAAAATATAATTTTTACATTATCTTTCGTCACATGTTATATTCATATATGAATAAAACATGCATAAGATTTTTGTTACCGCTTTTTATCCATATATTATTAAATAGTATGTTAATTGTAACATTCCGTTGAAATAGAGTAATTAAATAATAAACCTAGAACCCCAAGATGTAAATTAATATTTTATATTATTTTATAGTGGCCCTAAAATCCATAATATTTAGCGGGTTGTTGGTTTCGGGGAGCCAAACGATATATATTGGACATTCAGGGGTTAAAGTGTAATTTCAAGATTTATTTTGTGAAGATTTTCAAAATTCAGAGTGTGTTTCATAAAATATTAGACTTAAATAGAAAGGATTTTGGAATGTTGAGGGTTAAATGGTAACTTCTGGGACTTGAATTGTTATGAATCTTGGATGCTGGGGGGCTGCTTTGTAAATTGTAGCCTTAAATTGAAAAAGATCTCATGAGGAGGAGCCGAATGTGTAAAACGTGCATAATTTTAATGTAGTGGGGCTTAAACCCGTGCCTTCCCCCTCGTCGCATCTCCAAACCCTAAAACTAAGAGACCATCTTCAGTCGCCGCCATGCATGGCCCTTTCAGCCGACACCTCTCATTTTCTTGTTTTTCCGATTGGACAAGGTCCCCAAGCGGCTACCTCGCCACTGAGACATCACCTCTATACCTACTGTCAGACATCGTGGGCCGCCGGAGGAGCCACCAAAGACCAAATATTTAAGCTGGGGACGTCATTTTGCGGGCCGTGGGCGATCAGAAGGCTTTCGGTATGCCAACAACATCTCACTCCTTCATTCCTCCCAATGGATTCGACGTTACATCCGTCGTTGCCGCCGTAAATGGATTATGGTCTCCATTTGAACTTGTTCCAGCGCCACCTGCCCCCTAGTCGATGGTTGGGAGCTGTGGTCTCGTGTCATGTATGGATATGTGTTCCTGTTGAATCTGAGATGTCTTGTACAAGTGTTGCTGGCCGGAAACCAAGGAAAAGAACCAGCATGGCCGCCAGCCATTGTGGCCACCGCCTGCTGCCATCATCTGTCGCCACCAGCCAGCGTGGAAGGTGGTTGTGTGCGTGTTTTACTATGTATCTCAGTGTGTGTGTGTGTGTGTGTTTTGGTGTCTTATGTTGTATTTATGTCGTTTGGTCGGAAAAAAACTTGTCACTGCCATGAGGTGGTAGTTGCCACCTCATGCTGCCATTCCACAGCCACCAGCCGCCACCTTGGGTGGCTATGTGTTTTTGTGTTTGTGATTGTTATTTTGGGATGCTTGGACATTTTTAGCCAAAAATCATAACCACCACCATGAGGTGGTGGCCGCCACCATGAGCCGCCGTTGACCATCACTACCCGAGGTGGTAGTGGGTGGTGCCCGACTTGTTTAACCCTAATTGACCCAATGAGGCCCTAATTGACCTAAAAGACTAAACATTTGACTAATTGGCACACGATTGGGTTGGAAACCCTAATTAGGGTTTTGAAAACCCTAATTGTGGAAATGTGATTTTTGGTTGGGCCTTGAGTGGGCCTTCCTGTTGGGCTTAACCCTAATCGTCATTTCATGTGAGAAACCCTAATTTTGGTTGGGCCTTGAGTGGGCCTTACTGTTGGGCTTTAGTGATTGGGATATCGATGGGTCATCAAAGAATAAGTACATGGACTAGAATATTTTGATTGATCTTTAGGATAACGCCCATTGGAAAGGCTTGGGTCTAATTTGGAAGATTGGGCCATAATTGGGCCTTGCTGATTATGAGATATTGGGACATTGAAATGCCAAGTTTTTAGACTATAATGAATGGTTGGGACTTAAGGTAAGACCCTGTAAAGTTTTGGGCCTAATTTGGAAAATCGTGCCATATGTTGGGCCTTGATTGATTTTTTGGTTGTTGTGCCTTCGGACCGTGAGTTTGGGCATTGGTTTTGAATCAAGCTAGGTTGGGGGTAAAGTAGCCTTTTTACCCTAAGGATGGACTTATGGTTATGTATTGGAACCCAATTATTAATTGGGTGTTGTTTTGATGTTGATAGTTCGGGAATCTGTCATCCAGCATCTAGAGTTTTATCCGCATGACTTCGGCAGTGTGAGGTGAGTCTCCTCACCATACCAATGGGTCGAAGGCACCAAGTCTGATCCATCTTGTGATATGTGGTACACTAGTAGATGGTGTGAGATGTGGTATACTAGTTGGTTATATGTTATGTGGAGTGCGAGTTGTTTCTGTGATACTGCATGAAAGACTAAAGGGGTGCCCATGGCATTCTAGGTAAAGACCATGGGGGTACCCATGGAACTTGGTTATAAGACCATATGGGGGTGCTCATGACATTCCAGATAAAGTCCATGGGGGGGGGGGGGGGAGGGTAGCCATGATACTTGGTTATAAGACCATGTGGGGGTGCCCATGACATTCCAAGTAAGACCATGGGGGTGCCCATGACACATAGGTGTAATACCATGTAGGGGTGCCCATGCCATCCTGAAGTAAGACCATGGAGGGTGTCCAGGGCATCCTTATATGTTTATATGCATAGTTTATGTGATTGATATGGCCTATGTAATTGATATAGCTTATGTGATTGATATGGCCTATATGATTGACATGACTTATATGATTGATATGACTTATGTGATTGATATGGTTTATGCGGTTATGTGGATTATGTGATTATGTGGGGTATGCTCTGGGGAACTCACTAAGCTCCGTGCTTACAATTTTGTTTATGGTTTTAGGTATCATCGGTTCGGAAAGGAAGGGTCCGACTTGATCGTAGCGCACACACCCGTGCTTTTCCGCGTTATGTGATTTTGGGATGAACTCTCATAAATGTTTTTAATTAACAACGTTTTTGGAATGTTTGGATTAAATGATATCTGTGTTTTGACTATATTAAAACTGAAATTTTTATTCTTGGTTTTTGGGCCGTTATATTAATAAATGACGAAATGTTTTGAAAATTCGAACTATTTATTTATATATGAATAACAAATGAACTATAACAAAAATCTAATAAACATGTTATTCATATATGAATATAACTTCTAAGTAGAGTTGATACACATATTATTCATATGTAAATATAACATTTGATGAAAAATGATGTAAACTTTAAAAAATTTATTACATGTTATATTGATATATGAATGATGTTTAAATTGTAAAAAAATTAAACAAATTTTTTATTCATAAATGTATAACGAATGTATTGTAATAAAAAATGATACATTTTTATTCACTTATGAATAATGAGAGCGGAAACTATAAAAAATATTTTTTCTATTTTATATTAAAACTATCTCAGTATGAATGTCTATTTATACAGAATAAAAAATTATAAATTTTGATATATTTAAAATCGTTTTTCAACAAAAATAGCTCCTTAAAAATAAAAAAATAAAAACGAAAAAAAATCATTTTTATATTAGTTAATGGTTAACATATTTTAAGTAAACATGCTTTTTTTTAAAACACATGTATATATTATTTTCCCATTTCCTCTCCAGCGTCTTCCTCCGTCCCTCCTCCACAAACGTCGACTTGCAAGTCTAATGGTAAGCATCTTTCCTCTGTCTTTTTTTTCTCATGAAATTAGATGCAAATATTTATGTATTGTCTGAATTTAGATGTTATTTGTGTATTTATTTTATGAAATTAGATGTTTTTTATGAATTTATTTGCAGAAGATTGATGCTATTTGTGTATGACCTAACTACATCTTTTTGTTTTGACCTAATCGACATGTTTGGAGTTGTCTAATACATAAGTTGGAAGCAATGGTTATTTTCTGTTTTGGTTCTTAAATATTTATATCTCCATCATTCTAATGACTACATAATTTAGTTAATTGCATGTGGTTTTGTTGGAGATCAAACCAGGAATAAACAACAATTTGAATAGTTATAGGAAATATATGAAGAAGAAGAAGAAGGTTATAGATCGAACAAGAAGAAAGAGATGTTTTTATGTGCAATAAATAGTCATTATTAAAACACTTATCATTCTTTACATAAAGTTACAGACGTATATACATATTACATGAAGCATACGATTTTTCACATACTGATTTGGAAGGGGCATAAAATCTATTAATTGGTATGTTTCTTGTTATAAATGTAAAATTTTATTCTTTCATGACTACTAGTTGTAGATCAGCATAAATTCAAGGTTTAAGATGGGTATGACAGCAGATTTGATGTTTTGCATACACTAGTGGAAGGTTTTATAAATTGAAGTTAATCTGTTGGAGCTCAGTGAAAATGAATTGATTAAATTTTGCTTTATTTATTTGTTTTGTAATTACAGGTGAGTAGGAAGACCCAGATCATGCGAATATGTGAATACTTTTGCTTTGTCGTTGTTGGCCTCTTATTGTGTATATCTTATAATGGTTGTACTTGTATAATATTTTGTATAGCTCTTCACTAATTATATTCATATAATTTATCAATTATAAACATATACCTTTTATTCAGCACAAAACAACAAAATAAGGGTATATTGGTCATTTTTAGCAGTCAGAATAACCAGTCAGATGTGTAATCAAACAACATGGTTTCAGTTAGAACCAGATGCAGTCAGAGCTTTAGACCCAGTCAGGCCCCGACTCACTTAGAGATGACTCGGTCAGCAACTATCAAACGGCCCGTTAGAAAGAAAAAGATACATAGATAGAAAAAGAAAGCATGTTTGTGTGTGCACACATGTGATTGTATTAGTATATGTGCGCGAATAGATGGAAGTATGTTGATGAGTGGGGTGGATGAAATGAGAAATGATGATAATTTATTTGCTATCAATTAATTAGTGGTAAAATAAATAGAAGATGGTAAACATTTTGTTTTCTTAATAAAATATAAAAAAATGAATTAACTTTTGTTAAATTTAAATAAAGAACGATAGATTGTATTTAAATATAAAATCTAATAGAATTTACAATAAAAAAATCATTTACATAAAATTCCGTATATGGCTTTAATAAAACGTAATATATATATATATATATATATATATATATATATATATATATATATATATATATATATATATATATATATATATATATATATATATATATATATATATATATATATAGAAGGGTTATATGGAAAAAAAAAACTCCTAAAAATCATAAAAATGCATAAAAAATACTTAGAAATCACAATTTTTTTTTATTTCTACTTTATATTATTTAAAACCACATCTTTTATATATATATATATATATATATATATATATATATATATATATATATATATATATATATATATATAAATTCATTGAAACAAAATTAATATGTCAATTTTTTATTTTTTATTTTATTTTTAATTATTTTTAATACTTTTTGCTTTTTTTCAAAAAAGAATTCAACGAATTTATATAAAAGGTGCGGGTTTAAAGATTATAAAGTAAAAAAAACATTTGTGATCTCTAAGTATTTTTTTTATGTATTTTTATGATTTTTAGTGTTTTTTAAGGTTTTTTGTTTTGCTATATATATATATATATATATATATATATATATATATATATATATATATAGGAAAACAAAAAACCTTAAAAAAACACTAAAAATCATAAAAATACATAAAAAATACTTAGAGATCACAAATATTTTTTTTAAAACCGTAAAAAAATACTTAAAAATCATAAAAAAAACTTATATATATATATATATATATATATATATATATATATATATATATATGTGTGTGTGTGTGTGTGTGTGTGTGTGTGGGTGGGGGGGGAGGGGGTGGGTGTGTGTGTGTATAGGGTTAGATTCATTTGAGACGGGTCTAATTTTGTGAAACCGTGAGATCATTTTTTTTTAATTAAATATTATAACATTCTGATATTCTAAAACAATATTTTGAACACATTTTACATTAAAATATTCTAAAAGCATATAATGTTAAAATATTATATATATTATATTCTTACGATGACTAGACTATTAGAATATTTCATAAAAAAAAAAAAAAAAAATTAGTCTCACGGTCTTACAAAATTATGTCTGTATCAAATGTAATCTTTTATATATATATATATATATATATATATATATATATATATATATATATATATATATATATATATATATATATAGTAGTCGTTTACTCGTATCAAGCGACGAGTGCAAATAAATTTTTCAAAAATTAGTTTTGTAGATACGATTAGTTCTTTTTAACAAATAGTTTAGTCATGGCAGTGATTAGTTTAATTGCGGAACATGTCGGGATTGTCAACCTTGAAATCAAACAAAAGAATGGTTTGTCAATTTGGATAACTAATGGTTTTCGACTTTTTTGTTTCGGGTTCTTAGACTTCATTTTCTTTAATCGTTGTATTTCATTTTATTTATGTTTTTTATTTCCAGTTGAATACCTATACAATATTGGCGGGGATTTGATTCTTTTAGGCGGGTTCTTTTTGTTGAAAAACAATGTAAGATAGCTATTTTTTTTTAAATATACGCGTTCCTATTTTTGGTTAGATATAAAATCAAATTTTCTGTTTTGGTTTTAAAATATATTATTAGTATATTTTCGACAATGTGTTTTTTACAAAAATATTATGTTTCAAAAGAAAGTACATATCCAAGACAATAG
Organism: Lactuca serriola; assembly: GCF_051521515.1. Classification (NCBI taxonomy): domain Eukaryota; kingdom Viridiplantae; phylum Streptophyta; class Magnoliopsida; order Asterales; family Asteraceae; genus Lactuca; species Lactuca serriola. Next base: position 19,974,580 of record NC_136412.1, on the reverse strand, counting down.
ATTCAAACGTTGGCGTTATTTTTTACATAAATCAAATAACCGATACAAATAAACAGTTCAAACAAAAATAATAGAATTATATAAGAATATACCATATCTGGAAATGTATAAAAACACATAACTGCTAATACATGATTAATCTGACAACACTTTTTATATAGACTCTATCTTCGTTAGGTTTCACTAACACTTTTGTATTGTCATGTGAGACCAATTTCGAAAATACAACATCAAATTGACGATAAAAGAATATTGGGTCTGAAATTAGTGGTTTTTTTGTGAAAATCAAGAAAAAGTATTGATTATTATGCAATTTACGTAAATGGTCTTTGTGGTGTATTCTTTTTTTTTCAGTTTTAGTTTAAGGTTCGAATGTTCATACTAAAAGAAATAGCAGGTTATAATTCAAAAATTAGATTAACCAATAAGGGGCCAATCGTTTAAAGGTTTAAAAGTAAAAGGACCAACAATTTATTGTTTCACTACAAAAAAAATGCCGATTAGTGACGAAAAAGAAATGGTCACTAACAATTGAAGGTGTCGTCACTACATCATTTAGTGACCAAACTTTTGGTCGTCACTTGTGGTCACTATAGGTCCGTCACAAAAACTGATTAGTGACCTAAATATAAAAGCGGTCACTAAATAGTGACCAAAATATAATGGCCACTAAATCTGTGACGAAGGGTTTCGTCACTAAATGTTGTCACTAATAAATGAAAGTCGTCACTGTTTTGTCTAATTAGTGACCATAAAAAGTCGTCACTCTCTTATGCGATTAGTGACCATAGAAAGTCGTCACTGGTTTATCTAATTAGTGACCTAAAAAGTTGTCACTCTCAACCGATTTGTGACCATAGAAAGTCGTCACTAGCTTATCCAACTAGCGACCATAAAAAGTCGTCACTAATTTATCCAATTCGGTAAAAAAAAAAGTCACTGATTTTTGTTGCAGTTTCTTTTATTTAACCAATTTAAGTAAGTTTAAGCGAACCTATGATATACAATACTGAAATGGCTAGAACATCATATGAATCATAGAACATAGTTAAGAACAGCAACCACCAAAACAGATTTCCAAAAACAGTAAGTATTCCAATTCTAACTGCCTTACTCATTTTATAAACTGTACACAAATAATAGTTACAAAAGAATGTGATATAGATTGTGGGGAGGCCTTGTGACTAGCTTCCTCTAAGGCCATTTTAATTGACTTTTGCATCTCTAACTGCCTACTTGCCTACCAAATGACATCATTTAGGTTTTATGTTTAATGAGAAGGGCATTCTTGTCTTTTGCACATGAAATGGTGGTTATGCAGCTTTTTCTAGTAGCAGTGAAATCTTTTCTCCTTCATCACTAGCATTTTGGTCAACATCAATTTGAAAACTTTTAACCCCTCTTTGAAAATCAGGCATAACACCCTCCATAATGCTTGAACATCTTTTATTTAACAAAAAACCAACCTGTAGGAAAAGAACTATTTTTTGTGAGGCTCTTTTTTTTCATGGGATTCCAAGGCTGTGAATCCAAATCCATCCCTCCACGTGTCAACCACACTGGGGATCGCAGATACCACCAGCTTCTCAACCTTGAATGACTTGAGCATCTGAAAACCATAATTTTCATTTTACAAGAGTTTATGTAAAACAAATTACATATTTGGTCCCTGTGAGTGAGGTTAGTCCAAGTTACTAATTTTCTCCCTGTGGTTTCGTTTTGTTGCTGTTTTGGTCCCTAAGTTGATTGCTAAATCGAACTATTTGGCTTTCAGTTTTATTAAAGTGACTATTTTGCAGTAGACCAGATTTGTAATCCAATTGTAATTTTATGATTAAATTATTCTCTAAATTATCACGTATCTCTTTTCCTAAATAATAACGTGTTTTATGCTAATATGTAAATATTTATTTAGTTAATAGAAAATAAAACATGTGTTATTTTCTAAATTATAACATACTGTATTATTTTATTCTGAAGTATATATGTTTAAAAGAAATTAAAAAAATGTTTTTGTCAACCAATCATAAATTATCACGTATTTTATTTTCTAAACTATAAAGTATCTTGTTCTAACGTACAAATACTTTATTTGGTAAAAATAAATAAACAACGTTAATAGTCAATCTCATATTTTATTTTCTTTTGTCTAAAAAAAAATAGATTATAGAATAAAATACGTTATAACTTAGAAAATAATTTAATAATGATATTATGAGTAAATTACGAATTTGACCCATGTGGTATATGTTTTTTTGGGGGTTTGGTCCAAGGGCAAAATGGTCATGTTATTAAGACCAACATCATGAGTAGTTAGATTTAACAACCCATGGACCAAAACGAAAGAGAAATTTGTAATTAACTCTAGAACTTAGCAAGATTTAATATAAAAACTTTTATGTAGAATAAATTAATATGAAAAGATTACCTCTTCAATAGCATTCATGAGACGCCTACACATTCCCTGACATTTGCTGCATGTTGCAATTAAAGGCATCTCCGCAACATTTACCCCATGAATCATGAACACAAATTTCAAACATAGGGTTAAAAAGGTCAAAGGGCAAAATGGCCATTTACTATTCAATGCTAGAAAATATCACCAATTTGTATACCTTAATGATGCTACACAAAGTATTACGTCATTTTTCTCCAAGATCACTGTATAGAACCCCTCATAGTTCAGACGTGCAAATTCTGATCTGAAGAAAAAATCAAAAGAAATAATTATCTCCAAAAGGCTGTGTTAATTAGTGAAAAAAAATCATGAAATGGTAATAGTGTTCACCCCCAATTGTATAAAACATGTGGGATCATATCAATGTCTGTTCTTGGATCCACCATGGGAAGAAAACACTCCTCCATAATTGTAAGTGCATCTGCCAGTTTCAACTTGCATTCAGCTTTCAAAGCAACCAATCCGGAATGAATCTTTTGGTCGCCATGTATGCATTTCAGAATGGTCCACGAGAAACCATCGGAAATGGAATTCATAATTCCAATCCGAGAATGAAGCCCGAAATAAACCTATTAAACAATCAAGATCAAAAGTTATTAATAGTGTCAAATAAATTCACAGATTCCAATTCCAATTCGATTTCGATTCTTACCTCCTTTCAGCTTTCCCCACAGAACCACGTCAAGTCTCTTTCTATTCCGGTTTCTCCATGACATTCCTCATGGTCTGTAAATAAAATGTTCGATTTTTTAACCAATTTGTTTTAATTTTAGATATTGACAAGAAAGAATAAATTATTTTATATTAAAATTTACATTTATGTTCGCATTGCAAACATTTCAGGCCATCCAAACTTGAAGGCTCGTTATCATTGACCACATTCCCACAAATCCAACAAGAGCATTGCCTTCAGGTAGCTCCTGGAAAAAACAAGACACATAAAATGGGATACAAATAGCCAAATAAATTAAGAAATAAAGACAAAAGGATTATGAAAGTAAAAATATAAATGAAGGGAAAGCAAGACACATACACACACCTGTACACATAAACATGTTAGATGAGAAGTTGAGGGGCAATTATCACAGCAAATCAACTCACCACCATCACCACAAAGCCCACAACTGTCATCATTTTCATCAATTTCCTCCACCTCAACAGTGCGCGTGGCACCTCTCCTAACCTTATACTCAGCTAACCAAGCTTCCAGCTGGCACAAAGTGAACGACTTCCCAGACCCCATAAAAAGATTCAAACACGAGCTTTTTAAATTTAAGCTTTTTTCAAAGAGTCAGTATTCTGCAATTTCTTTACCGAATGAATTATATCTATAACATGGTAAGAAACTTCACTAATGCACAATTAGGATGAGTTTGTTACACCTGGACTGATCAAAACAAATTGGAGAGAGAGAGAGGGAGAGCTCACCAATTATGAACAGATGGAGATAGATATACTCAAAATGCACTCCCAATTCATGTAAGCATTTCATCGAACAACTGTTGTGCACATTCTATTGAACGGGGGAGAAGATGAACTGTGTCCCTAAGATGCTGATCATAAGAACATACATTCAACTATCCATGTAACCTTCTTTCAAAATCTCATCCAATCGATGAAATCACAAGGGGAAAACGATTGAGATAGAGAGAGAAAGAGATACTGGAGGATGTAGGGAAGGAGCTGGCGACGCCAGTCGGTGGAAGGGGGCGTGGGGACAAACATTGTCGTAAGTAAGAAGTAAGGCTTTCGCCAGGACGACGATTTTTGATGAATTCTTCTCGGACTTTGTTGATAACGTGATGACTTGGGTATAGACAAATGTTGGTCGCCGAACATCCTTGAAAATCTCAGCAGATACAAAAACCCTAGGTAGTAGAAATTGGATTTGGCGATGACGAACCGGAGATTGGGGAAGGTTTAGGGCTTGCAGATGGTGGATGAGAACAACGGTGAAACGATGGGAGAGATTGGTTTGCATCCGTTTATACGTGAAAAATGGTCTGCGTGTGAGCGTGTCTTGTATGTTGTATTGCCACTTGTATTTTAAGGTAAGTTACATTTTTACCCTTGTGGTTTGATGACATGTATTGCCGTTAAAAGTAACTATATGTTGGTGATTTTTTAAGGTTATTTTGACCGTATCTTTTTCCGGTTAAAAGTAAGTATACATTGATCCCTTTTTAGAGTTAGGCGCTATGAATAAAATTATACATAACTAGTGACCATTTTTTGTGGTCACTGAACCTATTTTCATTTTGTATTTCAATGACCATATTGTTTATATTGTTTCGTCACAGTCATCCCACATGAACGTATAGGTGGGTTTGAATAAAGAAGAGCACTCAGTGACCACTATTTTTTGTCACTAAGCCTCTAATGAAGTGATAATTTTTTTGTCATTAGGCCTTCAATGCAGTGACCATTATTTTTGGTCACTAAACTAATTATGATATTTTTTCTACGCTTAGTGACCGGAGAGTGACTGACCATCAAACAATCAGTCACTAAACTTGTAGCATTACCAAAATTCAGCGACGACTTAATAAATGGTCACTAAATGATGATATTAGTGACCGGATTTTAGGTGGTCACTAATAATTGGTCATTAAAAGGGAATTTTCTTGTAGTGTTTTTCAATGGGGTATTGGAGTTACAATTATGTTAACCAACATAACAAACTATCACTCAACATAAATCACACCACTACTTATATTTAATTTATAGAAAATATCAAATTAGTTTCAGAAAAATATATAAATAGTTATCTTTCTAGGTGGATAATTTCACATTTGAAACAAAACAACAATTAACTTCATTAACTAACAAAAAAATATAAAGTAAAAAACCATCAAATTGATACAAATTTAATTTTGCATATGCTTTTTCGAAGAAAAAAATTTACTGATATTTTTATCTATTCTCTTAACTTTCATTTTAGCATGCCTTTTGTTTATCAAATGTTCATTTTTATATAAATAGACCTAAACTAACAATTTTAAAATAGATTACATTTAAATAGTGAAAAATGAGGAATCATGGACAATCTTACACGACCCTAGAATGACTAATCTTTTTATGTGCTATACTATTTTATGAGCTCATAAGATTTCTTCCGAAGTTTATTTCCTGAAGAAAAAAATATGGTTTAGGGCTTAAAGTCAAGTCAAGAGTGATGTCTATGGTTAGAAATCATTCCTTACCTTGAATTTGCAATGACAGTTTCTACAATCATGGCAGAAAAACAAAAAAAGGTCACGGTTGAAATTTAGAGCTTGAATCATAGGATGTCTCCTATCTGCAAAATATCAAAGATCGAGAGTGAGTTTAGGACTTAAAATTGAGAATATGAGTGAGATTTAGGGCTCAAAATCGTTCCAGACACACACATAGTCATAAAAAGGTGAAAGTTTAAAGGAAACATAGAAAAACTTAAATTAAGCTTTTCATTTCAGAGAAACCAAAAATCGAGAAAAATGTTTGACAAAAAATAATCTTGGGCTACCATATATAGTTAACATATTTACATTATTTTTCCAAAACAATTTTACTTTATAATTTTTGAAAAAGCAATTTGTAATTTTTTTTATTTGATTTCAAAACCAGTTATAAACATTACCGTATAATTTAGGTCTACAAAAATTATAATTTAAAGAAATAGAGCTCGAGTATTTTTAAAGTACTATAAAAAGATAATTAAATCACATCTTGTAACGAATTACTAATTGCCTCTCTAGCTTAACTTTGCAAAAATGTATAACAAATAATTATATACAAACTCTTCTTATTATAAAATTCAACATATGAAGCATTAAATATAATGAAAGATCCTTGAACTTAGAACTTGTCAAACTCATCCAAAGGGACATCTTGATGTGGCTTATGAAAAACAAAAATGGTCCTACATGGTAAAGTCAAAATACAAAAAACAAATCAAAAACAAATATTTGTACTAAATTCAAAAGCAGAAACTAACAAAGTAGAAAATTAACCTTAAGAGTCCTTAAATCAAAACCGTATGAGGTTATCTAATTTGCGAACAAATTAGTTATGGAATAAAAAGAAAATTGAGACGGATTGTTGAGAGGGTATGTTGTCATATCTTGCATTTAGTCGTATTATCCGAAATTAATGCAAGATATAGCAACATATTTTCGCCGATTTATTGATTATAATATCATATTTACATCATTGTATTTTAAGCATCTACACTATATGTACACACTCAATTGCACCCTATTTTAATATTTTATAAAAGAATATAGTGTACCTCATAGTTTGTTGTAAGATTATCTCATAGTACAAAAAAGCACATCATTAAGAATACGGATGCACCATCTTCCTTTATCACCCATACTCCTTCCTCTTTCACTCCCACAAAGCTCTAATGTTGAAAAATCAAAATCCAATAATACATGGTCAACCTGAAACATAATTTGTATTGATTACAATTGGTTATAGTAAATGCATAAAGCATGTAGTTATATAAAAGGGGAAATCCTTTTAGATGAAAATCACAAGAGCACAACTGTTGGTAGAATGGAAATTCGAAATCCAATCCCTTTTTCAATATGTTGTAAACACCATACCCAAAACCTCAAGAGTTACCTTTTCAAAATTTAATTTACTTACAGTTTACCACTAAAAAGTTATATCTAAAAAGAATAAGTTAAGTAAGTAACTGACAGAATAGACGCAACTAAAATACTAAAACCTCTTGAACATAAAGAAGACCATAGAAAATGAGAAACCAAAAGAATAGAGTACATTCTCTCTTGAAGACGTATTAGATCCTCCTTTGGCCAATTTAGCAAAAAGAGCAGCGCTACCAACAAAAAGCAAAGGCTATAAAATAGTAAAATAGTCAAAAAAAAAAAAAAAAAACGAATATATGCCACAAACAATGTTTTGCACCAAATCTACAGATATAAAAATATTGTCATAATTTCCAAAAGATTGTCTAATTGAAATACCAAAATTTTCCCCAGTATTCTTCATTGATAGAAAAATAGGCATGTAGACATACGGGAAAATAGTCATGTAAACTGACAAATGCTAAGTCCATGAATTTGAAAATATAATACATTTATACCGGTTCCAAACAAACTACCTTAGCCATGAAGAATCCTAGTCTCTCAACATCATTTTCGGTACAGATCTGGGAATATAGAAAACCCAACAAAAGACCCAAATAAAACTCTTATATTTGTGTAGATTAGTAACATGAGATAATAAATAAAACCCATAAAACAATGCTTCGATTCAATTGAATCTAATGAAGAAAAAATCTGTGACAACCCGAAATTTCTATTCTGTACAACCTTACACTTCAATAGAAGTTGAAACTGTTCCTGCTAACTTTCAAGCTTTTAGGAATAAGTTCGAGGGTTTATAGATTAGTACTTCAAGAGATAACAGGAGAGAGGATACATTAGGGTTTATGGTGCAACAATAGCATTCCAAAACTCCAAGAATTTGGAGTTTACGGCTTAAACAAAGGTGTTTACGGGTGTAAACCCTAAGGGAGGGGATATATAAGTGGCACTTAGTCATTTTTACCACTTTTTCCACATTTCAAGAACAAAGCTCAATTCTCTCTCAAGTATCTTCGACCTTACCTTCTAGATCTTCAACTTGTAAGTATTTCTAGCCCTAATAAGTTGATATACTACTTAATCTAGTGATCTAACACACTTCCATCCGTGAAATAATTCCAAAAGGTTAAATCTTCAAGTTTCACCAAGAACACACACTAGTGTTCTTGGCCTTTTGGTACCGTTTCAAGCCTCTATCTTGTAAGTACTTCTATCCTAGAGTATCTTAAGGCTTGATTACACTTCCATATATCAAGAAATCACCAAGAAAACACAAGATCAAGGTGTTTACAGTCCAAGGTGTTCTTGGACCGTAAACCCTATAAAGGGTGCCAAAATGTACCTAGTCCCTAGTCCCTTCACAAGCATTGGAAACTGGTCTACACCCCTTCCTTATTGTGCTTAGGACTCAAAACAGTCAAATGACCATTAACCATAGGGGTTTACGACCGTAAACCCAAAGGGAAATGGTCAAAGGGCCGTAAACTCCATTTAGGAGTGAAATGGTGCCCTAATCCCTTCCATAGGCTTATACTCCAAGTGGAAATGCTTCTAGGGACTTGTAGAGCCTCAAAACAACTCATGCTCAAAGAAGCATGAGTTTACGACCGTAAACTCATGAGTTTACGACCATAAACTCAATGGGTGATGGTCACAAAATCGTAAACTCATATAAGGGGGTTTCCTTGAACCCTAAAGTCAACAACAATGCCCTACAACACTTAGATGCAATCCTTGGGACTTATAACACTTATATAAGGTGTTTATCATGTCCTAGGATGTCTTAACTTTGTTGATTGGTTGTTTAAAGACTAACTGGATACATATATGTGATATTATATGTTAACTAGGATCCTTGTGTGTGTTCAAGAATTCACTTGAAACCTAGCAATCCTGTTTCATCAGTTCATCCATACCACTCACTTCAGGTGAGTTCATACCCCTTAATCAATCTTTTAAATGATTTTAAATGCTTTAATGGGGGGGGGGGGGGGGGAATACAAGTAGAAAACAGTATGTTATAGAATCAATCACATGTGATTTATAACTGTGTTTTCAACCAACTGATTCACATACTTCAAAATGTGATACACGTAAGGGTTTTCAGTCCTGATATATTTTGTTATCAAATGAATTACTTTTGAAATGTTTTATAAAATGACATCATGTCTGTGACATCCCCATATTTCTCAGCCAGAAAAGACCGATTTAATTTATGCTTTTTAAAATAAAATCAGAGAAATCTTTTTATAAGATGTTGCGGAATTGGTCCCCAAACAACATATGATAAAAGTTTATCAAAATCCTTCATTAAGAAGGTATATATTTTCCATATATATATCAAAACCTCGGGATGTCATGTTCCGATACAGATCAAAAGCATAAACAAGACATTATAAGCCTTTCAACAGTTATTTTCAACTACTGGCCTATAATCCAAAAATCTCTCGTCATCCTCCGACTATGCTCGGGTCCACTACCTGTAATCATAAAACTGAGTGGGTCAGGCTTGGGAGCTTAGTGAGCATATAGGGTTTTCAACCCACAATAATAATATACTTATTAAGTTCACCAATCAACAATAACCCTGATTACTCATTCTCGTTGTCTTCACTTTACGTCCCTAAACACCTATCACAAGGGACCTAGCCTAAGGATTATCATCGGGATGAACACTACTGCTAAGGGGTTTCCTCAGCTATACATGTCCTTAAGGCAACCATGAGGGGGATGAAGTACGCCAATGAACATTTAATTCATCAACACCTACAAGTTGCGAACCTGCTAGTGTTCCACTGGACTATCTAGAAAGTCCGTGGTCGTCATCTATACTTCACTAGATGACTACAACAACAACAACAACATCGAGGCCTCTCACCATTTTAATACACATCAACTATTTCATCTACCCATGTTCTACCCAACATATTTTGTAGATAAAAAGCATATACAGTTTAATACTTGTATAAAACATCAATTCAACAGTCACCTCGAATAAACAATTAGCATATTTACACATAACATGTATTTCAAGGTAAATACTTCATATTTATGTGTAAACTGAAAGTAACTACACACTCACATATTTTGGTGAAAATCGGGCAGCAATTCGTTTCCTAAAACGACCGTTTCTAATAAAACCGGGAGTTTTATTGAGAAACCAGGCTCTGCAAAAGTCGGGCTTCAAAACCGAAAAGATAAATTTTTCGGGCTTCTCGGGCGCTTCGTGGCGTATTCCGGGCTTTACAATCCATATCGGGGCTTTGCGGGATGTTAAGATGAAGGAAATATGGGTTTAGGGGTTAAAAGTGACAAAATTCCAAAATTACGCGGGAGGTCTCGCACCCTTCTATTTATAGGGGCGAGGCTTCTGATCGGATGGTCAGGAGGGAGACATGCGTCGCAGATCCGAAGCTCGCAGAGGGGGATGGCTCGGACATGGCTCGCACAGGGTCTACGCATGCGAGGGCTCGCTAGCAGCTTCCGATTGGACCGCGACTTACTGGTGCACCTGCGAGGTTCGGAGTTAGGTGAGAGGCTTGGAGCTAGGCTATTCGAGGCTCAGACGGAGAGGTGGCAGCAGGGCGAAGCTTCGGCTGGGGAGCTGGCTGCTTCGGATTGGGCCTCCTCCTCGGTCGAATCAGAAGAGGACACATGGCTTCGCATGACTCAGCAGCTTCGGTGACTCAGCAGCCTGACGACTCAGCAACCTGGTGACTCAGCAGGACACGTGTCACATTCCAAGCGAGGGTGACGTGGCAAAGTGTGACTATGCGAAATTTCTCGGTTTTCGCGCCAAAACTTCTAAAATCCATAACTTTCGCATACGAGCTCCGTTTTTGACGTTCTTTATATGCACACGTAGCTAAAATTACGATCTACAACTTTCGTTTAGACTTCGTCGGCTAATTTTGAATTTAAATTTTATATTATTATTTTTAACAGACCGGGACAAGAAATCCGTTAATAATTCATAACTTCTTCATCCGATGTCCGTTTTCATCAGACTTTTTACCGTTGTGCTCCTAATTACGAGACCTTCAATTCTAGTTTAGGTTGTGTCGGCTAAAAATCGCTCGATCTAAAATTCAAGTTTTTAGCTGTCTACTACTACGCTGAAACTTCGAAAAATCATAACTTCCTCATACGAAGTCAGATTTGGGCGTTCTTTTTATCGAACTTCTCGGTTTAAAGAATACTACGAATTTCGTTTAGATTACTAAGGCTAAAAAGTAGTTTATCAAAAACTCACTTTTTACGACATTCAGCACCGCGCCGGTTTTGTCGCGAAACTTCGACAGGTCATAACTTCTTCGTTATAACTCGGATTTTGGTATTCTTTATATCCCCGAAATCCTTGTTTCGACCACTACAACTTTATGTAAAGATATCGGGCTTATCTCATACTTTAATTTTGACGCTTATTTTTATTCTTAATTAATTAAGCCCTAATAATTAAGCATAAAACACATAATTCACATAATATTCACATAATTCCTTTTCATTTCTTCAAAATGAGTTACAAAGGTTAACCTAGACTATCAAATCAATATAAATGCCTAGGCTAGAAACACGAGTGATACAATTCTCTCCCCCTTAGGATGATTCCGTCCCCGGAATCACACATCACCAAACAACTGCGGGTAGCGACTCATCATGTCACTCTCCGTTTCCCAAGTGAGATTTGGTCCATTCGTATGTTTCCAACGCACAAACACTAAATCGACCATCTTGCGTCGCAACTTCATAGTCTTACGGTTAACGATTGCCTCAGGTTCTTCGATCAACCTCTTGTTTTCATCCAGCCTTAACTCAGAAATCGGAATTATGTCGGGCACATCTCCCGTGAAATTTCTCAAGTAACACACGTGAAAGGTGTTATGAATACCCTCTAGTTCTTCCGGTAACTCTAGCTTGTAAGCTTGATTCCCAATTCTCTGAAGAACTTTGAATGGTCCAATAAACCTTGGACTCAACTTTCCTTGTTTCCCAAATCTTATAAGTCCCTTCCACAGCAAGACTTTAAGTAAAACCGAATCTCCAACTTCAAAGGTTATCGATTGTCTTTTCTTGTCAGCATAACTCTTTTGTCAATCTTGAGCAGCTAACATCCTTTCCCTTATCACTTTCAACTTTTTGGCAGTCTGATGGACTATTTCAGGTCCCATAAACTGCTTTTCCCCAGCTTCCAGCCAACATGATGACGTTCGACACTTTTCCCCATACAAAACGTGATAAAGTGCCATCTTGATGCTTGAGTGGAAACTATTATTATAGGAGAATTCTACTAAAGGTAAGTGTTCATCCCAGTTACCTTGGAATTCTAGGGTACATGCTCTCAGCATATCCTCCAATGTTTGAATTGTTCGCTCGCTCTGACCATCGGTTTGCGGATGGTAAGCTGTACTCAAACACAACTTGGTACCCAATTCCTCTTGTAAACTCCTCCAAAATCTTGAGGTAAAACGGCTATCACGATCGGACACAATCGTTAACGGAACACTGTGAAGCCTCACAATTTCCTTCACGTAAGAATTCGCAAGTTTATCCATAGACCATTTCTCTTTGGCCGCTATGAAATGCGCACTCTTAGTGAAGCGATCAACGACCACCCAAATCATGTCGCGACCGTTCCTTGTTCTGGGCAGTTTAGTCACTAAATCCATGGTGATGTCTTCCCATTTACCCATGGGTACGGGTAAAGGTTCTAAACTCCCATACGGTTTCTGATGTTGTGCCTTAACCCTAGCACAAGTTACACACTCGGCCACATACTTAGCAACATCGAGCTTCATCGTTGGCCATCAATAATAGGGTTTTAGGTCCCTATACATTTTTGTACTGCCGGGATGAATCGAGTACATGGTCTTGTGAGCTTCTTCCATTAGAAGATCCCTTATTCCGCCTGTCTTAGGTACCCAAATTCTATCTTGAAATACCTTCAACCCTTGGTTGTTTGTACCGAACACTAACGTTTTGCCCAAACGTTCTTCCTTTCGGTCATTTTTCTCTAAAGCTTCCTCTTGAGCTTTCTTTATACTTTCCGTAATTGTCGAGACAAATTCAATTCTCAACACTCTTGGCCTTTTCTTTTCAAGGTTTACCTTCCGACTGAGAGCATCAGCAACCACATTTGCTTTACCAGGGTGGTACAGTATCTCACAGTCGTAGTCCTTGAGTAACTCTAGCTAACTTCGTTGCCTCATGTTCAATTCCTTCTGATTAAAGAGATATTGGAGACTCTTATGATCAGTGAAAAGTTTACACTTTGTGCCATAAAGATAATGCCTCCATATCTTCAAGGCAAATACTACCGTTGCCAACTCCAGATCATGAGTGGGGTAGTTCTTTTCATGTTCCTTCAATTGTCTCAATGCATATGCGATCACTTTATCCATTTGGGTCAGAACACAACCTAACCCAACTCCAGATGCGTCGCTATAAACTGCGAAGTCATCAACTCCTTCAGGCAATGAAAGAATCGGTGCTTCACACAATCTCTTCTTCAACTTATCAAAGGCTTCCTTATGCTTCTCATTCCAAGCATAAGTGGCTCCTTTGTGGGTCAAAGCTGTTAATGGAGTAGCAATCAAAGAAAAGCCTTGGATAAACCTTTGGTAATATCCAGCTAATCCTAAAAAGCTTCGAATCTCCGTAGCACTCTTTGGTTGTTCCCACTTCATTATAGCTTCAATCTTTGCTGGGTCAACCATTATTCCTTCTTGGTTAACCACATGACCTAAAAATTGGACTTCTTGAATCCAAAATTCACATTTGGAGATCTTTGCATACAGCTTCTCCTTTTTTCAGGACTTCTAGCACTTCACGTAGATGTTTTTCATGTTCCTGCTTGCTTTTCGAATAAATCAAGATATCGTCTACGAATACTATCACAGATTTATCTAAGAATGGTTTACAAACCCTATTCATCAAATCCATGAAAGCTGCTGGGGCATTGGTTAGTCCGAACGACATAACCAAAAATTCATAGTGTCCATATCTTGTTCTAAAAGCAGTCTTTTCAATATCCTACTCTCTCACCTTTAGTTGATGGTATCCCGACCTAAGATCGATCTTCGAGAAATAGCTCGAACCCTGCAACTGGTCGAACAAGTCATCGATCCTTGGCAACGGGTACTTGTTCTTTATCGTCACTTTCTTCAGCTCTCTGTAATCGATGCACATTCTCATGCTTCCGTCTTTCTTCTTTACAAATAACATAGGGGCTCCCCAGGGTGATGAACTAGGTCGAATGAAACCTTTGTCCATTAACTCCTGAAGTTGTGTCAGAAGTTCTTTCATTTCGGTTGGTGCTAATCGATAAGGTGCTTTCGCTATCGGTGTCGTTCCAGGTAACAAGTCGATACGAAATTCTACTTGTCGATCAGGGGGCAATCCGGGAAGATCTTCGGGAAAGACTTTCGGATAATCACACACCACCGGAAGATTCTGCACCTCCTTCTCTTCCATCTTGGCATCGATCACGAACGCTAGATATGATGTACATCCCTTGGCCAAACACTTTCTGGCTTTCATTAGGGAAATGATTTCAGAGTTTACTCTACGTTTGTCTCCGTACACCATAAACGACTCTTTCCCTGGCGGGTTTACTTTTACTATCTTCTTTCTACATAGTATTTCTGCATCGTTGGCGCTAAGCCAATCCATTCCTAAAACTATGTCGAATCCATTTAACTCGATAGGCAATAATTCCTCTTGGAACTTATTCCCATCCAAGTCAATGAGGATGTTTTTCATACGATGGCTAACAGGTACAAACTTGCCACTAGCAATCTCGACTATTATAGCATTAACTAGCATATCTACAGGCAAAGCTAGCTTTCTACCAAATTCATGCGATATAAAGGAGTATTTGGCTCCAGAATCAAACAAAATTTGGGCAGGCAATTCGTTTACGAGAAAGGTACCTGAAGCAACATCGGCTTCTTCTTTCGCAGCTTCGAGTGTCATCTGAAAGGCTCTCGCCTTTGGCTTTGGTGGTAGATTGGGTTTTGCTGCGTCCTTCTTCTTCGGGCAGTCCCTCAAAATATGCCCTTCTTCATTGCACCCAAAACATATGTTCTTATTGAAGGTGCATTCATTGGCATAATGCCCTGGCTTTCCACATTAGTAACAAGTGACTTCCACGCTGCACTTCCCATCATGTTTCTTCTTACACTTGTCACACCACTTGGCTTCGACTCCTCCTCCAAACTTTCTCGAACCAGTCTTCGAGAATTTGTGCTTTTTATTGGAACCTGAAGTTCCTTCAAACTTTCTCTTTTAGCCAACTTCAACCTTGCTGGCGGCTCTCCCTTTTATCATATCTTCAATAGACTTGGCAGCCCAGATAGCTGCCTCCAAAGTAAGTGCCTGACGTACTGGCACCGCGTACTCCCATGGAAGTCCCTTTGCGTACCTGTCTATTTTTTCCAACTCATCTGGGACAATACGCAAAGCAAACTCCATTTTGTCTGTGAAGTTATTCGTATATTCGTCAACGGTGATACTCCCCTTCTGCAACGTTAGAAATTGGTTTAACTCAAGTACGTTTTGGGCCGAGCAGTACTTGCACTTGAAGTGCACCAAGAACTCTGCCCAAGTTAATTGTAGTGGCTCATTAGGGCTTAGGGTTTTCCCCAAAGTGCTCCACCAACGAGCAGCACTACCCCTGAACTGACGTATTACAAACGTAGTTTGTAACTTGCCTTAGCAATCACAAGTCATGAAAACCAACTCCATTTCCGAGATCCAATCCATTACTCCGACAGGATCTTCTTTTCCATTGAAGGTCGATGGCTTTCAAGTCATAAAGTCCTTATACTTGCACCCATTTCTCTCCATTCTACCCTCGTGGTTATTCCTCCCAACCACAAGCGGTTCACTTCTTCAGATCGATCTTCATTTAGTTCACGTTGTTCAACAGGAACTGAAGGTTCATCCCTGTCGTTCAGCAACATTTGCCTCAATTCCTCCTTCTGTTCAGCCAACATGGCCTGAATCATAGTTCGTACTCCAGCCATGGTGATGGGTTCGGGTGCGGCTCCTACTATAGGCACCTGTTCCACCACTTAAGGTTGAGGTTGTTGGTTTCTGTTTGCATTTCTAGCTCCACTCCAAGTTCTTGCCATTACA
Organism: Lactuca serriola; assembly: GCF_051521515.1. NCBI lineage: Eukaryota > Viridiplantae > Streptophyta > Magnoliopsida > Asterales > Asteraceae > Lactuca > Lactuca serriola. The sequence continues at coordinate 19,958,392 of NC_136412.1, read as the reverse complement.
ATCTATATACCAAATAAGGTGAATTTAGGTCTTTATTCTTGTTAGACATGTCAATTCCCTTATCACTCCGAAACGTTTACATGTTAGTTCTAATCTCGTAATCATACGCTTAGAATCCTACACACATAAAGTTTCCAGATCCGGTCGACAACAGACCATATATCCGAACAAATAATGGCGCACATGGCAAACACATAGCATTTAGCACATAAGGGCATTTTAGGCATCTTCCCTAAAATAAACTAGTGCTCGTGTCTAAAATATGGTAGACACTCATCTCACAATCATCACTTAGCATTCTAAGTTCAAGTCTAGAAATTCTACAATTTCTTAGTTTGCTTAAATTAATGCTCTGATACCAACTGTGACATCCCCATATTTCTCGGCCAGAAAAGACCGATTTAATTTATGCTTTTTAAAATAAAATCAGAGAAATCTTTTTATAAGATGTTGCGGAATTGGTCCCCAAACAACATATGATAAAAGTTTATCCAAATCCTTCATTAAGAAGATATATATATATATATATATATATATATATGTATATATATATATATATATATATATATATATATATATATATATATATATATATATATATATATATATATATATATATATATATATATATATATATATATAAACCTCGGGATGTCATGTTCCGATACAGATCAAAAGCATAAACAAGACATTATAAGCCTTTCAACAGTTATTTACAACTACTGGCCTATAATCCAAAAATCTCTCATCATCCTCCGACTATGCTCGGGGTCCACTACCTGTAATCATAAAACTGAGTGGATCAGGCATGGGAGCCTGGTTAGCATATAGGGTTTTCAACCCACAATAATAATATACTTATTAAGTTTACCAATCAACAATAACCCTGATTACCCATTCCCGTTGTCCTCACTTTACGTCCCTAAACACCTATCACACGGGACCTAGCCTAAGGATTATCATCGGGATGGACACTACTGCTAAGGGGTTTCCTCAACCATACATGTCCTTAAGGCAACCATGAGGGGGATGAAGTACGCCAATGAACATTTAATTCATCAACACCTACAAGTTGCGAACCTGCTAGTGTTCCACTGGACTATCTAGAAAGTCCATGGTCGTCATCTATACTTCGCTAGATGACTACAACAACAACAACAACAACAACAACAACAACATCGAGGCCTCTCACCATTTTAACACACATCAACTATTTCAGCTACCCATGTTCTACCCAACATATTTTGTAGATAAAAAGCATATATACAGTTTAATACTTGTATAAAACATCAATTCAACAGTCACCTCGAATAAACAATTAGCATATTTACACATCACACGTATTTCAAGGTAAATACTTCATATCTATGTGTAAATTGAAAGTAACTACACACTCACATATTTTGGTGAAAATCGGGCAACAATTCGTTTCCTAAAATGATCGTTTCTAATAAAACCGGGAGTTTTATTGAGAAACCGGGCTCTGCAAAAGTCGGGCTTCGAAACCGAAAAGATAAATTTGCCGGGCTTCTCGGGCGCTTCGTGGCGTATTCCGGGCTATACAATCGATACTGGGGCTTTGAGGGATGTTAAGATGAAGGAAATATGGGTTTAGGGGTTAAAAGTGACAAAATTCCAAAATTACCTGGGAGGTCTCGCATCCTTCTATTTATAGGGGCGAGGCTTCTGATCGGATGGTCAAGAGGGAGACACGCGTCGCAGATCCGAAGCTCGCAGAGGGAGATGGCTCGGACATGGCTCGCACATGGTCTGCGCATGCGAGGGCTCACTGGCAGCTTCCGTTTGGACCGCGGCGTACTGGTGCACCTGCGAGATTCGGAGTTAGGTGCGAGGCTTGGAGCTAGGCTATGCGAGGCTCGGACGGAGAGGTGGCAGCAGGGCGAAGCTTCGGCTGGGGAGCTGGCTGCTTCGGATTGGGCCTCCTCCTCGGTCGAATCAGAAGAGGACACATGGCTTCGCATGACTTAGCAGCCTGATGACTCAGCAGCCTGGTGACTCAGCAGGACACATGTCACATTCTAAGCGAGGGTGACGTGGCAAAGTGTGACTATGCGAAATTTCTCGGTTTTCGCGCCAAAACTTCTAAAATCCATAACTTTCGCATACGAGCTCCGTTTTTGACGTTCTTTATATGCACACGTAGCTAAAATTACGATCTACAACTTCCGTTTAGACTTCGTCGGCTAATTTTGAATTTAAATTTTATATTATTATTTTTAACAGACCGGGACAGGAAATCCGTTAAAAATTCATAACTTCTTCATCCGACGTCCGTTTTCATCAGACTTTTTACCGTTGTGCTCCTAATGACGAGACCTTCAATTCTAGTTTAGGTTGTGTCGGCTAAAAATCGCTCGATCTAAAATTCGAGTTTTTAGCTGTCTACTGCTACGCTGAAACTTCGAAAAATCATAACTTCCTCATACGAAGTCAGATTTGGGCGTTCTTTTTATCGAACTTCTCGGTTTAACGAATACTACGACTTTCGTTTAGATTACTAAGGCTAAAAAGTAGTTTATCAAAAACTCACTTTTTACGACATTCAGCACCGCGCCGGTTTTGTCGCGAAACTTCGACAGGTCATAACTTCTTCGTTATAACTCGGATTTTGGTATTCTTTATATCCCTGAAATCCTTGTTTAGACCACTACAACTTTATGTAAAGATATCGGGCTTATCTCACACTTTAATTTTGATGCTTATTTTTATTCTTAATTAATTAAGCCCTAATAATTAAGCATAAAACACATAATTCACATAATATTCACATAATTCCTTTTCATTTCTTCAAAATGAGTTACAAAGGTTAACCTAGACTATCAACTCAATATAAATGCCTAGGGTAGAAACACGAGTGTTACAAAGTCATTGTTATTTATTGTTCAAAACTCTTAAATGTTTTAAAAAACCTCTTTCAACTTATTGATCAAAACCATATCTATACACTTATGTTCATGTATATATGTATTGATATGAGAGCTTTCATCCTTCATTCAGTTCCCACACTCTTGAGTAGCAAGGGTGTATAAACCTTCTTGGACATCTATTACATTCCAGTAAACTATAATAGGAATAGTTTAGGGGATACAAACCACTATTCCTATTATAAGGAGTTACACCAGAGTCGGTTCATTCATGAGTCTATACTAAATGTTATATAAAGAGATGCTATTACATCAATATGAAGAGATACTATTACATCCATATGAAGAGATACTATTACATCAATATAAATAGATACTACTACATATATACTATATGTGTAGATTAGATCTGTCTATCCTAGTACCAAAGGATACTTTAAAGGACTAACCATTCCTACACCTAGCTGTTAGCTATAGAGGTAAATGCAAATCTACGGATGTCTACGGTAATACTATTTGTTTATCCTAATACCAAAGGATACTTTAAGGGACTAACCATTCCTACACCTAGCTATTAGCTACAGAGGTAAATGCACATCTATGGATGTCTACGGTAATGCTAATTGTTTATCCTAGTACCAAAGGATAATACTTAAGTTATCTATGTTATTACCTTTATTTTGTGACACATTGACATAATCGATGAGGTACGCTATATATCTATAATAATAGTCATATTTTGGAAAAACATCAATTTACACAGAAATGCAACTTTCAAAACATCATGGTCTTGGTAGAAGACTACCTTTTATACTAGTAGGAAATATGAGATTTTCTAGAGTTTTCACACTTATATCAAATGTTTCATCAACAATTGCATGTTTTTCATAACATCTTTCCAAATCAATGACACTTAAATACTTATGAATTCACGAGCTTTATGCTGATCTACTCGCTTTCAAAATAACTTTTATTCTTAGGTCACCAGTAGATAGGTACGATGACCAGGTTTTGAGAAGACGAAGCATAGACAAGACTCGTCTTTTATTTTGATTATATATTTTAGTGTCTTATTACAATGAAAGAACACTCATGTATTAAAACTTTACTTTTAATGTAATGGATGATGTTGTTACTTGTTTACTACTTTACACTGTTATGATACTCTACATGACGTCCTCCACCCCTGAACGTTTCCGTTATTCTTGGTTTTGGGGGGTGACAGATTGGTATCAAAGCTTTGTTTATAGTGAATTGAGTGTATCAACCCATAAAAGGTACACAGACTATAAATACAATGGGAATAAAATACTTTGACCAAGAGTTTATACTTTTAAATAATAAAATATTTAATAAAGTATACGTGCCTGCATTCATACAAAAATCAGTGTCACAATAACAAGAACAAAAGATTACGATTGTTGAATATCACACGTAAGCTCAGGGATATATGGTCAGTTCTGGGGGTGGCATAGCCTGATCAACTATGGTGGCCCGAGGCGTCATTAGCATATGCCCAAGAATGGTTGTGATGTGGCAACAAGTCTAAAAGCTTACCAACACTACTACAATGAAATACCATTGGGGTATTTAGTGTTACTGTAATTACTTATCTGAGAACTAAATAGATTTTATTAGTATGTCAATAGTTGTTTAGTGGATACACAAAGGTTATATGTACTAGGATGTCATATACTTAGAATGTGTGAATCTTTGCTTTATGTCCTGTCCTCGTTTGGTTGGGGGGCTTAGAGTTAGGGTCACTTGTTCGAAGGTCTATCCTGTTCTAAATACATATAACTAGTATGCACTAAACAAGTATTGAAGTAACTGATAAAGATCATCTTATAATTATCTAATTAGTACGTCTATTTAGTTATTTCTTATATCCCTTTTCTCGCGTAGATATCATGGTTGGATTCCATCCCCACGGCGACCCATACTTCCCAAACCAAGGCAATGTTGGATGGCTAGAGGAAGAACCAGAAGATGATCATCTAATCCCTTTGGATGATCACCATACAGAAGGCTTTGCTGATAGTTCTGACTCAGAGCCTGAAGTCAACAACCTACCTCCAGCTGCTCAAAACCCAAACCTGAACCCTCGCCCAACATTTCAAGGACCCACACCTCTTTGGGCCACAAACTTGAATAGATGGAGTCAGGAACAGGGTCAACCCTTTCCCTACAATGGAGACAGAAGCTTCTACAACCTCACTGTAGGAGGTTCAGCTGACAGGGTCCTACCCATCATGGTTTCGTAGGATTTTCCGAAACACCGAACAAGGTCGAGCTGCCATCGACCGAGTCATGGAGATTGACGCCAACTCTGGCGTTAACACGGTCTGCATTTGCCAACTAGAGTCTGCTCATGAAAGGAATCTGGTCCACAATGGATCTCTGCAGAGAGAACTTGCTGGAACCCAAGCTGAAGTTAGGGAACTTCGAGCTCAGCAAGTAAGATCTATTAGGCGTATGAGGGACATAGAACGCATGCTGTCGAGATGAAGAACTCATGCTAGTAGTTCTCGTCGCCGATAGAATCTCATCGACTTCTCTTTTGGATATAACCTAGTTATGTAAAAACTCTGGTCTAATTCCCTATTTTTGTAAATCTTAGACCTATTAGGTCTTGTTTAGGTGGTAGTCCTGTTAAAATTTTCCCATTTTGGTTGATGTAAGGCCTCCTTCTGTTGGTCATTTTTCCTGAACTTGTTACATCTGTAATTCTAGTAATATTGACAGGTACCTAATCTAAGGGGAATTATTATCCAAATGCTATCATCTGTTAGTTCTAAACCTACATTCAGTAGTACTGTTGGGCTATGAAGAGTTAGTCCATGAGTCATTTTCATCAACTTTCCTATTAAATTCTTATCAATAGATTTATCATTCTAAACTTATAGTTAAAAGATGCCTCCTCGCAGAAGTACAAGGCGTAATAATGTTAACGAAACACCGATACCACCACCTCAACCACCTCCTCAGTTCGACGCTGCTATGTTCCAAGCGGCTTTCACGGCGGCCGTAGCGGCTGCTGTGTCACACATCAATACTCCTGTCCCTAGTGGATCGGGAACAGGTGTACCTCCTTCCAACCATGGCGAGAGCCGTGGGCATCCTCGGGAATGCACCTACAAGGATTTTACGAATGCTAAACCCCGAAACATCAATGGAACTGGTGGGGCTATGATCCTAAGGCAGTGGATTGAAAAGACAGAAGCGGTCTTTGAAATCTACACCTGCCCGGAGGGCAATAAGGTCAAGTTTGCTACTTGTACCTTTTCTGACAGGGCTTTAACTTGGTGGAATGGCCACGTTAAATCTCTGACTCTTATAGTGGCAAATTCGATCAACTAGGAAAATTTGAAGGCCATGCTGATGAGAGAGTACTGTCCTCGAGGCCAAGTTCAAAAACTCGAGCAGGAACTCTGGGGTCTTGAAATAGTTGGTTCCGACATATCAACCTATACTAATATATTCTTTGATCTGGCAATTCTATGCCCTGACATGGTTGCTATTGAGAGCAAGAAAATAGAGAGATATTTGGGGACTGTCGCCCCAGATCCAGTCACGTGTGTTAGCATCCAGGCCTGTTACTTTTCACAGTGCCAAAGAGCTGGCACAATCTCTTATAGATCACGGGAAACACCTGAACCCAACAATCCCTACACCCGAACCACAAAAAGGAAGAAACTACAATAACAAGAAAAAGGGATGGAACAAGAGGAAAAGTGGGGCTTCGCAAGAATCCTCAAAGAGACAACAACTAGTGGCAATCAATGCTGCCACGATAACCCCTGTTGTCCCTACCAACCCCTGTCCAGCAAAAGCTTATGTTGGTAATCTTCTGAGGTGCAACAAATTCACCTTCCATCACCACGGACCTTGTCGGGAGATGCATTGCACTAACTGCAACAGAAAGGGGCATACTGCCCGTTTCTGAAAAACTCCAGCAAGGCTGACTGCCCAAGTTCCTAACGCCGATGTGGGCCAAGCTTGCTACAGTTGTGGCGAGGTAGGCCACTACAAGAGGAACTGCCCTAAGGCGGGGATGACTGGCGGAGTAGGATGAGTTCTGGCCATAGGCCACGTGGAATCCGTAGCTGATCCTACTATAGTTACTGGTACATTTCTCCTCGGTAACTCATATGCTTGCATACTTTTCGACAATGGAGCAGACAAAAGTTTTGTAAGCCAAAAATTTGCACACCTACTTAAACAAAAACCACGTGCATTAGATAAATCATTCATGGTAGAAATGGCAAACGGGAAAATGGAAAGTACTAACGGCATATACGTAGGTTGTACTCTAACTTTAGGTGGCCATACTTTCAAGATATACCTCATGCCGGTCCCAATTAAAAGTTTCGACATCATTATTGGCATGGATTGGTTGAGTCTTCTTCATGCCGACATCATGTGCTTTGAAAAAGCAGTTCGTCTTAACTTCCCTAACAGCGAAATCCTAGTTATCTACAGTGACAAAACTAGTACGAGCCTTCACATCATTTCATGCATCCAATCCCAGAAGTGCTTACGAAAGGAATATCATGCATTCCTTGCACACAACGTCGATACGAGTCAAGAAGTAAAAGACATTCAAAACATCCCAGAGGTACGCAACTTTCCCGACATCTTTCCAGAAGAACTCCCAGGATTAGCATCACAACGCCAAGTTGAGTTCAGAATCGACTTAGTGCCAGGAGCTACTCCCATAGCCAAATCTCCTTACCATCTAGCACCGAAAGAGATGCAGGAACTTTCCAGTCAGCTTAACGAACTTCTCAAGAAGGGATTCATTAGGCCGAGCTTCTCACCATGGGGAGCACCGGTCTTGTTCGTCAAGAAGAAAAATGGATCGTTTTGCATGTGCATCGACTACAGGGAACTCAACAAACTTACCATAAAGAATCGTTATCCCTTACCCCGCATTGAAGATTTATTTGATCAACTTCAAGGAGCCGACTACTTCTCGAAGATAGATCTACGATCCGGATATCACCAACTACGAGTGTTAGATGAGGATGTTCCCAAGACAGCCTTCTGGACTCGTTATGGACACTACGAGTTCGTAGTGATGCCGTTCGAATTAACAAACGCGCCCGCAGTATTCATAAATTTAATTAATAGGGTTTTTTTTTTCCCTACTTGGATCAGTTCGTCATCGTCTTCATCGATGACATACTCATCTACTCTCGAAGTAAGGAGGAACATAGTCAACACCTCCGAAGAGTCTTAGAAACATTACGATCGGAGAAGCTCTATGCGAAGTTCTCTAAGTGCAAATTTTGGATTTGAAGAGTCGAATTCTTGGGCCACGTGGTTAGAAAAGAGGGAATACACATGGACCCCTCCAAAATCAAGGCCATTGGGAACTGGTCAACACCGAAGACACTTGTAGAAATTCATCAATTTCTAGGTTTCGCTGGCTACTATCGTAGGTTAGCGAACCCTCTTACAACACTGACCCAGAAAGGCGTGGCCTTTGACTGGGAAGAGAAACAGGAGAGAGCGTTCCAAACGCTCAAACGAGCCTTGTGCACCGCACCAATACTATACCTCCCTGAAGGGATAGAAGAATTTGTTGTCTATTGTGATGCTTCAAATCAGGGACTCGGATGTGTTATGATGCAACAAGGTAAATTCATCGCCTATGCCTCGAGGCAGCTGAAGACACATGAGGTTAACTACACCACCCATGATCTTGAGCTAGGAGCAGTTGTGTTTGCTCTGAAGATCTGGAGACACTACCTGTATGGTACAAAAAGCATGATCTTTACAGACCACAAAAGTGTACAACATATATTTGACCAGAAAGAGCTCAACATGAGACAACGACGGTGGGTCGAGCTACTCAGTGATTACGAATACGAAATTCGTTATCACCCGGGTAAAGCCAACGTAGTAGCTGACGCCCTAAGTCGGAAAGAATACTCTTGTTGTAGAGTCAAATCATTGACTCTAACTATCCATTCACACTTGTCCACGCAAATTAAGGAAGCTCAGCTCGACGCTTTGAAACCTGAAAATGTGGCGAGTGAAACCCTAAGAGGGATGGATAAGAATTTGGAAGTCAAGGGTGGCCGAGCCTTATACATCATGGATTGGATCTGGACACCGAAACACGGTGGCTTCCGAAACTTGGTCATGACCGAGGCATACAACACTCGTTATTCCGTCCACCCAGGTTTAGATAAGATGTATCTGGATCTTAAAAAGCTATACTTGTGGCCTAGCATGAAAGCAGATATTGCTACCTTCGTAAGTAAATTCCTTACATGCGCCAAGGTAAAGGTCGAATACTAGAAACCCTCTGGTCTTCTACAATAACTAGAGATACCAGAATGGAAGTGGGAGCGGATCAATATGGAATTCATAACCAAGTTGCCCAAGACAACGGGTGGACTTGATACCATATGGGTCATCGTCGACAGATTGACCAAGTACGCACACTTCCTACCCATCAAAGAAACCAACAAGATGGAGAAACTTATGAGAACCTACATTAAGGAGTTTTTACGACTGTACGGTGTTCCCATATCCATTATCTCGTACAGAGATAGTAGATTCACATCAAGGTTCTGGCAGTCGCTACAAAATTCCCTAGGAACTAGGCTGGACATGGGTACAACTTACCATCCACAAACCGACGGACAAAGTGAGAGAACTATCCAAACCTTGGAAGATATGTTGCGAGCCTGTGTGATCGACTTTGGGAAAGCATGAGATACTCACTTACCCCTTTTCGAATTTTCCTACAACAATAGTTATCACACGAGCATAAAAGCAGCTCCATTCGAGGCCCTCTATGGCCAAAAGTGCAGATCCCCTCTGTGCTGGGCTGAGGTGGGTGATACCCAATTAGCTAAAGGACGAGTTCTTGAAAGCACTCTCACGGGTCTGGAGATCATTCGGGAAACGACAGAGAACATCGTTCAAATTCGTGAACGATTGAATGCCTCTAGAGGCTGACAGAAAAGCTACGCCGATAAGCGAAGAAAACCGTTGGAATTCCAGGTGGGTGACCATGTTCTACTGAAGGTCTCACCCTGGAAGGGCTTAGTACGCTTCGGAAAGCGTGGAAAACTAAATCCAAGGTACATTGGGCCTTTCGAGATTCTTGCCTGTAGCTTACAAACTCAATCTACTGCGCGAACTCAACAACGTACATTCTACTTTCCACGTCTCGAACCTAAAAAAGTGTCTGTCCGACGAGACTCTTGTAATCCCACTCGACGAGATCGAGATCAACGAGAGCCTCAACTTCGTGGAAGAACTAGTAGAGATCATGGACCGAGAGGTCAAGCAAATGAAACAAAGCCGTATCCCGATAGTGAAGGTTCGCTGGAATGCCAAACGAGGACCTGAATTCACTTGGGAGCGAGAGGATCAGTTGAGACTGAAACATCCTCAACTTTTTACTTAGTTACTTATAACTACTTATTTTCTTAAATTCTAATTTTAGGACGAAATTCCATCTAACGGGGGGATGATGTGACAACTCGAAATTTCTATTCTGTACAAACTTACACTTCAATAGAAGTCAAAACTGTTCCTGCTCACTTTCAAGTTTTTAGGAATAAGTTTGAGGGTTTATAGAATAGTACTTCAAGAGATAACAGGAGAAAGGATGCATTAGGGTTTATTTTGCAACAATAACATTCCAAATATCCAAGAATTTGGAGTTTACGGCCTAAACAATGTTGTTTACGGTCGTAAACCCTAAGGGAGCGGGGTATATAAGTGACACTTAGTCATTTTTACCAGTTTTTCCAACTTTTCGAATTTTCCTTCTAGATCTTCAACTTGTAAGTATTTCTAGCCCTAATAAGTTGATATACTACTTAATCTAGTGATCTAACACACTTCCATCCGTGAAATCATTCCAAAAGGTTAGATCTTCAAGTTTCACCAAGAACACCAAGAACATAGACTAGCGTTCTTGGCCTTTTGGTACCGTTTCAAGCCTCTATCTTGTAAGTACTTCTATCCTATAGTATCTTAAGGCTTGATTACACTTCCATATATCAAGAAATCACCAAGAAAACACAAGATCAAGGTGTTTATGGTCCAAGGTTTTCTTGGATCGTAAACCCTATAAAGGGTGCCAAAATGTCCTTAGTCCGTTCACAAGCATTGGAAACTAGTCTAGACCCCTTCCCTATTGTGCTTAGGACTCAAAACAATCAAAAGACCATTAACCATAGGCGTTTATGACCGTAAACCCAAAGGGAAATGGTCAAAGGGCCTTAAACTCCATTTAGGACGAAAATGGAGCCCTAATCCCTTCCATAGGCTTATACTCCAAGTGGAAATGCTTCTAGGGACTTGTAGATGTAACACCCCGAGATTTAGGTGCATTTCTTTCATCCTTGTTCCTTATTGAATTGTCATATTTAGTCCTTGAGTGGAGGATGTGTAGCAAGTGAGTACGTTGGGCGTACCAGAGGGGTACACTGTGCGTACTCACGCGCTTAAATTGGACGCGGAGTCGCCAAGTTACGCTGGGTGTACCTAGAGTTACGTCGGGCGTACCCGGCCCAGGTTTAAAAACCCTAATCCTCCTTGTGCACTATTTAAAGGGTGTTATGGCTCATTCCTTAGCCTCCATATCAGTGAGTGAAACCCTAAAAGAGAGCCCCATCGTTCTTAGAGTGAGAGAGTGTTGATTTGAGCTTGTTGGTGCTTTAGCGGCTTGGAGAAGAAGGAGGAAAGGAGATCTTGGAGGCTAAAGCTTGAGATGCCATTTTGGATCTGGGATCTACAGAGGAAAGAGCTACTCTTGGAGGTATAAAGTTCAAAACTTTCCTCTTCTTTTGGTTGTTGTTGTATGTGTCCTTTTTAAGGCTAAATACCCCAAAGGTGGAGACTTTATGAGTGTAAAGTGCTCCATGGTCAGAGATCTGTCCCATTTCAGTGTTATTAGTGATGTAGAGCCATAAAGTTCCCATCTTGGATGTTACCTTGGAGTCATGCATGTGTTTTAAGCCTTCTAGAGTTGAAGGTTGGATCATTTTGGGAGTTAGTGACTTGTTCGGCCATGCAAAGGCTTAAAGTCATCAACTTTATGGGTTAAGGGGCTTAGAAGGGGTCAGATCTAAAATATGGACGTAGGTCTTAACTGTTTAAGACCTCAAGAGCAAAAAGGGCTGAAGCAGGGGAGTACGCTGGGCGTAATCCCCAGTACACGCCGCGTACTGGGTGGCGCTCCCAGATTCTGTGATGCAGCCGGGTACGCCCAGCGTACACATCTGGTACGCGCAGCGTAACCCGGAGAGTTGACTTTTGGTTGACTTTTAGGGTATGGTCTATTGTGGGGCCTTTGAGCTATGGGAGGGGTAAAATGGTCTTTTACCCTTCTAAGAGTGTCATAAGAGAACATAGTCTAGCCTTTAAGATTTATATTAAATAGAGTATCATTTTCATATGATTAGGCGGAGGCTAGGCCAACGTTTACCGAGTAAGAGATTTATCGAGATACCCGAGGTGACTCTTCTCACTATACTTTACCTAGTGTGGTAATAGAGTTCAGAGACAGAGTATTATAGAGTTATATGCCAGTGTGATTGCATGTTATTATGTGTTGTGATTTGTTGTGATATGTGATATGCATGATTCAGAGTTACAGAGTTGGGACTTTCGGGTCCCTAAGAGTTAGGGCCAGAGGGCCTACAGAGAGTTGGGGATGGAGGGCCCCACTGAGATACATTGACCAGAGGGTCAACAGAGTTACAGCCTCGAGTGGCTATTATGTGATTAGTGTGGTATTTTGGGGAACTCACAAAGCTTATGCTTACAGTGTTCAATGTTATGTGTTTCCGGTACCAGTGATGACCGCGGGAAGGCGCCGACTTGATTCATACACACATTTGGGATTGGATGTATTTTGGTCTTGGGAGACATTTGTTATTTAAAAACATGATGTTATGACATTTTATGAATGAATGGTTTTAATTAAAATGTGTTTTTCAAATGTGAAAAATTGTTTTAATTTTTACGGTGTTACAGTAGAGCCTCAAAACAAATCATGCTCAAAGAAGTATGAGTTTATGACCGTAAACACAATGGGTGATGGTCACAAAACCGTAAACTCATATAAGGGGGATTCCTTGAACCCTAAACTCAACAACAATGCCCTACAACACTTAGATGCAATCCTTGGGACTTATAACACTTGTATAAGGTGTTTAGCATGTCCTAGGATGTCTTAAATTTGTTGATTGGTTGTTTAAAGACTAACTGGATACATATATGTTAATTAGGATCCTTGTGTGTGTTCAAGACTTCACTTGACACCTAGCAATCATGATTCATCAGTTCATCCATACCACTCACTTCAGGTGAGTTCATACCCATTAATCAATCTTTTAAATGATTTTAAATGCTTTAATGGGGGGGGGATACAAGTAAAAAACAGTATGTTATAGAATCAATCACATGTGATTTATAACTGTGTTTTGAACCAACTGATTCACATACTTCAAAATGTGATACACATAAGGGTTTTCAGTCCTGATATACATTGTTATCAAGTGAATTACTTTTGAAATGTTTTATAAAATTACATCAAGTCATTGTTATTTATTATTCAAAACTCTTAAATGTTTTACATAACCTCTTTCAACTTATTGATCAAAACCATGTATATACAGTTATGTTCATGTATATATGTATTGATATGAGAGCTTGCATCCTTCATTCAGTTCCCACACTCTTGAGTAGCTAGGGTGTATAAACCTTCTTGGACATCTATTACATTCCAGTAAACAATAATAGGAATAGTTTAGGGGATACAAAACACTATTCCTATTACAAGGAATTACACCAGAGTCAGTTCATTCATGAGTCTATACTAAATGCTATATGAAGAGATACTATTACATCAATATGAAGAGATACTATTACATCAATATGAAGAGATACTATTACATCAATATAAATAGATACTACTACATAGATACTATATGTGTAGATTAGATCTGTCTATTCTAGTACCAAATGATACTTTAAGGGACTAACCATTCCTACAGCTAGCTGTTAGCTATAGAGGTAAATGCACATCTACGGATGTCTACGGTAATACTATTTGTTTATCCTAATACCAAAGGATAATTTAAGGGACTAACCATTCCTACACCTAGCTATTAGCTAAAGAGGTAAATGCACATCTACGGATGTATACGGTAATGCTAATTGTTTATCCTAGTACCAAAGGATAATACTTAAGTTATCTATGTTATTACCTTTATTTTGTGACACATTCACATAAACGATGAGGTAGACTATATATCTATAATAGTAGTCATATTTGGGAAAAACATCAATTTACACAGAAATGCAACTTTCAAAACATCATGGTCTTGGTAGAAGACTACCTTTTATACTAGTAGAAAATATGGAATTTTCTAGGGTTTTCACACTTATACCAAATGTTTCATCAACAATTGCATGTTTTTCATAACAGCTTTCCAAATCAATGACACTTAAATACTTATGAATTCACCAGCTTTATGCTGATCTACTCGCTTTCAAAATAACTTGTATTCTCAGGTCACCAGTAGACAGGTACGATGACCAGGTTTTGAGAAGACGGAGCACAGACAAGACTCGTCTTTTATTTTGATTATATATTTTAGTGTCTTATTACAATGAAAGAACACTCATGTATTAAAATTTTACTTTTAATGCAATGGATGTTGTTGTTGCTTGTTTACTACTTTTACACTGTTATGATACTATACATGACATCCTCCACCCCTGAACGTTTCCGCCGTTCTTGGTTTTGGGGTGTGACAAAATCCAAATAAAAAGACATAACAGTAAAAAAAGAAAAAATCAAAGGTTTTCTAACATAAATCCGGGTGAATAGGAGAGATAGATCCAAGATTAAAGCCTAGGAAATCATAATATCACAGGTGTCTGGTCGATTTGGGGTTTGTGGAAAGGTACAAAGTTATAGTAGTGAGCAAAGCATGTGATGGTTGTGGAGCAACAAATGATGGCGACGATAATATTTGGTGGTGAAGGGCACAACGTTTTTGAACAATAGTGGAGCAACTGATGTTACCAGTGAGGGAAACAACTTCATAGCTTATTCTTTTCGGTAATGGATGGCTAAACGTGATTGAAGGGCAGAGTGACTGTCTTGCGTTGCCCCCAAAATTCTTAGAGAGGAGATGAGGCGAAGATGGCTGTTTGGAGAGGTGTCGAGAGCGACAGACACCATAGGTGGTGTCAGTTGAGGTTGCGGCGACAAGTAATAACACCAACAGCTTGTAGTGACATCATTGGTGGTAGTAATGGACATTTCTGGACATTATTAGACATAAACCGATAGCAATCGATAAAACACTCGCTTAATATTTGGTGGTCGGACCAATCGGCAAAGCTGGAGAAAAATGGCGATGAGGCTAAGAGAAACCCTAATATAAAATACCTGGTAGTGCAGGAGTGTGACGATGCTAGCAACGATTTCAGGGTAGCGTTGGTTCCCTGAGATATGGGCTAGGGAGTACTATGATGGCTGCAAATGGCAACGAAGGTTTGGGATTATGGTTGAAATGTAGTCACCGGTTAGAGAAGCAGGAAGCGGCACAATAGTGGAGCAAGGTCATGAAGCTGATAGTGAGTGGCGTGATGGCTAATTAGAGTTAGAGAGAAGGAGAGATGATTGAGAGAATGGGGGGGGGTATATAAATGGTGTAGAAGATAAACAGGTATAATATTATAAGGCAGAAGAAATTGCGACATGGCAGGGAGTCATTGGACGAGATAGGAATAAGGAGTGGGTCAAAACCATAACGCTTTGACAGGGACGATAAGAAGTTGTTTGGCTTTTTCACATATTAACCAAATCAATATCCAAGATTCGTCAATGCTTAAAATGATTGTAAGCAGTGCTTAAGGGCTTGTACGACTTAAAATTCAGCATTTGACTAAAAATGTTTTATAAGGTATATATATATATATATATATATATATATATATATATATATATATATATATATATATATATATATATATATATATATATATATATATATTCTTTATACGCTTCTAAAATATAATATTTACCCAAATTTTTTTTAATCATTTAAAATTTTTTTTATTAATCGACTATTATACCCTTCTAATATGTCAAAATATCATATTTATCTAAATTATTATTTTAGTCAATTTTAATAATTAATACATAAATATAAATACAGCAAATAAAAACAAATGGCTTAATTGTAAATACATGAAAGTAGAGGGTGGCTTCTAATCGGAATGCAACCAGTTTTATCTTTATTTTCTTGTACAAAACTGCTAAGTGTTGTCCAAATGTCTCAAACCAATTTTACTAAAATAAAGATAATGGTTTCACCTACAAAGAACCATTATATTTTCAAGCAAAAATATTGTTTTATGAGTTAATGAACCAATGCAACCACATATTGATGATATTCTAATTAATCACAGTTTTCAAAATGGAATGAAGGCCAATAAGAAGCTGGAGAATTACAAAAGCTAAAAATGAAAGCTTAAGTGCTTAACTACACCAAACAAACACCACGATGCCTATAGTAGGCAACAACAAAGATCCAACAATAGCAATGTACTTTGGATTTATATTCTCGCAATAAACATTCAATATCTCCCAAATATTAGTGTTCTTTCAAGATCTACCCATTAATATTAACGGTATTAAAAAAACAATCCTCCACAATTCCAGTGTACTTTCATGACCAACCCAACATTAACAATGTACTTTCAAAACGAAAAACTCATGAGCACCTCCAATTACACAAGCTAATTGTATACTTTATGATGCACCAAGATATTAACTCCCATATTTCCATAACTTCCTATGACATACCTCCAAAACCATAACATGCAAACCCTAGATTCATGTGACGGTTTAATAGTAATATCATAAAACCGGATTCCAAAGATATTCATAATCTGTGATAATCAGTACTAAGAAAAATAAGAAAAGCTCTAAAAGTTCATAATAATCAATAATCAGAAAAAGTTGGAATCGTCGTTGAAGATATTAATTAAAATGGTTCCAAAATCACTGATTCATTCGGCACTTGTTGGAATCAAATTCAATGATGAATAAATTGACGTTGAGTTCAAAACGACAAAGCAACGACGACAATGGGTTATTCCATATTTGTGTCGTTTGTGATTCCACTTTCCAAATGGTGTTTATGTTATGGATACATTGTATTACAACAATATTAACACAAAAGTAGTATGGTTAAACTTGTTTTTAATTAAAATGATACTAAATAATAAAAATTGATTAAAAAATATTAATTTTTTGGGATAAATATAATATTTTAAAAAGCTTATGAATTTTATATATGATATTTAGATATTAGGTCGTAAAAATATGATATTTTGTTGTGTGTCATGGGCATATACAAAGTTCTACCTCTATCTTTATCAACAAAGCATAATTTTTAGGAGGAATGACGTTTCAAATTTTCTAAATTATCTCAAATTTCATAAACCAAATAGGCAAATACTCCCGGTTGACTTTTAAAATTAAATTTGCAGTGTTCCAGTCTTAATTTGTGATTTTTTCTACCGGAAAAAAAAAATGAGCATGAAACGGAAAAGGAAGACTTGATTACATTTTATATCTCCAAGTCTCTATCAAATTGGTGCCACTTTTGGACTCAATTGTCAACATTAGAGAAAAAAAACGACTACAAATTATATTAAGAAAACTTAAATGCCAAAAGTCTTGTATGGAGGGATTATCATTTGAATTTTCAATTTAATATATATATATATATATATATATATATATATATATATATATATATATATATATATATATATTAATTTCAATCAAACATATACTTTATTTGTTTATTTACATCCATAAAACTTTTATCAAGATAAATAAATTCCAACATTTGCCACATAGTTTGGTATCCCATGTTCCTTATCTAACATCCGACTTTAGGTATGTAATACTTTAAGTTTATTTAATTATGCTTGTGGTTTTGAGTTTTGACCAACCGCGGTGCGATGGTGAATAACAATCACGGCGTTGCCACAACATTTAAGTGGCGGTACGGTTAGGAACCGGATAGTGGTGTAATTGCGGCTGGACATAAAATCATTTATCTCGGGCCCAAGGCCCCAATATAATGCTGCTAACCCTATAGGGTTTTTCAAAATGCAATAAAGTCACTAAGTTTATTATAATTTTGATTTTGACACAGTGTTTTGTTTTTCTCAATTATGTCATTACATTTATAATTTTGTTGCAATATCAACAAATTGACCAGTTACCAACAATCTAGCAGATTACCAAATAAATGACATGACAATATTGTGATACTGAAGCCACATCGGATCTTATATGGTAGGATTGAGTTTGAAAATATAGGTTTTGCATCGAACCCAATTTCAAATATATCATATTCTCATTTTCTCCTCTTCTAGTTAGAGTATTTATTCACAAATGGAGTTGAAGGTCAATACAGTGGTTCAAAATCACTTAAAAGCCAGTGAAATAAGCGTATTCATCCTTTCAAGAGATGCTATTGTGGTTGAGAAGCTCAATTTGTCCAACAAGTAAATGAATACCCATACAAGGTCGATCCAAGAGATGCTTAGTGAGTTTGAGCAATTGGATCGACTTTGTAGGGGTCTTCATCTGCTTGATGTACAAATCGAGCTTCTAAACCACAATAACATCTATTGAAAGGGTGACTATGCCTTTTTTTTATTGGCTTTCAAGTTGTAACGTCGTGATTTTCACCTCAAATTTTCTTTTTATTTAAACAGAGTACATTAGTGGAAGTCTTATTTTTTATTTATTTCAAGACATCACTAACGTTACTAAGCATCCAAAAATAACCCACATCAATGTATAAGTTTGCAAAAACCATAAGCAAATGAAAACTCAAAACATATCCAAGATGGTATCATCCCTAAGGTAGTATCTAAGATAAAACTACCCAAAGTCCCCATCCTCACCAAAAAATCACACTACCTATACCAGTACAAGGAAAAAGAAACAAGGAAAAAAACAAGTGTTAGTAAAAGCTAAGTGAGTCAACCATAAGTACAATGTTAATGAAACACATATATATATTATAGTTGTCCAAATAATCATCACGTTGCATGCATTCATTTTCACATTACATAACATCATATACATCACATAATCATCACTTTAGTATATTAACCTTGACTTTGGTCTACACTAATATTTAACTTCATTATTCAACTTTTAATATTTTATAAATATTAATATTCATTATCCTGACCGCTAAGTTTATCCCTAACCCGGAAGATAAAACTGTTAGATCTATATGTCCAAGAACCATTATTGAGTGACATTGCTAATGACATATGATCCTATAGGGTCACACCTTAATCAAGTTGGTACTTGTTATTAATAAATAAATTTAACTCTTGTATTTAATTAGAGAAAAATTATTGTTCTATGAAGACAATATTATAAGAAGTAGAAAAATAGTCTTTATTTGATAATGTATCATATAATAAGTTATGTACAATGTTTTGGACACTTTGGTTAACCATGATTAAATCAAAGGCTTACTCTACCATGGTTAAAGGACTAGTGAATATTATTTATATTATTTAGGCCATATGGCCTAAAGTTTTAAGGGTATGGAGGTTGCTTGTCAACCTCCATCATGATGTTCCTCATGCCTTTCCTTTATAGCCCATACTTTTGAATATTATATTCAAGAGGCCATGCTTGGATGGGGTTATAAATAGAGGGTCTTAAACATGGATATGGTGCAAGTTTTTTGGTCTAGAAAACTTCTTCTTTTCTCTCAAAATCATAAGCAACATAAGAGCTTGGAACTCTTTCCTCTTTTGAAGACATTACTTTCTTTTGGTGCTCATCTCGTGTCTTCCTTTAGTACTTTATTGATTAAGCACTTAAGGCTTAAAGAACAATGTAGTACAAGAAGAAATCTTGCAATTTTGGTACCTTATTCTTGTTGGTGAATTACTTGTAAAGAAAATCAAGCTCCTTGTTCTTGCCATCTACTTCAACACCCCAAATCCAAGGGGGTCCAAAGGCTACAAATGTTGTAATTTCTAAACACCCTATGGTTGTTGTAAAATCATTCTAACCTCTTTAAAAGGATCCTTGATGTTTTGTTTTGTTGTCATACTCGAAATTTATAAAAAAATTTAAAGCTTCCATTGCCGTTTTTTTGTGAAAACTATCTATTTTATACAACAAAATCCATTCAGTGGTATCGGAGTCATCTTTTAAATGTTACAATGATTTTATGTTATGATAATATTTGGTTTTTGGAAAACAAGTATGGATATCTTTTTGGCGAAAGAAATATTCATATTTGTTTTCTTTGACAACATGTTAAAAGTGTTTATTTTTTATATAACAATTTTTTCATGCATTTTGGTTATATAAAGGTTGCCTTAGAAAAAACAAAGATTTGTTTGTTGATATGTTTGATATGTTTGTTATGTATAAACAAGCCATTAAGACATTTGTGGTTGATATTTATTTATTCATATGATGATGTAATAGATAAATAAATATTATTTCATTTGTTCATTTTATATGTAATAAATTAAATTTAGACTAGTTGTATTTTATTTTTATAAAATGTAACAAGATGGAACATGAAGTTCTTATGAAGACATGGAGCCTTTTTGAAGACCTTGAAGTGTCCTAATAAGTCTTTTAGGAAATGACTTAATATTTGTTGTGATGGTTCACAATAAATATTACTAGAAAATGACTTGGTTTATAAATTTTAAATGCATGCTTCTGATGTTTATTCTTGTTATTATAAAATGTTGTGTGTATGAAAATATGTTTTCCTTGCTAAAACATTTTTACAAAAAGAATTAACATCAAATTTGTGGTTTAGAGTTTTAAATAAAAGTTTCAACATAAAATGTCAAAACTGAGTTTTTTTGTTAAAAATGGTTTTTGAAAATTAAAAAAAAAAAAACCCTCTAAAGTAGCCAAAATTTTTAAGATATAAAACTTTAGAATATTTTAAACTTGATCTAAACTCCATAACTCAATAATAAAAGGTTGTTTTATTAACAAAGTGAGAAACCGATTCCAATCCGTATAATGTCGCATTAAAATTATAACCGATAAAATTTTATATGAAATAAATTCAACTTTATGTTTTTTGGAACACTTTAAATGTACCATGGAATATTTTATGCATGAAAGATTCATGATACAAAATGTTTTAAAATGATAGAATAATAAAACATTGATAAAATCCCTTATTTGCAAAACTTCAAATCTATGCAATCCATTTAAAAATCACTTGGGATTTCTGTGCAATTCATGTGGATTTAAGGGCCACCTTATTCATTTGATTTGTCAAAAATACTCAATGTGTTTTTATATTTTCTTATGGGATAAAGGCCACATAACCATTTGTGAAATAAAACTCACATGCTTTTTAAATGGATGATTTGATCAATTTCTTATGTGATAAAGGTCACCTAAACATAAGAGTTTTGATGTATAGATGGGATGAACATGCCATTTAAAACCAAAGTAATGTTTATGGATCCTATAAATCTAAGAATTACATAAGAGTTGTAATTGGTTATCGTAACCTACCGATCAACAAAATCACTTGAGTAGTGGGTCACCTCCTCAAGTTATTTGGGTGATGTGGATCTTAGCTTTTCAAAATTGAATTTGAAGGGTAATTATTTTTGAAAAGAATTTATATCGAAGATATTAAAATTAATCTTATTATTTTGTTGATGACTACCCCAACTATAACCACGTCATCACTCACCATCCGATCCATCCTTGAAAAAAGAAAAACTATGTTGACCTAACTTTCTTGATTGGTTCAGACAATTGAGAATTGTCCTCAAGCTTGAGAAAAAGGACTATCTCCTTGATGAATCTATCCCAGAAGAGCTCCCAGCTAATGCTGCCAAAGCATCGTGCTCGGGCGAAACATGTTAATGATTCGACCGAAGTTGCTTGCATCATGCTTGTAACTATGACTCCTGAACTTCAGAAATATTTTAAGTTTCATGAAACATTTGAAATGATTGAACAACTGAGAGTCATGTTTCAAGTTCAGGATAAGCAAGAGAGGTTTGAAACCTTGAATGCTTTCATTGGTTGTAAGATGGCTGAGGGATCTTCTGTAAGTGCACATGTACTCAAAATGAAAGCTTATGTTGAGCAACTTGCCTGCATCAGATTCCCATTTGGGGATGAGCTAATGACCGATGTGACCTTAGCCTCATTACCTAAGTCATTCAACCAATTTGTGATGAACTTCACAATGAATAAGTGGGAGAGGAGCATCAATGAGCTTCATAACATGCTCAAAAATGTTGAGGAAAACATCAAGAAATCTGGGGACAATCAAGTGTTGATGATCCATGAGGGTCAAATCTCCAAGAAGAAAACCGGTAATAATACCGGTAAAGGGAAAGGAAAAGCTGCCAAGAAAGGCAAGGGAAAGGGAAAGGGTAAAGGGAAGCATCCTTCTATTAACCCAACTCCTAAACCCAAGCCTGCTGCTGACACTAATTGCTTTTACTGCAATGAAAAGGGACACTGGAAGCGCAACTGTACCAAATACCTATAGGAACTTAAGAGGATCAAGGCCAACCAGGTTGGCACCTCGTGTATATATGTGATTGAATTACATGAATTTCGTACCAATTCTTGGGTATTCAATACTGGAAGTGATACTAACATCTGAAATAATTTATAGGGACTACAGAATGTTAGAGAACTAAGAGATGGCGATTTGGAACTTCATGTTGGCAATTTCAATCGAGTAGCTGTCAAAGCCATAGGACAATATTATCTTCCGCTTCCAAATGGCCTTAATATTATTCTGAACAATTGTTGTTATGTACCTAATATAACTAGGAATAATATCTCTACTTCTCATTTGTATGAAAAAGGTTTTCGTTATAATTTTGACTTTGATTCTGAAAACATTTACATGTTTAAAGATAATGTGTTCTATTTTGAGACTAGTCCCAAAAATGCAATATATGAGATCAATATAAATGGCTCATATGAAAAGCATAATTCAATGTTTAAATTAAATAAGAAAACAAAGTTAGACTCAAATAAAACTTATTTATGGCATTGTCGACTTAGGAACATAAGTAAAAATCACATTGCTAATCTCCAAAAGGATGGGATCTTAGAGTCAACAGGCTCAGAGTCTTTTGATGTAAGTGAATCATGTCTATGTGGCAAGATGACCAAAGCTACTTTTACAGGTGTTGGTGAAAGAGCTTCGAATATATTAGGACTCATACATACTAATGTATGTGGACCTTTTAGAACAATGACCAAAAGTGATGAAAGATACTTCATTACATTTACGGATGATTACATTAGATTAAGATATGTGTATCTCATGAAAAACAAATATGAAGCATTTAATGTCTTCAAGGTTTTCCAAAATGAAGTACAAAATTAACTTAGTAAAAAGATTAAAACCATACGATCAGATCATGGTGGTGAATAATTGAGCTATGAGTTTGATGAACATTTGATGAATTGTGCCATACTGTCACAACTCACTCCACCGGGAACACCTCAGCATAATGATGTCTCGGAAAGGAGAAATCATACTCTACTTGATATGGTGTGATCGATGATGAGTCCTACTTACCTTCCTCATTGATTTTAGGGTTATGCCCTTAAAACCGCAGTTCGAATTATAAAACATGGTCCCAACTAAAAAGGTTAGTAAGACTCCTTACGAGTTATGGCATGGAAAGGTTCCATCAATGTCTTGCTTAAAGATATGGGGTTGTCAAGCATATGTTAAAAGAGAACTTCTAAAAGCTTGAACCTAGATCTCAAAAGTATATCTTTGTAGGATACCTAAAAGAAATCGTAGGTTATTACTTCTTCCAAAAAGATGAAAATCAGGTGTTCATAGCCTGTAAAGCAATGTTTCTTGAAACTAACTTTATCTCGCATAAAGTAAGTGGGAGTCCCATTGACCTCGAAGAAATTCGAGAGACACAACCTTTAGTTGAGAATTATAATCAACAAAGAATTTTTGAACCTGAAATTATCGTTCAAATGCCAAAAACCACACCAATTGTAGGATGCTACAGTGGAACTCGTTAGGAACTTAACAGATTTGGATATGTTATTCCTAAAAAGGAGTTCTTCTTGATGGATCAATGTAAGCCCATCAATTACAAGGCTGCTATTGCAGACCAAAAGTTTGGCAAATGACTTGAAGCCTAGAGAACTGAAATTCAATCCATGAATGAAAACCAAGTATGGGACTTGGTTGACTTACCACCGAACAACAGGGTTGTTGGAAGCAAGTGGATCTTCAAGAAGAAGATCTTCATGACAAAAATGTACAAACTTTCAAAGCACGACTTGTCACGAAAGGATATACTCAAATTCAAGGCGTTGACTATGAAGATACTTTCTAACCAGTTGCTAAGATTAAATCTAATAGGATTATCATGGCCATAGCTACATATTATGACTATGAGATATGACAAATGGATGTCAAAACCGTTTTCCTTAATGGATATCTTGAGGAAGATGTTTATATGGAACAACCTAAAGTTTTTGTCAAGCCAGATAACCTAAAGAAGGTGTGTAAACTGAAGAGGTCAATTTATGGATTGAAACAAGCATCTAGGGCCTGGTATCATCGTCTTGACAAAAACATCAAAAAGTTTGGTTTTTCAAAAAGTCCCGATGAACCATGTGTATACGTAAAGCAAGTGGGAGCCATATTCTTTTTCTAATTCTATATGTTGATGACATATTACTAATTGGGAAAGATATCCCGACATTGAAAGAGACTAAGGCCTACCTTAGTAACTCCTTTCAAATTAAACATCTAGGGGATGATGCATACATACTCGGTATTAGGATCTAAAGAGATAGATGCCAAAGACTCATTTGAGTTAGAGTACATACATTGACAAAATCTTAAAACGTTTTTCAATGGATAACTCGAAACGAGGAATTGTTCCCATACTGTCTGGTATCATTCTTTCTAAGGCTAAAAGCCCTAACTAAATAGGAGATCAAAAGAATGAAACACATACCGTATGCTTCAACGGTTGGTTCAGTTATGTATGCTATGACATGTACAAGGCTAGATGTAGCTTATGCTATTAGTATAACTAGTTGGTTTCAAGATAACCTTAGCAAAAAAACATTGGGTGGCTATAAAGAACATACTTAAGTACTTAAGAAGAACTAAAGATATGTTTCTGGTCTATGGAGGAGTTAAAGAAGAGCTTACTGTAAGATGTTACATTGACGTTGGTTTCAACACTGATCGAGATAACTCACGATCACAGTAGGGATATGTATTCACACTTAATGGAGGAGCCATTACTTGGAAGAATTCAAAGCAAGAAGTGGTTGCACTTTCTACAACAGAATCAGAGTACATAGCTGTGTGTGAAGCGGCTCAAGAAGTTGATTGGATGAAGAAATTCATTGGTGATCTGGATGTTATTCCAAGCATCCAAAATGCCATTGAGATGGTTTGTGACAACACTGGTGCCATTACTATCGCAAGAGAGCTGATGGTTACCAACAAGACCAGACAAATTCAACGAAAATTTAATTTCATTCGTTAGGAATTAGAATTGGGAAATGCACGCATTGAAAAGATTCACACAAATGATAATCTAGCAAATCCATTAATAAAGGCTCTACCTCAAAGCAAGTTTGAGAGTCTTGCAAAAGCAATTGGTCTACGATTAACTAGTGATTGGATTTAAATATGTACTTGACTAATATCTGGATATTCAGCACTATGTAGCAATGATATGTAATCTCCTCTAAATATGATACATCACTTTTGTGTTGAATATTATTGTGTTCTATATTAGCATGTTACTCAATCCTTAAATAATGTAATTATTCAAAATTTGTCCATAGTCAGTCACTGTTGCGGGAGCAACTGTGAATTAAGACTAATATGCATCGGCTTGGATGATTTCAAGAGGTGAAATAGCAATGTGTTGCATCCAAATTCATATGTAATTGTTTGAGAATAACTATTGGAAATAACCCACATCAAGAGTCACTTTATAGATCGATATTATAAGTGAATCTTGATCACAGGTAAATATGTTTATGACTTTCAACCTAATATGCATATTGGAGAACTCAAGTATGGGGATTGTTATACTTTGACATGGTTAAAGGATGTTCGTAACCATGTAGTTATAAAAGCCTTTGTTGGATAGAGCATGAACTATATGAGAGTATGTATGTAGTCAAGATAGGATTTGTTCCTCTTATGTGTAGAGAGTTAGACATCTAAGGTGCCTTTCTTATAAGTTGGATGGAAAATGAGGATGATCACATTCCATGTCTCATATATGATGTATGTAACAAAGAGAATATTGATACACTTACCTTAGACTTCAATTATACCTAGTGATCTCCTGGAATTGGATGTTGATTGATGGCACCCCTTATGTGTTATTAGGCGTAGTAGCGCATTTCTAGACACCAACTATTGTCAATGTTAGTCTATAATGAATCTTGTGCAAGTGGGAGATTGTTAGATCTATATGCCCAAGAATCATTATTGAGTGACATTGCTAATGACATATGATCCTATAGGGTCACACCTTAATCAAGTTGGTACTTATTGAATATTTATTAAGTAATTTGTTATTAATAAATAAATTCAACTCTTGTATTTAATTACAGAAAAATTATTGTTCTATGATAACAATATTGTAAGAAGTAGAAAAAATAGTCTTTATTTGGTAAGGAATCATATAATAAGTCATGTACAAAGTTTTGGATACTTTGGTTAACCATGATTAAATCAAAGGCTAACTCTACCATGGTTAAAGGACTAATGAACATTATTTATATTATTTAGGCCATATGGCCGAAAGTTGTAAGGGTATGGAGGTTGCTTGTCAACCTCTATCATGATGTTCCCCATGCCTTTCCTTTATAGCCTATACTTTTGAATATTATATTTAAGACACCATGCTTAGATGGGGTTATATATAGGGTGTCTTATACATGGAGACGATGCAAGTTTTTGGTCTAGAAAACTTCTTGTTATTTTCTCTTAAACCCGTGAGCAACATAAGAGCTTGAAGCTATGATGTGTATAAAATGCACTGGTTTTATTCCTACTTTTAGTTGATAAATTAAGCACACAAAGGCAGTGAACCTGTCTTTTAGTGGTATAGTTGGATAAGTAGGGTGTCGAACTCAGGGAACGGAAATTAAACTAATAACTAATTTTAACTAAGCAAGTAATAAAAGTAAAAGGGTTTTTCTCTAGTTTTACAAGACTAGAAACTTAAACATACCACGTAAGCACTTAATTAACTAAGCAACTGAGACAAATAACAAATTCACCAAATTTAATAAAGGTTTTCTGTTTAGGTCCAACCAATTCACTCCTATGGTTATTTGTATGATAGATCAATTGTTATTGGTTAACAT
This sequence comes from Lactuca serriola, assembly GCF_051521515.1. Taxonomy (NCBI): domain Eukaryota; kingdom Viridiplantae; phylum Streptophyta; class Magnoliopsida; order Asterales; family Asteraceae; genus Lactuca; species Lactuca serriola. The sequence goes on along the minus strand of NC_136412.1, from coordinate 19,931,041 downwards.
TTATAGTGGTTAGGTTCATGTTCATTACTACTAAACCTTAGACAATTAATCAATTCAAGCAGTGGCCAATTGTTTAAACTAATTAATTTCCTAGTTGAATTATTTGGATTAAATAAGATTTGTAATTGGTTAATCAAGTTGGTGTTTCAATTAACCTCTTGTTTGTTGGTTTCTCAAAAAAGCTCACACATTAATTTACCCATTCTCTAATTAATCCTAGTTTCATATTCATTATTCCTAGGCATATGATAAAGTGTTCACATAAACATATGAGGTTAACAACTAAGAGATGTTCATGCAGCTTAATTGTCTTCCAATTAACAGAAAATAGTTGTGGTTAATGCATACGGTTCTTTAACAAACTTAATTTAATAAGATCACCAATAAACAATCAATCAAAAAGTAATAATTAAACCATAGGAATAACTTGGTCTTCCCCAAACAGAAACAAAAAGAATTTAGTTCATAGTCACAGTAAAAACAAACTCAAAAACAAATTCAACTAGGCTAGACATGCTTAATTCCTAAGATTAAGTGGAATGTATAACCTAAATTGCCTTGATTCTTCAAAGGATCGAAGGTTAGGGTTTCTCAGCTCTCCAAAGGGTTCTTCAATCGCAGGTGCAGCTCCCAAAATGCTAGAAGTCCCCCTCGCCCCCCCCCCCCCCCCCCCCCCCCCCCGCGATTCGGATAAAGACTCGATATTTATAATAATCACCAAATAGGAAATACTCGGCGAGTAGATCGGCCAACTCGTCGAGTAGACGCATGGAATCCATCTTTTTCCAGGAGTCTTGACTTATCTTCGAGAATATTCTTAAGTACTCGCCGAGTAGCCTCGCGGACTCGCCGAGTTCGTGTATTTTTGTTCCTCTTTCTTCATTCTTTGGTCTCTAATTGCTTCTCCTTGTTCCTTTTACTTCCAAGCATGCCTTTTGGACTGAAAACAAAATTTAAGCATTATTAAGTACCTTTTGTCCACATTATGCACATAATTAGCTAAAAATGTATGAAATGTATACTAAACATATGACTAATTATGCAAATATCAAAATACCCCACACTTGACTTTTGCTTGCCCCCAAGCAAAACTGAATTTTAACATATTAGAACCACATATGACAACTCCAATCTAACCCAACCGTTATGCCGAGACCGCAATGCATGCATTTGTGTCTAAAATTTTCCTAAATACCCCCCATACTCTAAATACTCACAATCCTCATAAACATTCGCCCACTCACCCCGAAGTATGCTCATTTTATGCATCCATCCGAATCCATCCGCATAAAACCTCTTATCCTCAAGGTATTTTTGGTTGAGCAACCCAAGAATACATAATCTAGAATTACAATTTATGATACCACATTGGAGCTCTTTGGAATTCTTCACTTTCTCGATAATTTGACCTTTTATTTACTTGAATTCACCACCTTGTTGTTTAATTTTTGGTATCTTCAACTTTTGAATTACTTTAGAATTTCTTCACTTTATTTGCTTCATAATTCTTCAAACTTTTCCTTGTAATTCTCTCTTTTTTTACATGTACCTCACTTTTTCCACTCAAAACCCTACATGCTTAAGCAGGGGCGCTCAACTTCAACCTTTATTGGCTAACGATAATAATTTTCCTGGATACATTTCTGGTACACAATGCTAAATATATTTCATCCTTCAGGCTGAGCAAGGTTGTGTTTTTGTCCCATGATTTCACTAGAATAAGGAGGCCACAAATACACTATAATGTATATAGGCTCAACTAAACATTTGGGTTTTCATGCAATTATCAACACAATTCTAACATGGAATCCTAATTACTTTTTACCAAAATTTTCTAAATTAATTCCTAAGATACATTTTTGGTATGCAAAAATTTTTAAAACAAACCTAAATTAGGATATTAAGATTATCAATTTACTAGAAATTAACCAACCCCCTACCCCATACTTAATTTATGCAATGTCCTCTTTGCATATCATCCAAAAATAAAAATATGAAATATAGAGAGAATTGGAACAAACTCCCCTGGGGTAGCAGTTGTTAGGTTGATATCTCTTCTCTTCAACTCCATCTTCAATTGACTTTGAACATGGGAACAACTCATCTATGTCTTGGTGTCAAAATCTTGTGTGGTAGACATGCAAATAAGTCAAAAATGTTGGACAAAGCTCCTAGAAACCTCCAGTAATGACTCTTCATGAAAAATGGACCAGTACTTCAATGAAAGTGCCCAAAACAGCTCTGGAACTCGAAAAATGTTGATCTACTCGGCGAGTAGAATCGTGTACTCGGCGAGTTTGTTGCCAACTTGCAGTTATATCGTATAATCACCCATGTACTCACCGAGTATAATATGTGCACTCGACGAGTAGGCGCTGTGTTGAGAAAAAATTGTTCAGCTCGTTTTTTCTCGATTAAGGTTCTGAATTGGGATAATTCAGTGACTCTTCCTCTAATTACTTCAGCAACAACACTCTTTATCACTCCCACCTCTAACAGACTCAACCTTAATGACAAAACTTCGCACTCTTATTTGAACATTCCTCACTTCCTCACTTGAACCTCGACCCTTAAAACTTCTATATGCATCCTAACCTTCCAATCCTGAAAAATATGTAACCAAAAGTGAAAGCAATAAAAGTCCTAAAAGAAACAAAATCATCCAAGTTTAACATTTGTTCAAATCAAACACCATAAATAATAAAAACACACAACATAAATTCTTCAATCTTCTTCCTCCATGTAAGCTTCTCCAACTTCACTTCCTCCTCCTTGATTGCCTCTCCTCATCCTTTCCTCCCAATTCATAATATAAGGATAACCGGGTCCAGGTCTTGGGTCGATATTCATTTGTTGGAAGAGATATTCAAATGATTGATTATTATAATTGACCCCTCTGCCAATATCATCCAAGTATCCCGGATACTCAATTTGGTTCCACCCATCGTTCTCTTCCTCCACCGGAATAACCGGTGAATCTTCTCATACCCGCTCACTCCGTTGCCTCACCCGTCGTCCCTGGATCCTCGGGGATAATCGACTCATCTGCATGTGGAATAGAAAAAGAATCACCAAACTTCTCCACAATCATTGCCCTCCTATATAGTGTAGTGTTAAACGGAGGGGGAGAAATGACCGTCAGCGCCCTTGCTTCTTGCAAATCCAATACCCAAAATGATCTTGCAAGCCTTGTGACAAACATCCCTCCATTGATTTTGGAGGTCACCTTCTCGTTAACAGCCCCATCCGCAAGATATTTGGCTATGCAGTAGGGAGCTTGCAGAAAACATCGGGAGTAATAATACTCCAAAGATAGAAGATGTCAAGGGTTGGGACCTTGTCATCGTCCTTCCGCATATTAATAGTGCTGGCGACGAAATGATGGATGAGACGGTGGATCGGTGAACGAATGTGGCTCTTGTGACATCCCCAAAATCTCGGCCAGAAAAGACCGATTTTCATTTATGCTTTTAAAATAATTTTAGAGTAAATCCTTTTGATTTGAAAGAGTTGCAGAATTTGTTCCCAAAAACAAAACATAATAAAACAATGTTTACCAAAGCATTTCATAAAAGAAATGTATTTTCATTATATAATCAAAACTCGGGGTGTCATGTTCCGATACAGACCAATAAGCATAAATGATAACATTACAAGTCATTCAACAAATATATACATATACAGACTTGTAAACAAAACAACTTGATGGTTCATCCATCTTATGCCCTCGCGCCACTTCCTGTAATACAAATAAAACTGAGTGGGTCAGGCTTGGGAGCCTGGTGAGAATATAGGGTTTTCAACCCACAATAAATAATTATATTTAATTTCCACCAACCAACAATAACCCAGTTACCCATTCCCGTTATTCTCACTTTATTTCCCTAAGACAACTAACATAAGGGACCTAGTCTAAGAATATTTCATCGGGGCGACTACACATGCTTCGGGGGTTCCTCAGCAATATTAGTCAAATAAGGCAACCATGAGGGGGATGGAGTACAGCGAATGAACACCTAAGTTCATTAACACCTATAGGTGGCGGACCTGCTAATGTTCCACAAGACTATCTAGAAAAGTCCGCGGTCGTCATCTAAACTCCGCTAGATGACTAAATCAAACAACAACGAGGCCTCTCATCTGTTTATTACACACCAACTATCTACCCATGTTCTACCCAACATATTAGTAGATAAAAATATACATTTTATACATAGTTTAAAAACCTGTATAGCATGCTTTAATCAACACATATTTCACATAACAGATGAGGCACACACACACATAACACGTATTTCATAGACAATTAATCATATCTATGAGATAGAAGAAAGTAACTACACACTCCCACATATAAACAACAATATACTTAATACACTCAAACCATACTTGTATTATTATCGTGTTTATGAAAGGTAGTATACACTCACTTGATCAGAAGATGATCGGACAGCACTACGACTTGCAGAAGTAGTAATCCTCAGCAGATCTGGAAGATCTCTACAAAAATCGAACTTCTCGCGGGCAGAGCTTCGGCTCGGGAACCGCACTTCTCGGGATCTTTGGGATCTCGAGACTTGCTTCGGGGCTCGAAAATATTACCGGGGCTTCGGGGTACTTCTGGCACGCAAATCGAGGCAAAATGGGAGAGAGAGGAGAGAAAAATAGCAAAGGAGTCGGCTGCCTTCAGATCCTATTTATAGAGGCTGGAACCTCGGAGTACGCGGGGCGTACTGCTCCGAAACGTCATTGCTTGCGCATCCGAAGAATCGAGTGCGAATGTCGACATACCTCGGTGTACGTGGGGCGTAGGCTAGTACGCGGGGTGTACTTCGGATGAGTCCGATGACTCGTCTTCGGATAATACCGGTTTTTAATAATTAAATTTAATTATTAATTATTTAATAAACTTCGAAAATTCATATCTTCTTCATACGAACTGCGTTTTCGACGTTCTTTATATCCACGCGAAGGTGAGACTACGCTCTACAACTTTCGTTTAGACTCCGTTGGCTTTTTTTAACTTTATTTTTTTTATTTATTTTTACTAGGCCGGGACAGAAAAACTTTGTTATAAATTTATAACTTCTTCGTTTGACGTCCGTTCTCGCCTAACTTTTCATCGCTTCGATACCAACAACGAGATCTTCAATTCTCGTTTAGATTGTTTCGGCTAAAAACCGCTCGATCTCAAATCGAGTATTTCAGGCTGCATACTGCTAAGCCGAAACTTCGATAAATCATAACTTCCTCATACGAAGTCAGATTTGGGCGTTCTATATATATTCGAAAACCTCGTTTCAACTACTACAACATTATCCAAAGATATCAAGTTTATTTTACACTTAAATTTTGACACTTATTTTTATTCTTAATTAATCAAACTACATAATTAAGCAATTAAGCACAAAACACATAATACTCAAATAATACACTCTTATTATTTCAAAACGGGTTACAAAGGTTAACCTAGACTATTACATTGCTAAAAATGGCAAGCCCGGAAACACAGGCGTTACAATTCTCTCCACCTTAGAATGATTCCGTCCCCGGAATCACACATCAACAAACAAATGCAGATAGCGACTCAACATGTCACTCTCCGTCTCCCAGGTGAGATTCGGCCCATTCGTGTGTTTCCATCGGACAAGCACTAACCCAACCACTTTGCGTCGCAACTTCTTAGTCTTTCGGTCAACAATTGCCTCTGGTTCTTCAATCAACCTTTTGTTCTCATCAATTCACAATTCAGAAATTGGAATTATGTCGGGAACTTCTCCCGTGAACTTCCTCAAATAACACACATGAAAAGTGTTGTGAATTCCGTTCAGTTCTTCGGGTAATTCGAGCTTGTAAGCTTGGTTCCCAATCTTCTGAAGAACTTTAAACGGTCCAATAAACCTTGGACTCAACTTTCCCCTTTTACCAAATCTTATAAGTCCCTTCCACAGCGAGACTTTAAGCAAAATCGAATCTCCAATTTCAAAAGTCATCGGTCTTCGCTTCTTGTCAGCATAGCTCTTTTGACGATCTTGAGCTGCTAACATTGTTTCCCTAATTATTTTCAACTTTTCAGCAGTTTGATGAACCATCTCCAGTCCCATAAACTGCTTTTCCCCAGCCTCAAGCCAACAAGACAGTGTACAACACTTCTGTCCATACAAAGCTTGATAAGGTGTCATCTTAATGCTCGAGTGAAAACTATTATTGTTGGAAAATTCTACCAACGGTAAATGTTCATCCCAATTACCTAGGAATTCCAAGGTACATGCTCTTAGCATATCTTCAAGTGTTTGTATCGTTCTTTCACTCTGACCATCAGTCTGCGGATGGTAAGCTATACTTAAACACAACTTGGTACCCATTTCCTCTTGTAGAGTTTTCCAAAACCTTGAGGTGAAACGGCTATCACGATCTGATACAATCGTTAACGAAACACCGTGAAGCCTCACAATTTCCTTCACATAAGAATTCGCAAGCTTTTCCATAGACCATTTCTCCTTGGCTGCTGTGAAATGCGCACTCTTAGTGAATCGATCAACGACCACCCAAATCATGTCGTGACCATTCTTTATTCTGGGCAGTTTAGTGACAAAATCCATAGCAATGTCTTCCCACTTACCCATAGGCACAGGAAATGGTTCTAAACTCCCGTACGGTTTCTGTTGTTGTGTCTTTACTCTCGCACAAGTCACACACTCGGCCACATACTTTGCAACATCAAGCTTCATCGTCGGCCACCAGTAGTAGGGTTTCAGGTCCCTATATATTTTAGTGCTACCGGGATGAATTGCGTACATGGCCTTGTGAGCTTCTTCCATCAGAAGATCTCTAATTCCCCCTGTCTTAGGTATCCAAATCCGATCTTGGAACACCTTCAGTCCATGACTGTTTACACCGAACACCAATGTTTTGCCTAAACGTTCCCCCTTTCGGTCATTCTTTTCAGAAGCTTCCTCTTGAGCTTTCTTTATACTTTCCACAATGGTTGAGACAACTTCAATTCTCAACGCTCTTGGCCTTTTCCTTTCAAGATTGACTTTCCGACTGAGAGCATCAGCAACAACATTAGCTTTACCGAGATGGTAAAGTATCTCACAGTCATAGTCCTTGAGTAACTCCAGCCAGCATCGTTGCCTCATATTCAATTCCTTCTGATTAAAGAGATATTGGAGACTCTTATGATCAGTAAAAAGTTTGCACTTCGTGCCATAAAGGTAATGCCTCCATATTTTCAGAGCGAAAACTACCGCTGCCAATTCCAAATCATGAGTCGGGTAATTCTTTTCATGCTCCTTCAGCTGCCGAGACGCATATGCTATCACCTTTTCTCTTTGGGTTAAAACACAACCCAATCCAACACCAGACGCATCGCTATAGACAGCAAAGTCTTCAACTCCATCAGGTAGAGAAAGTATTGGTGCCTCACATAGCTTCTTCTTTAGCTTCTTGAATGCTTCTTTATGCTTATCACTCCAAGCATAAGTAGCTCCTTTGTGGGTCAAAGCAGTCAATGGAGTAGCAATCGAAGAAAAGCCTTGGATAAACCTTCGGTAATATCCGGGTAATCCTAAAAAGCTTCGAATCTCCGTGGGACTTTTCGGTTGTTCCAACTTCATTACAGCATCAATCTTTGCTGGATCAACCATTATCCCTTCTTGGTTGACCACGTGATCTAAGAATTGGACTTCACGAATCCAAAAATCACATTTGGAGAACTTTGCATACTGCTTCTCCTGTTTCAAAACTTCTAACACTTCTTGCAAGTGTCTGCCATGCTCCTCCTGGCTTTTCGAGTAAATCAGAATGTCGTCTATGAACACTATCACGGATTTATCAAGGGAAGGATTACAAACCCTATTCATTAGATCCATGAATGTTGCGTGAGCATTGGTTAGTCCAAACGACATAACCAAGAACTCGTAGTGTCCATATTTAGTTCTGAATGCAGTCTTCTCGATATCTTGCTCTCTTACTTTTAGCTGATGATATCCTGACCTAAGATCGATCTTCGAGAAATAGCCCGAACCTTGAAATTGATCAAATAGGTCATCAATCCTCGGCAACGGATATCTATTCTTTATTGTTGCGTTGTTCAGCTCTCTGTAATCGATGCACATCCTCATACTTCCATCTTTATTCTTTACGAACAACACCGGAGCTCCTCAGGGTGATGAACTTGGTCTAATGAAACCTTTGTCCAATAACTCCTGAAGTTGCATCATCAGCTCCTTCATCTCCGTCGGTGCTAATCGTTAAGGTGCTTTTGCTATTGGCGTGGTTCCTGGTAACAAGTCAATTCTGAACTCCACTCGTCTATTAGGTGGTAATCCAGGAAGATCTTCGGGAAATACTTCCAGATAATCACACACCACTGGAATACTCTACATCACCTTCTTTTCCTTCTTAGCATCAATCACGAATGCTAAATATGATGTACATCCCTTGGTCAAACACTTTCTGGCTTTCATTAGGGAAATAATTCCAGAATTCACTCGCCGTTTTTCCCCATACACCATAAACGAATCTTTCCCAGGCGGGTTTACTTTAACTATCTTCTTCTTGCATAAAATTTCGGCATTATTGGCGCTAAGCCAATCCATTCCCAAAACGATGTCGAAACCATTAAGTTCGATAGGCAATAATTCCTCGAGAAACTTATTACCATTAAGGTCGATTAAGATGTTTTTCATACGATGGCTAACAGGTACAAACTTGCCACTAGCAACTTCGACTAATAAAGCATTATCTAGTCTATCAACAGGCAAAGCTAGCTTTCTACCAAACTAATGCGAAATAAAGGAGTAGTTGGCTCCAGAATCAAACAAAATTTGAGTAGGTAATTCGTTTACGAGAAAGGTACCCGAAGCGACATCAGCTTCATCTTTCGCGGCCTCAAGTGTCATCTGGAAGGCTCTCGCTTTCGGCTTTGTTGGAATGTTGGGTCTAGGTGCCTCCTTCTTCTTCGGACAGTCTTTCAAAATGTGCCCCTCTTCATTACAACCAAAACACATCCTTTTGTTGTTCGGACATTCATTGGCAAAATGTCCAACCTTTCCACACTTGTAGCAGGTTACATCCTCGCTACATTTCCCAAAGTGATTTTTCTTAAACTTATCACACCACTTCGCTTCACCTCCTTTTCCTCCAAACTTTTTCGAACCAGATTTCGAAAATTTACCTTTCTTACCGGAACCAAATGTTCCCTCAAACTTTCTCTTCTCACCAACATCAACCTTGTCGGTGGTTCTCCCTTTAATCATGTTCTCAACAGACTTGGCAGCCCAGATAGTTGCCTCTAGAGTATGTGCCTGACGTACTGGCACCTCGTACTCCCATGGGAGTCCCTTTGCATACCGGTCCACCTTTGTCACCTCGTCTGGGACGATACGCAAGGCAAACTCCATCTTATCGGTGAAGCTATTGGTGTATTCATCAACTGACATGCTGCCTTTCGTCAATGTCAGAAACTTGTTCTCTAGTTCCAACAGATTTTGAGCCGAGCAGAACTTGCGCTTGAACTGCACCAAGAATTCTGCCCCTGACAATTGAAGTGGCTCATTAGGGCTTAAAGTCTTCCCTAGAGTGTTCCACCAACGAACGGCTCCACCTCGGAACTGTCGCACTGCATAGATAGTCTGCAACTTACCTCTGCAACCACAAGTCATAAAGGCCAATTCCATCTCCGAGATCCAATCCATAACTCCGATCGGATCCTTCTTTCCATTGAAGGTCGATGGTTTGCAAGTTAGAAAGTTCTTGTACTTGCATCCCATTCCATCATTCCTTCCATCATGGTTATCTTGCCTAACTATCGGTGGGTTGGCTTGACCAATAGACCCACTGAAGTTTCCACCTTCCAAGTGCCCTTCATTTAATTCAGGCTCTTCCACACGAATTGACAGTTCTTCACGACTCTGTTGAAGCAACCGTCTAGTTTCATCCATTTGACGATCCAACATTGTTTGAATCATCATTTGCACACCAGCCATGGTTATTGGCTCAGGTGCTGCTGCTACGACAAGTATTTGTTCAATCACTGGTGGTTGATTCCTGTTTTCATCAGCATTTCCAACTCCACATCTTGTTCTCACCATTTTGATCTACACACCGAATAAGGTGAAATTAGATCCTCAATCACAATAGATATTCAAATCATCCTTATCACTCCGAAACGTTTACATGCTAGTTCTAAATTCGTAGACGTACGCTTAGAATCCTACACACATAAGGTTTCTAGATCCGGTCGGCAACAGACCATAGATCCGAACAAATAATATCATATATGGCAACATATAACATTTAGCACATAAAAGCATTTTAGGCAACTTTCCTAAAATAAACTAGTGCTCGTGTCTAAAATATAACAGACACGCATCTCAAAATTTCACTTAGCATTCTAAGTTTAAGTCTAGAAATCCTACAAATTCCTAGTTCGCTTAAACTAATGCTCTAATACCAACTGTGACATCCCCAAAATCTCGGCCAGAAAAGGCCGATTTTCATTTATGCTTTTAAAATAATTTCAGAGTAAATCATTTTGATTTGAAAGAGTTGCGGAATTTGTTCCAAAAAACAAAACATGATAAAACAATGTTTACCAAAGCTTTTCATAAAAGAAATATATTTTCATTATATAATCAAAACTCGGGGTGTCATGTTCCGATACAGACCAATAAGCATAAACGATAACATTACAAGTCATTCAACAAATATATACATATACAGACTTGTAAACAAAACAACTTGATGGTTCATCCATCTTATGCCCTCACGCCACTTCCTGTAATAGAAATAAAACTGAGTGGGTCAGGCTTTGGAGCTTGGTGAGCATATAGGGTTTTCAATCCACAATAATAATTATATTTAATTTCCACCAACCAACAATAACCCAGTTACCCATTCCCGTTATTCTCACTTTATGTCCCTAAGACAACTAACATAAAGGACCTAGTCTAAGAATATTTCATCGGGGCGACTACACATGCTTCGGGGGTTCCTCAGCAATATAAGTCAAATAAGGCAACCATGAGGGGGATGGAGTACAGCGAATGAACACCCAAGTTCATTAACACCTACAGGTGGCGAACCTGCTAATGTTCCACAAGACTATCTAGAAAAGTCCATGGTCGTCATCTAAACTCCGCTAGATGACTAAATCAAACAACAACGAGGCCTCTCATCTGTTTATTACACACCAACTATCTACCCATGTTCTACCCAACATATTAGTAGATAAAAATATACATTTTATACATAGTTTAAAAACCTGTATAGCATGCTTTAATCAACACATATTTCACATAACAGATGAGGCACACACACATAACACGTATTTCATAGAGAATAAATCATATCTATGAGATAGAAAAAAGTAACTACACACTCCCACATATAAACAACAATATACTTAATACACTCAAACCATACTTGTATTATTATCGTGTTTATGAAAGGTAGTATGCACTCACTTGATCAGAAGATGATCGGACGACACTACGACTTGCAGAAGTAGTAATCCTCAGCAGATCTGGAAGATCTCTACAAAAATTGAACTTCTCGCGGGCAGAGCTTCGGCTCGGGAACCGCACTTCTCGGGATCTTCGGGATCTTGGGACTTGCTTTGGGGCTCGAGAATATTACCGGGGCTTCGGGGTACTTCTGGCACGTAAATCGAGGCAAAACGGGAGAAAGAAGAGAGAAAAATAGCAAAGGAGTTGGCTGCCTTCGGATCCTATTTATAGAGGCTAGAACCTCGGAGTACGCGGGGCGTATTGCTCCGAAACGTCATTGCTTACATATCCGAAGACTCGAGTGCGAATGTCGACATACCTCGGTGTACGCGGGGCGTAGGCTAGTACGCGGGGCGTACTTCGGATGAGTCCGATGACTCGTCTTCGGATAATACCGGGATTTAATAATTAAATTTAATTATTAATTATTTAATAAACTTCGAAAGTTCATATCTTCTTCATACGAACTCCGTTTTCGATGTTCTTTATATCCACGCGAAGGTGAGACTACGCTCTACAACTTTCGTTTAGACTTCGTCAACTAATTTTAACTTTATTTTTATTATTTATTTTTAATAGGCCGGGACAGAAAAACTTCGTTATAAATTTATAACTTCTTCATTTGACGTCCGTTCTCGCCTAACTTTTCATCGCTTCGATACCAACAACGAGATCTTCGATTCTCGTTTAGATTGTTTCAGCTAAATACCGCTCGATCTCAAATCGAGTATTTCAGGCTGCATACCGCTAAGCCGAAACTTCGATAAATAATAACTTCCTCATACGAAGTCAGATTTGGGCGTTCTATATATATTCGGAAACCTCGTTTCAACTACTACAACATTATCCAAAGATATCAAGTTTATTTTACACTTAAATTTTGACGCTTATTTTATTCTTAATTAATCAAACCACATAATTAAGCAATTAAGCACAAAACACATAATACTCAAATAATACACTCTTATTATTTCAAAACGGGTTACAAAGGTTAACCTAGACTATTACATTGCTAAAAATGGCAAGTCCGGAAACACAGGCGTTACAGCCCTTCTATGCGGACGATGGGATGCTTACCCGGTTGGCAATAGTACTCCACCAGGTAGAAGCAACCACTGCTTCGGGGAGATCTTTGTGGCAATTCTCCAAGAAAGCTTCAAAGTCTTCATTCAACATGGTACTTTGCTCATAAATGCCAATCCTCCACGAAAACTCAGCCATGCTGCATTGTCGCAGCTCCCCACCAAGAGAAAAGGAAATCACATTGGGATTATAATACTCACTACCTCCCCAGAATGAGATGGTAGCGAAGAATTCCCAGCGCAATTCAACAAACACCGGTTCTTGGATCTTGAACAATTGTAAGCAACCATCACATATGATGGTAGTATCTCCTACATTGCATTCCTTCACCAAATATGGCGTCAATTCCTCTTCCAGCCCAACATTTCCCAGCCAATCCCAGTCCACTGCATTAGGTAAGTGGATCTCTTTCTGCTTCAAAGCTTCTTACTTGTTTTTGGCGTGGGCTTGAGATGATTTAGAGGTGATGTGACGAAAAGAGAGCCACAGGATGTCTCCTTATTTTTAAACTACCACCCCACACTCTAAGCTTTGCTTGCCCTCAAGAAATCATTTAGAACATATTTTCAGAAGAAGAATGAAACAGATCCTAAGAAATTAAAAAGAAAATAAAGGAAAAATAAATGCAAACTCTAAACTCGGGTTGCCTCCTGGAAGCGCTTCTTTTTAAGGAGTCATTAGCTGGACTCCTCCCATTCTACGTTGCTGCAATTCCTTCCTGCAACAGGAACTCTTCCATTCCTTCATTCCTTGGGACTCCTTCTTCATATCTTTTGACCCTATGTCCATTAACCTTGAAAAGGGTACCATCTTTTGATAATAACTCTATAGCACCATGTGGAAACACCTTCTTCACTAGAAAAGGACCATCCCATCTTGACTTGAGTTTGCCCGAGAAGAGTTTTAGTCTTGAATTAAAGAGCAACACCTTTTGCCCTTCATGAAATTCTTTATTTCCCTTGATTCTCTTGTCATGCCAACTCTTGGTTTTCTCTTTATAAATTAAAGAACTAGTGTAAGCATCATTTCTAAGTTCCTCAAGAGCATTCATTTGCATTAACCGGTTGTTCTTGAGCTCCACCATGTTGAAGTTGCACATTTTTAAAGCCCAAAAAGCTTTATGCTCGATCTCCACCAGTAAATGACATTGCTTTCCATAAACTAGCCTATATGGTGTAGTACCAATAGGTGTTTTGAAAGCTGTACGGAAGGCCCAAAGTGCATCATCTAGCTTATCCTACCATTCTTTCCGATTGCTCCCCACCGATCTCTCCAAGATTCTCTTTAAGGCTCTATTTGTCACTTCGGTTTGTCCACTAGTTTGTGGATGTTAGGATGTAGAAAATTTATGGGTTACCCCATATTTCCTTAGCACATTCTCTAGTTGATCATTGGCAAAATGAGTGCCTCGGTCACTTATAAGGGCTTTCGGGACTCCAAATCTTGAAAATAACTTCTTTAAAAAGCGCACCACCACCCAACCATCATTAGTTGGCAAAGCTTGTGCCTCCGCCCACTTGGATACATAATCCACTTCCACCAATATGTATTTGTTGCCTTTGGACATGGGAAATGGTCCCATGAAATCGATCCCGCACACATCAAATACTTTGCACACTTGAATACTATGTTGTGGCATTTCATTTAGGGATGAAATGTTTCCTGCTCTTTGACATGCATCACATTCTTTGACAAATTGGGCTGCATCTTTAAAAATCATGGGCCAGTAAAACCCAATGTCAAAGATCTTCTTAGCAGTGTAATGTGCTCCATGATGTCCACCCGTGGGCCCGCTATGACAATGCTCCAAAATTTTCCGGCTTTCATTCCCGAACACGCATCTTCGTATGATTCCATCCGCACAGCTTCGGAAAAGGTATGGCTCATCCCAAAAGTAATACTTTATTTCGGAAAAGAATTTCTTCTTTTGTTGGCTGGTAAGATCTTTTGGGATGTATTTGCTAGCTAAGTAATTAGCTATATCTGTGAACCATGACTATTCTCCCACGGTCACCATAATGTAGTCGTCGGGGAAGTCATCTCCAACTCTATCTTCTTGCAATTGCGGGTTTTCAATCCTTGACAAGTGGTCGGCTGCTACATTCTCCATTCCCTTTTTGTCGCGTATCTCTATGTCAAACTCTTGAAGAAGTGGAACCCATCGTATCAATCTTGGCTTGGCATCCTGTTTGGCAAACAAATACTTGATAACAGAGTGGTCAGTAAAAACAGTTGTTTTAGATAAAACTAAATAAGGGCGTAATTTATCAAAAGCATACACCACAACTAATAATTCTTTTTCCGTGGTGGTGTAATTCTCTTGGGCCGGATTTAAAGTTTTACTAGCATAATAAATGGGTCGAACGTGCTTATCAACCCTTTGACCAAGGACAACTCCTAATGCAATGTCACTAGCATCACACATTATTTCAAATGGTAAATCCCAATTTGGTGCAATAATGATCGGGGCATTAGTCAATTTTTCCTTTAAGAATTCAAATGCCTGTAAACACTCTTTAGTAAAATAAAATGGCGCATCCTTTAAAAGCAATTGTGTTAGAGGTCTAGTTATTTTAGAAAAATCTTTTGTAAAATGCCGGTAGAAACCTACTTGACCTAGAAAACTTCTAATGTGCTTCACATTAGTTGGTGGGGGTAATTTGGCAATGGTGTCAATCTTTGCCCGATCCACTTCAATTCCCAATTTCGAAACCTTGTGGCCTAACACTATACCCTCCTTGACCATAAAGTGACATTTCTCCCAATTAAGGACTAAGTCGGTTTTTTCACACCTAGCACGCATTAAGTCAAGATTTGTGAGACAATCATGGAAGGAAGATCCAAAAACAGAAAAATTGTCCATAAAGACTTCCATGAATTTTTCCGCCATATCGTGGAATATGGCTGTCATGCACCTTTGAAATGTCGTGGGTGCATTGCATAGCCCAAAGGGCATGCGTCGGTAAGCAAAAGTCCCACTTGGGCAAGTAAATGTGGTCTTTTCTTGGTCCATTGGGTCTATGGGTATTTGGAAATAACCCGAAAATCTGTCTAGAAAGCAATAATAACTATGACCCGATAATCTTTCTAACATTTGATCAATGAAAGGTAAGGGAAATGGTCTTTACGAGTGGCATCGTTTAGCTTTCGATAATCGATGCACACTCTCCAACCGGTTACCGTTCGTATCAGAATAAGCTCATTCTTTTCGTTGGTTAAGACCGTCATCCCTCCTTTCTTGGGCACCACTTGGACCGGACTCACCCACGGACTGTCGGAAATGGAATATATAATCCCCACATCTAAAGGGTTGACCACTTCCTTCTTGACCACTTCTTGGATATTTGGGTTTAATCGTCTTTCGTGCTATACAACTGACTTTGCTCCTTCTTCCAGATTAATCTTGTGAGAACAATAAGAGGGGCTGATTCCCTTGATGTCGGTAATGCTCCATGCTATGGCCCGCTTTCGCTTCTTCAAAACTTGAACTAGTTCTTCCTTTTTAGATTTGGTAACGTTTTGAGCTCGGATTTTGGGTTCTGTTGGTTGTACTTGCCGAGTGCAGGTAAGGGACTCGGCGAGTTTGCAGCTGAATTCACGAATTCCATTTTTCCTTCGCTTGGGCTCGGCGAGTAGATCGGCACTACTCGGCGAGTTGATCTGTCAGATTATTTCATCAATTCTTCAAACTCAGCTTCTTCCAGCAGCCTCTCGATCTCCATTAAGTCTTTTTCAGCATCAAATTCTTCATCGAAAATTGTGGACTTGTTGGGATATTCACTTTTGCATTCCTCCATTAATTTATCAAGCATGTCAATTGTGAATGCCATGTCATAACTATTCCTTGCATACTTCATAGCTTGATCAACCCCAAAAGTGACTGAATCATCTCCTACCCATAAAGTAAGCTTCGAGTCCCTCATGTCTACTATAGCACTTGCAGTGTTGAGGAAGGGTCTTCCAAGGATGATCGGGACTTGAGGATCCACCTGCATATCTAGAATTATGAAATCTGCGGGAAATACAAACTTGTCCACCTTGACCAGTAAGTCATCACATATGCCTCTTGGAAAAGTGACTTTCTTGTTTGCTAAGTGAATCGCCATACGAATTGGCCTTGGTTCTGGGAGATCCAGCTTCTTGAAGAATATGTCATGAGTTTTACACTTGCTCCCGAATCGGCCAAAGCATGAATGGTAGCCAAGTTACCAAATTGGCAAGGCAAAGTTAAACTCCCCGGGTCACCCTTCTTCTTTGGTAGCTTATTTAGCATGGCAGTTGAGCAGTTTTCATTAAGAACTACCTTTTTCACTTCCTCTATCTTCCTTCTATTCGTGAGAATTTCCTTAAGGAATTTTGCATATTTTGGCATTTGTGCGACAACTTCGATGAAGGGTATGTTGATTTGAAGAGCTTTGATATGATCAAGAAACTTCTGGTACTCCTCTTCCTGCTTCTCTCTCTTAGCTCGGGTTGGATATGGCAATGGAGGCTAATAGGGATTTTCAGGGATCTGATCTTTCGGGTTTGGCAGTGGACTCGCCGAGTCCATATTCTAGACTCAGCGAGTAGGCTCTGTTCCATGAAGATTTTGATTTTGGTCTTGACTTTCTGCATCATCCTTCTGTAATTCTTCGGGTGCTTCATTATGAATAGGGGCTAGAGGAGTGATTATTTTTCCACCTCTTGTTGTTACTATATTTATGTGAGCGCCTCGTGGGTTATTTTCAGTTTTACTAGGAAGTTCGCCCGATGATCTTTGGTTGATTTGTTAAGCAAGTTGCCCTAGCTGTGTTTCTATGTTGTGAATAGATGCTTGCTGGTTTCTAAGCATTGTTCTTGTTTCTTGAATTGCAACATCATGATCACTATGTCTCTTTGCTGAAGCAGCTACAAATTTGGTAAGCATTTCTTCCAAACTTGGTTTTCTTTCTTGAGCTGACTCCTCCTTTTGATAAAAACCTCTTCCTTTCTGCCTATACTTCTCATCCTTAGCCTTCTTGTACTGTTCATAAGGGAGCCACTCTTTCTTTGGTTTTCACCAATCTTCATCATATCAGTCCCCACTTGAGTAACATACTTGCACTTTCTTGTTGCCATTTTCATCTAAGTCGCTGTCTCTAGTAAGATGAGGCCCATTGCAGTTTTCACACCCCACCTGTATAGCATGTATCGTTTGGTCTATTTTGTCCATCCTCCTATCATGTTTTTTAACATGGCCATTACTGCTGATAAGTCTTCTGAAGCTGCATAGGCGGATCCCCTTGTTACATCATTTCTTGGATTATGGTATTCTCTAGAATGCTTAGAGAATTCTTCAATTAGCTGCTTTATTACTGGAGGTTCCTTCTTTGTAAGTGGACCTTGCGAGTCAAGTAGTTGCCTTGTTGTAACATTTACTCCATCATAAAAGATGGAGACTTCTTGATGACTATTGAGGTCGTGATGTGGGCAGTTCCTTAGGAAGGTCTTGTACCTCTCCCAAGCTTCATATAGTGACTCTCCAGCTTGTTGTTCAAAATTAGCTATGGCTTTCTTGAGCTTAGATATCTTGGATGGTGGGCAGAATTGATCAATGAACTCTTCTTTCAGTTAGGCCGATGTAGTAATGGATCTGGGGGGGGGGGGGAGTGACTTGAGCCAATCCTTTGCAGCACCCTTCAAAGTAACCGGAAGCATGCGAAGTAGCTGAGTTTCCCGAGGCACGTTGGGAACATTGAAATAATCAACTACATAATTAACTTCATCCAAGTGCTTATAGGCATCTTCGTGATCTTTGCCAGTGAAAGGGATTTCTTTAAGTAAAGCTAGGATATGACCCTTGAGCTCAAAAGTAGCAGTTGCAGGAATTGTGGGCTACACAAGTCCCGGGCCAGTGTCATCGCGCATCCTCTTCTTCTATTCCCCCATGGGGACTTCATCGATATAAGCCATAGTGATAGCTAAATCGTCCTCAAAATCAGATTCATGCTCGTATGTAGGTTCTTCTTCTTCCTCGGTCTCGTACTGGTGTCTTCTTTAATCGAGTCTTCAATTGTTAAAGAGGCGCTCGATGCTCCTGATTTGCTGCTCTTCTTCTTGTTGAAAACTGACTTGAGGTTCTTTAGTGGCGAATTATTTGAGGAAACGGATTCTCCAATGGCTTTTCCTTTGTTCCTCCTTAGTGTGGATTCCGGGTCTTCGATAGGAGGAACCAGAGGTGTATCAGTCCTCGGGTCATGAAACAACTACAAACAAAGAAGAAAAACACGTAAAAAGAACAAAAAGCTGAAACAGAACGAAAACGGAAAAAATTTGGCAAACAGCAGGCAACTCGCCGAGTAGGTGCGATTGCACTCGGCGAGTATCCTGTTTACAACTAAAAAAAGTTAAAATTAATTAAAAGACTTCTACAAAGAACTAATAATTTCTAAAACCTAACCTACTTACTGTATTACTGAAAAATAACTTTGTGCAAGAAAAACTCACACAAAGGATCGATAAAATTAGGAATTAGACTTAATTTTAGAGCCGTTCCCCGGCAACGGCGCCAAAAACTTGATGTGTATAAAATGCACTGGTTTTATTCCTACTTTTAGTTGATAAATTAAGCACACAAAAGCAGTGAACCTGTCTTTTAGTGGTATAGCTGGATAAGTAGGGTGTCGAACTCAGGGAACGGAAATTAAACTAATAACTAATTTTAACTAAGCAAGTAATAAAAGTAAAAGGGTTTTTCTATAGTTTTACAAGACTAGAAACTTAAACATACCACGTAAACACTTAATTAACTAAGCAACTGAGACAAATAACAAATTCACCAAATTTAATAAAGAGTTTCTGTTTAGGTCCAACCAATTCACTCTTATGGTTATTTGTATGATAGATCAATTGTTATTGGTTACCAATTATAGTGGTTAGGTTCATGTTCATTACTAATAACCCTTAGATAATTAATCAATTCAAGCAGTGGCCAATTGTTTAAACTAATTAATTCTCTAGTTCAATTATTTTGATTAAATAAGATTTGTAATTGGTTAATCAAGTTGGTTTTTCAATTAACCTCTTGCTTGTTGGTTTCTCAAACAAGCGCACACATTAATTTACCCATTCTCTAATTAATCCTAGTTTCAAATTCATTATTCCTAGGCATATGATAAAGTGTTCACATAAACATATGAGGTTAACAACTAAAAGATGTTCAAGCAGCTTAATTGTCTTCCAATTAACAGAAAATAGTTGTGGTTAATGCATAAGGTTCATTAACAAACTTAATTTAATAAGATCACCAATAAACAATCAATCAAAAAGTAATAATAAAACCATAGGAGTAACTTGGTCTTCCCCAAACAGAAACAAAACGAATTAGTTCATAGTCACAGTAAAAACAAACTCAAAAACAAATTCAACTAGGCTGGACATGCTTAATTCCTAAGATTAAGTGGAATGTATAACCTAAATTGCCTTGATTCTTCAAAGGATCAAAGGTTAGGGTTTCTTAGCTCTCCAAAGGGTTCTTCAATCGCGGGTGCAGCTCCCAAAATTCCAGAAGTCTCCCCCCATTCGGATAAAGACTCGATATTTATAATTATCACCAAACAGGGGATACTCGGCGAGTAGATCGGCCACCTCGCCGAGTAGATGCATGGAATCCATTTTTTTCCAGGAGTCTTGACTTATCTTCGGGAATATTCTTAAGTACTCGCCGAGTAGCCTCGCGGACTCGCTAAGTTAGTGTATTTTTGTTCCCCTTTCTTCATTCTTTGGTCTCTAATTGCTTCTCCTTGTTCCTTTTACTTCCAAGCATGCCTTTTGGACTGAAAACAAAATTTAAGCATTATTAAGTACCTTATGTCCACATTATGCACATAATTAGCTAAAAATGTATGAAAATGTATACTAAACATATGACTAATTATGAAAATATCATGCTATTTCTTATTTTGAATACATTACTTGCTTTTGGTGCTCATTAAGTGTGCATTTGAGCTAGTCCATGATGATTTTGTTTTTGTGTTTCAGAGACACTATGGTGATTACCCGCAACAATCCCGGGGTGGTGGTACCAATGACGACGAGATCGACATGATCATTGATGAGGAGGTGGCCGTAGCTATTAGAGAGGCCATTCCTGAGATGTTCAGGTCTATTAAGACCACATCGACTGAGACTTTTGATGAACGATATGCTGTTGTCCATGAGGCTGCTGCTACCGCAACCTTGGTAGCTGTAAGGCCACATGGGAGTGACTCGTTGTTGTTTCGAGAGTTTAGCAAGACGAAGCCACCAGAGTTTGACGGGACCCAGGACCCGAATTCTGCTATGAGATGGATCTCCGACATTGAGGGATGTTTCTATATGCGTTCATGCCCGAAGCACTTGAGAGTTTGGTTTGCACTGAACTAGCTTTGCTTGGGAGGGAAGGACTGGTGGAAGTTCGTGACGACTGATTTTACTCCGGCGAATCATGCTGCAGTGACTTGGGAGAGGTTTACCTAGTTGTTTAGAGATGAGTATTTTCCCCAGGTGGAGAGGGAACGATTGGCCCAGGAGTTACTGTCTTTCAAGCAGAAGAGAGAAACAATGAAAAAGATTACAAGGATGTTTCATGAGAGGGCGTTGTTCTGCCCTAAGCACATGTCAACTAAGCAGGTACATGTGAGCTGATACTTGAGCATTTTTAGGAAGGATATTCGGGAGTTCATGGCGAACTGATCATATCGGACATTGGCTGAGTTACAGACCAATACCAGGAGGAGACACATTGAGCTAGAGATTCAGACCAGGGAGGAGGGAGAGTCTCCTCAACTCACTCAGGGTCTAACCCAGGCTTCTGCTCCTGCTGCTTTGTGCGTTACTGATGGTCGGTCGGAGTAGGACGAGGCTTTGAGAGCTCATGGGAGGGCATTCCAGCTGATTGCGGAGGAGGTTCATGCTGCACCTGATGTTGTTGCCAGTACTTTTCTTGTGAATTTTGTGCTTGCCTTGGTGTTATTTGACTTGGGTGCGAGTCGATCTTTCGTGTCCTTATCCTTTAGTCGTCATATTAGTATTAGACACGAGGCATTGAGTCGACCGATGAGGGTTTCCATAGCCGATGAGCATGCGGTTATTGCCACTGATGTATTCCGGGGATGTGTTTTAGAGATTTTCAATGTTGAGTTTCCGATAGATCTGGTGCCAATAGCGATGGGTGATGTCGGTGTCATAGTGGGCATCGATTGGTTGAGCCGGTTTGGATTCATGATTGACTGTGAGCTTCAGATGGTGACCATTCGAGACCCTTGTGGGGAAGTAATTACTGTTTATGGCAAGGGAACTAGATCATGATCAACTTTCTTCTCTGCTGCTAGGGCGAGGCAGAGTCTACAGTAGGGATACATGTGCTTTTTAGCATATGTGATAGATACACGAGTTGCCACTGAGAGGCCGAGTTTTGTTTCTGATGTGCCAGTAGTATGTGAGTTTCCAGACATTTTGCTCGAGGAATTGTCGGGTGTGCCTTTTGAGAGACAGGTGGAGTTCAGGATCGATCTGATTCCCGGGGCGACGCCTATTGCCAAGGCACCTTATCATCTTGCGTCACCTGAGATGCAGGAGTTATCCTCGCAGCTCCAGGAGTTGTTGGGAAAGGGTTTTATTAGGATAAGTAGCTCATCGTGGGGAGTGCCGATCCTTTTTGTCAAGAAAAGGATGGTTCACATTGGATATGTATCGACTACCAGGAGTTGAACAAGTTGATAGTCAAGAACTGTTATCCACTACCGAGGATCAACGATTTGTTGGATCAGTTGTAGGGGGTGTCTTGGTTTTCTAATATTGATTTGAGATTTTGGTATCATCAGATGAGAGTCTACGAGGAAGATATCCAGAAGACGGCCTTATGGACTCGTTATGGGCATTACGAGTTTGTGGTGATGCCTTTCGGGCTTACCAATGCACCGGCAATGTTCATGGACCTCATGAACCGAGTGTGTAGGCCAATGTTGGATCGGTCAGTGATCGTGTTCATTGATGACATTTTGGTGTACTCAATGTCTAGGGAACAATACGAGTATCATCTTTGGGAGATTATTGGGGGTGTTGAGGATGAAGAGGCTTTATGCCAAATTCTCCAAGTGTGATTTATTGTTACGAGAGGTCCTGTTTTTTGGTACACATCATTAACCAGAATGGGATTTTGGTCGACCCGGCCAAGATTGAGGCAATGATGCGATGGGAGGTGCCGAGATCCCCATCCGAGATCAGGAGTTTTTGGGGTCTGGCAGGTTACTATCGGAGGTTTATTAGAGATTTCTCCAAGATTGTTGTTCCTCTCAGTGGATTGAATAGGAAGGTTATTACCTTTGTTTGGGGGCCTGAGCAGTAGGCTTCATTCAAGACTCTTCGCCAGAGATTGTGCGAAGCACCAGTGTTAGCCCTTCCGGAGGGAGTAGAGGACTTCGTAGTCTACAGTGATGCATCAATTTCGGAAATGGGTACCATGTTGATACAGAGGAGGCATGTGATATCATATGCGTCGAGACAGCTAAACCCTCACGAGACGAGGTATTCCACCCATAATTTGGAATTGGGGGCGGTGGTATTCCCCCTCACGATTTGGCGCCACTATGTTTATGGTGTCCGATGTACCATATACACGGACCATAAGAGCCTAAAATACCTTATGGATCAGCCCAAACTGAATATGAGACAGTGAAGGTGGCTAGATGTAGTGAAAGATAATAAATGTGAGATTTTGTATCACCCTAGCAAGGCTAATGTGGTAGCCGATGCCCTAAGTTGTAGGGCAGCAAGTGCTCCGATCCGAGATGTGTGTATCAGGATGAAGGTGATGTCTCCAGTCTTAGATCCCATCTGAGAGGCCCAAGCGGTGGCCATGAGACCAGATAACTGTAAGAAAGAGTGGGTGATTGGGCAGATTTCTGAGTTTGAGACTGATAGTCGGGGGCTTATGACCTTCCATGGGCGGATATGGGTGCCATATACGGGTGGGGCTTGATGTATTCTGATGGAGGAGGCCCATAGGTTTAGATTTTCGATCCATCCTGGGGCCACAAAGATGTATTTTGACTTGAAAAAGGATTATTGGTAGCCCTGTATGAAGAGAGATATGGAATGGGTAGTCAAGAGATGTTTGACCTATTGTTAGGTCAAGGCAAAGCACCATCGTCCCCATGGCAAGTTGCAGCCTTTGGAGACTTCCCTGTGGAAATAGGAACATATCTCATGGATTTTATTACCAAGTTACCAAGGACTGCTCGAGGTGTCGATGCGATATGGGTGATAGTAGATCGGCTGATGAAGAGTGCTCACTTCCTGGATATAATTGAGTGCTCTTCTGCGGAGAAATTGGCCAAGGTCTATGTTCGAGAGGTGGTGAAACGACATGGTGTATCAACATCGATAGTGTCGGATCGGGATGTGCGTTTTACTTCCAGGTTCTGGAAGAAATTTCATGAGGAGTTGGGTACCCGACTGCATTTCAGCGACGCATACCACCCATAGACATACGGGCAGAGCGAACGAACGATCTAGATGCTTGAGGACATGCTACGTGCATGTGTTATGGGTTTCGGTGGGAGTTGGGACACTTACTTGCCCTTGGCTGAGTTTTCATACAACAACTGCCATCACTCTTGTATCGGTATGACTGCCTTTGATCTTTTATATGGGAGGAGGTGGCGGACTCCCATCTGTTGCGGATAGATCGGGCAGAGAGTGATGGGGAGCACTAAGATAGTGCTTAAGATGACAGAGCAAATCCAGCAGGTCAGACAGAGGTTGCTGATGGCGTAGAGTCTTCAGAAGAGTTACATAGATCCGAGACGTTCCATGCTAGAATTTCAGGTCGGTGATTTTGTCCTCCTAAAAGTATCCCCATGGAAAGGGTGATCTGATTCAGAAAGTGGGGAAAGCTGGGCCCTAGATACATTGGTCCTTTTAGAGTGATTGCTCGAGTGGGTAGGGTAGCATATTGGTTGGAGCTGCCTGCATCGTTGAGCTTGAGCCAGATCCATAACACCTTCCATGTGTCCCAGCCGAGGAAGTGTGTAGCCAACGAGACGACATGGGTCTCGTTAGAGTATATTCAGGTTGATGATAGCTTGAACTACATTAAGAAGCCAGTGGCGATTTTAGATAAGAAGGTGAAGGTCTTGAGGAATAAGAAGGTGATCTTGTTGAAGGTTTAGTGGCAGCATCGGAAGGGATCCGAGTAGACTTGGGAGCCGGAGTCCGAGATGCGTGAGCAGTACCCAGAGCTGTTTCCAGAGGATGACTTCGAGGGAGAAGTCTGATTCTAGTGGGGGAGAATTGTAACATCCTGACTCCCAGGAATTTGAAGAGTCAATGATTTGTAACAAGAAGGATACCTTAGATCCGACATCTATTTTGTTGTAGCAGAAAATTTAAGGCGGAGTTTAGACCGATCATTGAGTACGAGAGCTACATGATTTACTCACGAGGTGAGTCTTCTCACTATATTTACCCGAGTGGTAATAGAGTGTGACCGAAGGGTCTTATCAGAGTTATTGAACGAAGGGTCTTATGTACTTACACTGAGTTATGTGATATATTATGCATTCTGTCTTTGTGATTTATGTTTTATATTATTTTGTGCCTTATTGAATTAGGACCGGAGGGTCCAAACCGAGTTATGAGACCGAGGGTTTTCACTGAGATACCAGACTGCAGGGTCCAACCTAAGTTGTGAGACCGGGGTGTCTTCACTGAGACACATGACTGGTCTAGCCTCCGCCTAACACATATGAGAATTATCCCTAATTAATCATGGCTCTCAATAAGCTAAACTAACCCTTCCACAAACTCACAGAAGGGTAAAAGACCATTTTTCCCCTTAATGGCCTTAATAGTCCACCAATTGACCAAACCCTAAAAGTCAACCAAAAGTCAACAGTAGAGAGTACACTGCGCATACCAGCTGACTATGTTTGGCGTACTCTGCCGTCATGTGTGCATCGGGTATGCTCGACCCCTACGTTGCACGTACTGGGATTATGCCCAACGTACATCCCAGTTTCACTCTTCTCACTCATTTGGTCTTAATCAGTTAAGACCTTGGCTCATATCACATATCTGGACTCCCTAATAGCTCTTATTCCATAAAGTTAGTGACTTTAAGCCTTTGCATGGCTGGAACGGTCACAAGCACATAAAACACTCACTCTCTTATCTCAAAAGCCCATATCTTATGCGTGGCTTGATTCTAACATCTATGATCGGATTTTTATGACACTACACCACTAAATACACTAAAAGGGGGTTGATCATAGTCTTTGGAGTTAAATATCACATAAAGTCTCCAACTTTTGGGACAAAACCCTAAAATACACTACTAAAATGCAAAAATAATAAGAGTGAGAAAGATTTGAGCTATATACCTCAAAATGAAGCTCCACAATCAGATAAGCTTAGTTTCAAAGCTTGGAATCCCACTCCTTCTTCTTCAAGGCTCCTTCTTCACTCCAAAGAAACACAAGAACACTACCAAGGCTCTCAAATGCACTCACAAGTACTAAGAATGAAAACTTGGGTTTAAGAGGGTTAGTGTCTAAGAATGGTGGCAAGGAATCAGGCCATCATAACCTTTATGTGGGGGACTCACCCTAAATTAGGGTTTTCACTTTGGGCCTAGTACGCCCAACCTACTAGGTGGCTTCCGCGTCAAATGCATGCATATGAGTACGTTGAGCTTACACTCGCTTACGCCCCGCGTACTCATTTGCCACCTTTTCTCATAAAGGGACTAAAATGGACAAGTACTCAAAAGACCAAGGGTTATAAGGTATACCTGGGCTTGGGATGTTACAAATCCCCCCCCCCCCCACTAGAATCAGACTTCACCCTCGATGTCATGCTCCAAAAATAACTCGGGATATTGCTCTCGCATCTTTGACTCTGGCTCCCAAGTCGAATCGGACCCTTTCCTATGTTGTCACTGGACCCGGACCTGGGGCACCTGTTTGTTCCTCAGGTCTTTCACCTTTCGATCCAAAATCCCGATTGGCCTCTCAATGTAATTCAGGCTCGCATCCACCTGAATGTCCTCTAGGGGTACCACAACCGTCTCATTGGCTACACACTTCCTCAACTGCGACACGTGGAAGGTGTTATGAATCTGACTCAAATCTGTAGGTAGCTCCAACCGGGATGCTACCTTACCCACCCCAACGGTCACTCTGAAAGGGCCAATGTATCGGGGCCCCAACTTGCCCCGCTTCCTGAATCGAATCACCCCTTTATGAGGGGATATCTTAAGGAGTACCAAAACTCTGACCTGAAACTCCAACTCGGATCGTCGCCTATCTATATAACTCTTTTGGCGAATCTGGGCCGTCCGTAACCTCTATCTGACCTGCTGAATCAACTCATTTGTCTTCAGCACTATCTCAGTGCCATCACATCACTCGCTGCCCTACCTTTTCCCAGTAAATGGGAGTCCAACACCTCCTCCCATAAAGAAGCTCAAAGGGATGCATACCAATACTCGAATGCTGGCTATTGTTGTAAGAAAACTCAGCCAATGGCAAATAAGTGCCCCAAATTCCTCCAAAAAATCCATAACACATGCATGCAGCATGTCCTCAAGCGTCTGAATTGTCCGTACACTCTACCCGTCTGTCTGTGGATGGTATGCTGTACTAAAGTGTAACCGGGTACCAAATCCTCATGAAATTTCTTCCAGAACCTGGATGTAAAGCGCATGTCTCAATCTGAAACAATCGAGGCTGGCACTCCATGCTAAGGTACCACCTCTCTCACATAAATCTGGGCCAATCTCTTTGTAGAAGAGCTCTCACTGATAGCAAGGAAGTGAGCGCTCTTTGTCATCCAGTCCACAATCACCCATATCGCGTCAACTCCATGCACAGACGTCGATAACTTGGTGATAAAGTCTATAGAAATCTATTCCCACTACCACTGGGGAATCTCAAGAGGCTGCAACGGACCATGAGGTCGTTGGTGCTCTGCCTTAACATGGCAACAAGTCAAACACCTCTCTACCACCCATACTACGTCCCTCTTCATACAGGGCCACCAACAATCTCACTTTAGGTCCAAAAACATCTTAGTGGTCCCTGGGTGGATCGTGAATATCGATCTATGTGCTTCCTGCAACAATACATTCTGAGCTCCACCTGTGTAGGGCACCTAAATCCGCCCATGGAAGGTCATAAGCCCACGATTGTTCGTCACAAACTCGGAAACCTGCCCAATTACACGCTCTCTCTTGTGGTTCTCCGGCTTCACAGCCTCCACCTGAGCCTCTCAGATGGTATCTAAGACTGGAGTCATCACCGTCATCATTATACACACATCTCAGATCGGAGCACACTCAGCTTTGCGACTGAAGGCATCGACTACAACATTAGCCTTGCGTGGGTGATATAAGATCTTGCAGTCGTAGTCCTTCACTGCATCCAACCATCTCCTCTATTTCATATTTAGGTTAGGCTGATCTATCAGGTATTTCAGACTCTTATGGTCCGTGTATATGGTATATCGGACACCATAGAGATAGTGGTGCCAAATCATGAGGGCGAACACCACTGCCCCTAACTCTAAATCATGAGTGGGATACCTCGTCTCATGAGGCTTTAGCTGCCTTGATGCATATGCTATCACGTGACCCTTTTGCATCAACACTGCACCTATCCCTGAAATAGACACATCGCAATAGACTATGAAGTCCTCCACTCCTTCCGGAAGGGCTAACACCAGAGCTTAGCACAATCTCTGACGAAGAGTCTCGAATGATGCCTGTTGCTTAGGCCCCCAAGAAAAAGTAATGCCTTTTCGGGTCAAACTGGTGAGAGGAACCACAATCTTGGAGAAATGTTTGATAAATCTCTGATAGTAGCCGGCCAATTCCAGAAAACTCCTGATCTCGGATGGGGATCTCGGCACATCCCATCGCATAACTTCCTCAATCTTGGCCAGATTGACCAAAATCCTATTCTGATTAACGAGATGTCCCAGGAACTAGACCTCCCTTAACCAGAAATCACACTTGGATAATTTGGCATACATCCTCTCCGTCCTCAATACCCGAAGAACTTCTCGTAGATGCTGCTTATGCTACTCTCTGGACCACGAATATACTAAGATGTCATCGATGAATATGATCACCGACCGGTCAAACATAGGCCTGCACACCCGATTCATGAGATCCATGAATGCTGCCGGTGCGTTGGTGAGCCTGAAAGGCATCACCACACACTCGTAATGCCTATAACGATTTCTATAGACCGTCTTCTGAATATCCTCCTCCCGTTCTCTCATCTAGGGATATCCAGATCTCAAATCAATCTTGGAAAACCAAGATGCTCCCTACAACTGATCGAACAAATCGTTGATCCTCGGAAGTGGATAACGGTTCTTGACCGTCAGCTTGTTCGAATCCTGGTAATCAATACACATCCGGTGTGAACCATACTTTTTCTTAACAAAAATGATTGGCGCTCCCCACGACAAGCTACTCGGTCTGATAAGTCCCTTCCACAATAACTCCTGGAGCTATGAAGATAACTCCTGCGTCTCTGGTGGCACAACTCGATAAGGTGCCTTGGCAATAGGCGCCGCGCCTGTAACTAACTCAATCCGAATCTCCACCTGCCTCTCGGGAGGCACACCTGGTAACTCCTATGGAAAGACATCTGGGAACTCGCAAACTATTGGAACCTTGGAGATAGAACTCGGCCTCTCTGAAACAATCCGCGTATCCATCACATATGCTAGAAAACCCATACAACCCAGCTGTAAGCTCTGGCTTGCCCTGGTAGTAGAGTAGAAGGCTGACCCAGATCTGGTACCCTCTGCATATACTATAAGCACTCACCCACTAGGGTCTCGTATAATCACCAACTGATGATCGCAATTGATCATGGCTCCAGAACGGCTCAACCAATCCATGCCCACGATGACACAGACATCACCCATCGCAATCGGTACTAGATCAATCGGAAACTTGACACCAAAAGTCTCAAGTGTACATCCTCAGAACACATCAGTAGCAAAAAATGCATGCTCGTTAGCTATAGAAACCCTTAAGGGTCGACGCAATGTCTCACATCAGATGTTCATGTGATGACTAAAAGCTAAGGCACGAAGGATCGACTCGCACCCGAGTAAAATAACACTAAAGTAGGTACATAACTCACACAGAATGTACCTAATATAACACAGAATAAGCACAATAAATCTCTAAATAAATAAATAAGGAAATATGTACCAGCCATGACATTTGGTGCTGCGCCGATCTCCTCCGGTGTCAGCTGAAAAGCTCTCCCACTAGCCCTAGGAACCTCGGCCTTCACCGACTGACTATCAGCAACATGCAAAGCAGTATGTGCAGATCCTTGTGTTGATCCGTGATGAAGTTGGGGGCACTCGGCCTTCCGGCGCCCGTTCTGGTTACAGTGGAAGCAAACTGCAAACCGCTTGGGGAAATCCTTCGCCATATGCCCCTCCTTGTCACATTTGTAGCAAATCCCTGCTCGGCACGACCCCTCGTGACTCTTGTTGCAGTTTCCACTTGTGCATCCCTTCTGACCCCAGTCCTCGCATTAGCATGTTTAGCCCGCTTAGCTGTCGGCTGCGACTATGCCGACCTCCTCTCTCTTCCCGAAGACTCCGCATGCTCCCTAGCCTGAGTCTCCAGCTCGATCTCCTCCTCCTGGCATTTTCCTGAAGCTCAGAAAATGTCCGATAAGATGAGTTCCTTACGAACTCTTGAATATTCCTCCTCAGAATGCTCAAATACCAGCTCATGCACGCCCGCTCTGCCAACACATGCTCAGGGCAGAACAGTGCCCTCTCGTGAAACATCCACGTAATATCATTCACCGACTCTATCTTTTGCTTGTGAGACAAAAACTCCTGGGCCAACCGTCCCCTCTCCACTGATGGAACATAATCATCTTGAAACATCACAGTAAATCTCTCCCAAGTCACTACAGCTTGCTCTGAAGGAGTAAAACTGGTAGTCACAAAATTCCACTAGTCTTTCGCTCCCAAGCGAAGCTGGTTCAGCGCGAATCGTACCCTAAAATGCTCTGGGCATAAACAAGTGTAGAAACACCCCTCGATGTTAGAGATCCATCTCATTGCAGCAATCGAATAATGAGTCCCATCAAACTCTGGTGGCTTCGTTTTGGTAAACTCCCGATACAACAACGAGTCACCTCCTTGTGGCCTCGCAACAACGACAACTGCGGTGGCTGCAGCAGCAGCCGCCTCAGAAACTGCAGCATATCACTAGTTAAACTTCTCAATCAAAGTGGTCTTAATAGACCCAAACATCTCTGGAATAGCCTCTCGTATGGTTGCGGCCACCTTGTCATGAATCATCATGCAAATCTCATCATCGCTAACTCCACTGCTCCCCAGGGTGTGGCGTGTACCCACCATGATGTCTCTGAAACACAACACAAAATCATCAGAGACTCGCTCGAGCATACTCACACTCGACTACTCATCCCTACTTGGTCCTTAACATCCTAAGGATTCCTACTTGGATTGCATACAGATCGGGTGCTTTCAGTAGTACGGACCCAATACTGCCTTCCACACCCCGCGTGTAGTCACCCTAAGTCCTCCTCCCATGATTCTAATTCACAAATACTCTATATCTCACGAATCACAGACTACTCTCTCTGAAGATCCCTCTCAAAATCATCTAAGTATCTCTTCCTAGATTATCTCCTGACTCAGAACTCAGCACGTACTCAAGCAAATAATAGATAACACAGATCAAAATCATTTCCTAGGCTAAGGCATCACTAATCAGGCAACTGTAGCCCTAGAATATGAAATACTTAGCCTGCCCTCTAGCATGAAATTCTAATAAAATACTTCATAAATATCTCATAACACAAAAGTAAGGGTATTTTTGGGAAACAAACGTTCGGGCTCTGGCTGATTCTACACACCGCTCCAACTCGTTTCCTCTTAGTACTCTTTCTCGTTTTAGAAAATTATTTTTTTGAAATTTATTTCTCAAATCCTCAGTTTGAGTCCAAACACACTTGGAGGTGCATCCGAATCCCTAAAACCAAGGCTCTGATACGAACTTGTAACAACGTAAAATTTTAAACCTAGTTTTCAATTTAAAAACAAATTTATCTCAATCATAAAATCACAAAATGTCACAATGTCAAATCATCAAACCTCATATCCAAAAACTATATATATATATATATATATATATATATATATATATATATATATATATATATATATATATATAATCCAGGATCCTTAAAAAACAAATCTTCAAAGCGAGTATGTGTACAATCAAGCCGGTGCCTTCCCCTGATGCTGAGAAGTACCTGAAACACATACCCATAACACGGTAAGCACGAAGCTTAGTGAGTTCCCCAAAATACCACACACATAACATTAGCCACTCGAGGCTAACTCAATATGACCCTCTAGTCAATGTGTTCCAGTGGAGACCCTCCGGTCCCACAACTCGGGTGGATCCTCCCGCCCTAACTCAATAAATTCATAACAATAAACATAAACCGTAAAGATAAAATGTAGAGTTTCACAACACACAGATAAAAACATAAGACATCACAATCACACAAAGATACCACTCATGGTAAGTATA
Source organism: Lactuca serriola (assembly GCF_051521515.1). Lineage (NCBI taxonomy): Eukaryota > Viridiplantae > Streptophyta > Magnoliopsida > Asterales > Asteraceae > Lactuca > Lactuca serriola. The sequence goes on along the minus strand of NC_136412.1, from coordinate 19,898,830 downwards.
GTGAGAAGACTCACCTCTCATGAAATCGGCTAATCTCGAACTCAAATCACCGGTCTAGTCTCCGCCTAACATACATGGCAATTATCCCTAATTAATCATGGCTCTCAAAAAGCTAAACTACGCCTTCCACAAACTCACATAAGGGTAAAAGACCGTTTTACTCCTCAATGGCCTTAATAGTCCACTAATTGGCCAAACCCTAAAAGTCAAACAAAAGTCAAAGGCAGAGAGTAGGCTGCACGTACCAGCTCACTACATTGGACGTACTCTACTTTCATGCATGCATTGGGGATGCTCGACCCCTACGTTGTGCGTACTGGGATTACGCCTAATGTACATCCCGATTTCACTCTTCTCACTCATTTGGTCTTAATCAGGTAAGACCTTGGGTCATATCACAAATATGGACTCCTTAATGGCTCTTATTCCATAAAGTCAGTGACATTAAGCCTTTGCATGGCTGGAATGGTCACAAGCACACAAAACACTCACTCTCTTATCTCAAAAAGCCCATATCTTATGCATGGCTTGATTCCAACGTCTAAGATCGGATTTTTATGACACTAAATATACTCAAAGGGGGTTGATCATAGTCTCAAAGGGGGTTGATCATAGTCTAAGATCGGATTTTTATGACACTAAATACACTCACCACTAAATACACCCAAAGGGGGTTGATAGTAGTCTCTGGAGTTCAATATCACATAAAGTCAGCAACTTTTGGGACAAAACCCTAAAATACTCTACTAAAATGCACAAATCAAAAGAGTAAGAAAGCTTTGAGCTTTATACCTCAAAATGAAGCTCTACACTCAAATAAGCTTAGATCCAAAGCCTAGAATCCCACTCATTCTTCTTCAAGGCTCCTTCTTCACTCCAAAGAAACACAAGACCACTCCCAAGGCTCTCAAATGCACTCACAAGCACTAAGATTGAAAACTAGAGTTTAGGAGGGTTAGTGTCTGAGAATGGTGGCTAGGAATGAGGCCATCATAACATTTATACAGAGGAGTCACCCTAAATTAGGGTTTTCACTCTGGAGCTGGTACACCCAACATACTAGGTGGCTTCCGCGTCAAATGCACAAATGTGAGTACGCTGAGCGTACACTTGTGTACGGCCCACGTACTCATTTGCTACCTTTTCTCATAAAGGGATTAAAATGGACATGTGCTCAAAAGACCAAGGGTTACAAGGTAAACCTGGGCTTGGGATGTTACAAACGATCGTTAGGCTTGGTTGTGAATGGAGTGCTTTGGAATTCAGCACTCATTTTGATTTGGAACTTTTGTTGCACAAATCTATATTTTCTTACTGAAATGATGTACCTTTATAAACCTACGAACTCACAAACTATATTATAGTTGACCCTCGTTTTTGCATGCTTTTCACGGGATGATTAGTGATCAAAATTAGACATCAACATTAATTTGCACTTGATGTTTCCTTTGTTATGTATTAGACTTTGTAGTAGGGAATTAAAATGTATTTTTTTTGAATATGATGTAAAATTAAAATGCTCAATGATTATGGTTGGTACTCCTATTTACCTTGTGTTTTGATACTTTAGCTTGTCACCCTTCGTGTTTCCGCTTTAACGGGGTGTGACAGATTTAGTATTAGAGCCTAAGATTATAGAGAATACCAGTTTTCCCTTTCACTTGGGAAAGCCTAAATTATAACCAACGAGTTAATTATCATACCATCTAGTATAACTAAATCGGGTAGTGCACTACTAGACCCTAATTATATATAGCCTGATCACCTATGTATAATTAAGGAAGAGCAAGTACAAGACAAAATTGGTTATAATGAGTGGTATGAATAACCTAGGATCTTCTTAGACAATAAATAAAAATAAGAAACCCATAGGCGCACATAGCTTACAAGTTACATTAGGCTGCTGAATTGCTTCTAAAAGCTAGGATTCCTTATGTATAGTTTAGTTAGGTCGAACTCTATGTCTTGCGTTCCCGGATCGGGCAACGCGTGAGGATACATTATCGGATGTGCATTAGTTAACTAACCCAATACTAAGATATAAAATGATCCCTCTATAGAATCATAGTCCGAAGAGGAGGTTAGTAGTCAGTAACCTATCCAGGATACCTACGCACCATTCAGTTGTTTCATCAACTCCATAGGTTGACATCTTCATCGTCTTACACTGCATACCTTACCGACAGGCCAAGTTATATCCATAGTCTGCCTAGGATGTTATAAAGACAGAACTCCAGTTGTCTTGTAGTGTGAAATAAGTATAATAATAAGTATCTCCTAATATAGGAACCGCTTGAGATATGTGGAATATAACGTAATGCATAAGATGAAAAATTCCTTGCGAGCTTCGGGAGCTAAATACAAAATATTTTCAAACAACATTCAAGCACATCTGTTATTTCCCCGAGCTCTTACCTCAGTCACTAAGGTCAGATCCCTTCCAACATTGTTTCAGTTCAAAGGGTGTAATGTGGAGGAAACTGGACCCATTATGACATAACTCAAGATCCAAAGGAGATATTACCTCTCAGACATCGTTATACAGAACTACTTCACAATGGAATGTACCACCATGGCATAGTCTTATTATCCCATTTTGGGGACGTATTTAAACCTCGCTTGAAACGTATACGACTATAATTGGAGCATTTATGGACACTATGATATGTTATTCTAAGCAACCTTAGAAATACCCTTCATGTGCCATGGTAGCTAATCGACACCATCCCAATGTTGTCTTCTTGGATTATACATAAAGTGACTCGCTACTCCCAATGTTCGGGGAATGGTTGGCTAAGTGCATATTGTCATATACATTATGCTGCCAACTAATAATTTTAAAAAGGCCTTGGCCACTCCTTCTAGGTCGTTCTCTCTCTTCATAGATGGATTCTTTAAAAGTCATAAGTGACTTCTCAAACGCATATGTCTGGGCTTGTCCTATCCATAAGAACTTCTTAGGAATTTTCATACATACTTCTTTCGAGAGAGTTTTAGAATACCATCAACTATATTTCTCTCTATTCCCATTCCTAATATTTACATAGCAATCCTCAGGTCCTTCTCCTCAACTAATCTAGAGAACTATTTTTCCAAACTTTTGATATCCAACAAGTAAACTGAAAAACCAATATGTTACATGTCTCGCCTTCGACCCAAAAATAATTCCAGAGGAATTGCCTAAAATTTCCGTGCCTAGACAGGTCAAGTTTTGAATTGATATAATTTATAGGGAAACATATATAACTAAAGTTTCATACCACTTGGCATGCTCCCGAAATACAAAAGCTATCTGGTCAACTCCAAAAACCCCTTGAAAAAAAGGGTTCATTCATCCAAATTCATCATGATGTGGTGCACTGGCGATATCCGTTAAAGAGAAAGATGGATCGATCAAATGTACATCGTTTCTGAAGAACTGAATAAGTTGATGCTCATACACTGCTACTTTCTTCCTCAAATCAACGATGTGTTCGGCCAACTATAAAATGCCTCATACTTTTCTAAGATCACCCAACACCTAAATGAAGTGGCCCAAAAGTTAGGAAGTTCTTTTTGCTAAAATGATAAGAAGATGTATCCAAATTGGTAGAACACAATTTGTGCAACACATCAACCCTGATTGTACCAAAGGATATGGACTATGCCACAAAATATTGTGACACATCGCACCATATCCTAGGATTGCGCATTGATGCAAAAGGAAGAGATTATTGCGTACACTTTGAGGCAATCGATGGTTCATGAGTAGATTTATACCGCACATGACCTAGAGTTAGGAACGTTAGTATTCGCCCTTGAAATCTAGAGACAATACTTATATGAAACCAAATGCACTATCTATACCGACCACAAAGGCCTTCAACATATCCTAGAGCGAGGATGCTCAAACATGAGGAAAAGGCAATGAGTAGCTTGCAAAGGCAGTATAGCTCATTGGAAGATTGCGAACTTGAGTGAATCACTTGACTCCTCCTATTGATACAAATGAGACTTCAAGCATTTCTAGTGCGTACTCACTATTCGAAATTGTATCTCTGGCTTCACTCCTACTCATTCCATTAGCATTGGATTTTCATTTTAGTATTCATATATGCGTAGTAAGGGCATGATAATCATCTTTTCTATTTGTGACAATTTTCTCATTTAGTTATTCCACTTTGCCTAAATATGATTTCTCGAGTTTGAGCATGTCATTTCAGAACCTTTCGGTCCTAATATGTTTATAAAACATTACCAGGATGTCGATTTCAAAACATCTCTTATTTCAGTCATTTATGCCACTTTTCATATTATAAATCATGAAAGTTTCCAAAACAAGAAAAAATTTAAAAACGTTGTCATATTTTTTCATAGAATTACTACAATTATGCTCTTAACTATTTTTAATTGACACGTGAAGTTTATACTATCTATTTTTCTGAGTATCGTTATAAGTCAAGCTTAAATTTTGAACGATGAACATGGATTTTTGGACATTTTACATTTAACTTCTTGACACAAGCCTGGTATTTCTTTCCCTCGATGCAATTTTCATTGTGACAAGCAAAACATAGTATCAAACCTTAGACTATTTTGAAGTTACTCACTTTCCGATTTTAAGAACAACTTAATTAGTTTCCATATAAAATTTCTAGCATCGTTCTTGTCAAACTATAAGTGTTTACTTCCATTGATATTCATGTATCCTTATCAACCCTTTATGACTCATTCTCTCTATGTAGGAAAGTATTCTTACTCTATCCATTATGAACAACTTCATCATTAGCACATACTTTAGAACTAGAAGCTTCCTCCATATAGAGTGTACCCTATTTATGATCTCTAGAAACCACTACATTTTTATATGTTGCTTTATATGGTTAACCACCATAAATAGCTTAGTGATCCTCACCGTCGAGTTCATATACCTTTATCGACATTCTCTTAAGGAGTGACTGGAAAGAATTTGACTTTCTGCAAGTTCTAAGTTTGTACCAAAGGTTTCTTTGGGGGCCGCGTCCCCAATGAGATTGATACCTTACCTCATATTGCGTGCTACTCAAACTATCCGATTGTAGTTCTTTGGATTATTTATGGAACTAACGGAATGACTAGAAGGAAACGACACCCTATGCCACATTAATAATAATTCTATTGAGGCATTACTACAGTAAATAAGAGCATCATCATGAGAATTGTTTGGAACATTTACCTCTTTCGTACTCTTACATCAGAAGCTCTGGTCATCGTTAGAGTTCCAACATGATATGTATTTCCCATTGTTCAGTTAACATCTCCTCCCGACTTCGATGTTTCCCTTAGAACTCTGTCTATACATGACCTTATCAAGGATCCAATCATGAATGCTGTAAATATTTTGCTATCCAACCCTAATGGATTAGCTAAATATTGCCCCGGTACTAGACAAACTATCAAGTAAATGATAATAGTGGCAATAACAAGACTACGTATTTTAAACCAATGGAAACAGAGGTCAGTCTTCAGGTAACTGAGTTGTGTTTATTCTCACAAATTGTCACAGAGCTACCCTTTCATATTCATGTTCCATAGCCAACGAATCAAGTGCACCTTGTTTGCAGTAGAGGATGTTTCATGCATTTTGGACAATGCTCATATAAAATTGTGGGTTTTCTCCATATTGGCAAGGATGTATGCACATCCTTCACCATTAATTATTTTAGGTCTCTAAGTGCTTGTTGGTCCAGATGGTGTCGATCCTTTTGCGATTCATATGAGGTATTCAAACCACCAGGATGGTAGATATAATTTATTTTAATAGATTTTGACAAGGACTGCTGAAGGAAACGATCTGATTTGGATAGAGGTGGATCTATTGGCATAATCTGCACACTTCCTTCCCATTCAAGAAGATCCCCGAATGGAAAATCTTGCTTGGATTCACATAGACGAGATCATAGTATGTCATGGAGTACCTATTTCCATTATCTTGGATAAGGAGTCTCTTTCTATCAAAACTATGGTAGTCACTTTAGAAACCCTTTGTACACGATTAAATATAAGTACTACCTGCCAACCTTAGATGTATAAAAAAGTGAATGAACTATCTGTTGGGTTTTAGGTACTATAACACTCATATGGTGCATATACAAACCTAATAGATTTGGATCTAAGTTTTCTCTAATTATACATGCAATAAAATTTCCAAAGCATGAAGCCTACAACTAGAATACAATGTGTCCTATAAATCATAAAAGTGAGGTAGAAGATTACCTCTTGTTGTAGCGTGTTGTATTTTGTCCTTTAAGAGCTTAGTGCCTGAAATGTTGAACCTCTAATGGAATCACAAGACACCGTGAACAATTAGAGAATAATGAGAGAGAAGTTATGAAGCTCAAAATTGTCCATCTCTTGCAATGTCACTCTTAGGTCCGATTTTGGCTAAAGGGGTTAAACATATATAGTTTGGAATTCCTAACGTTTAACTTGTAAGCCCTAGTTTATTTAGTTAAGCCTTTAAGCAATCGAATAATCCATATGACGGGTCCTATGTGCTAACTCTTCATGGAATCCCAAATAGAATTAGTCCATCCTAATCAATATGGATCGTTGGTCCAAACTATAAATATTACTGATTGACTTAACCAATCCCCGTTAATTTAATTAGTCTCTTTTGATCACTAAATTAATTCTTGAGCAATACTAATATAATAATATGATTTCTCTATTAATATATTATACTTATAATATATTAGTAAATCATAAATAACCTCTTTCAAAAATATCCATCGTATCAGCTTATTCTGGTGAATGCAACCCAAAATGACCATGCTACTCTCGGTTCGAGTACATACCAATTATAGTTATGGGCTTAGACAACTAATCCAAAAGTCTCCTACTTGGATAAGTCTAATAACTAGAACTACAAGTACGCCTCTAAAACCCGACCAGCAATCATATCTCTTAAATGCCTCTGTCGAACTCTGACACGTCCTTTAGATAAGGGATCATATATTCCTCCATTCTACAAGATATCGTATGAACTGAGATATAGATTATAATCATTCTCTCTCTTCATGTGTTGTTTCACGATTTCTAATTTATGACGACTGAGTAATTGAAAAAATGAAATCAGTACAGTCTTGGCCAAGTGCTTAGGGTTGTCATCACTAAATCATCGAGGGGCCCACATATATCACTTATCTCCCTCTTAAGGTAAATGGAACAGATAAAATTCATTTCATGTGCTTGCTCTATTTACTCATCAAATCACACACAATAATATGTTTTCTAACACCAAGTTACTGGTGTGTTTACATATGTTAATGTGCAACCGACTTGTAAACTACAACTCATATGTCTTGGTTTCAAGAATATAAGATATCGTCTCATGATCACTCGTGATAAAATCCATGAAGTGATTCAAATGAGCGTGGGTTTAGTCCAATACTCAAATCTTATTACAGGAGTACTCATGAATACTGCATCAAACTTGTGCTATGTCTAAACACCTTTAGACAATCTACATACACATTCATGACAGTCTAACTTTAATACCTATTTCCAAAGTATGATCAACTGTGGAAAGTTTGAATAATGTTATTATTCGAGAAGTCAAAACATGCAAAGTGAAACACTAGAATAATCGATTCCAGTATGGTCTCAAAACTTTTGAATATAAATAAAACACCTTTTATTTAATCACCATATTGATTACACATTATTCATTGTATAATGTTTCGATTAATCAACTTAATACTTGAATTAAAACAATAGTTATCCCATGCTCAAAGCGTGCACACTATGTTTGCATATGGTCCTTTCTTTGTGAAAAAGATCAGTTGAAAACATTTCAAATGACTCTTATTTCACATTTCCAAATCCTTGTCGTAAGTGTAAGATTACCAAATTCTTGCCACTATTAGAATTTGTTATGTTCTAAACTATCATGCAATATAACCTCATGTAGTGTCATGGTACTAAAGTCACAGAGACTTTGCCAACAATATTACAAAGTAATCCTTTGGAGATTGTTACAAAACAATTCCATGGAAGGGAAGTTTCAATTTCAAAGTACATTCCTTTGAACATCCTTCTTGCATAAAAGTTTCAAACTTCCACATAGATTCCTAATATCCAACTCCCACTATGGAAACATTTCCATACATTCCACATGAGAACTCATTATTAATATAATCCTGTCTATTCATAATAATGTCAATATAGTCCATCCATTACTATACTTCTAACTGTCCTTAAGCAACAAATCCTTAGTGAACCTTAGATTGTCCTTGACAGTTGTTTGACTGCTTTTAGTCATATTAGGTTCTAGTTATTTTTCCCTCTCAATGCCCCAGGCATTTGGAAATTTATATCACGTGAAAATATTATAGCATATACAATCGATCCTATACCCGAAGCATATGGGGTACGATTCATAATGTCTTACATAAAGACATGATTTTTGACCAATCTCTTGCTATAATATTTCCATATATAGAATTTCCTTTTGTTGAACTATTCAATCATAATATTCATATATGTCCTTGACTAAATTTGATTAAAATCTCAATCTAAGATTTTAGATTTGAAATGATGTATGAATTCCTCTCCCTTAATTATAGGAAAACAACTTTTCAAACTATGCAACTCTGTGAATTGAAACTTTTGTTTTCTATAATTAACATTGTGAAATTGCAACACTTACCATCATGATTATGCTCCCATAAGCATAACAATTATTTCTTTAATATGATAACTCTTATGCTCCCACTAGCTTTGTCATGTACTTAGAAATAAGTTGGACTTCTAGAAATCAATACTTGGTGATTTTTTTTGATACAAGATGCTTCGATAAGACTTTATCTAGGCTTCTCAAACTCATACACCTTTCCTTAGATATCTTACATGTGTCTAACCAATTTCATAACTTATAGTAATAAGTCTTAAAATGTTTAGACCTTTTTTGCCATTTATCACTATTCGAACTATGAAGAGGGATGTCGTAATCATAATCGAATTTGAGAATGCAAACATCACAAAAGTTATCTACTTAAAATGTACTTAATGAAAAAGTTTCCCCACAATCATTTTCATGAAGCGGAGAAAAACTTTTGTCACTTAGATTAATGTTGTATGTGTTCCTATCCATGTAAATTTGTCATAACATAAATCACAAGACAAGGTTAGTCACAAATCCAAACTCATATGGACTAAACTTTTTCAATCTTAATTTCTTGCCACCTAGCAGCGCAAGGGCCGACCATTGCTTCAAGGTTATTGTGCAAACAATTGAGAACTCATAGAACTCACATGCGTAGTCAAATTTAATTGGAATAGGCACAGAAAACAAGAATATGTCAACACTATAGGTAACGAACCTCAAGTCGTGTGCTAGCGATAAACAATAGGTTTTATTCTAAATTAGTTCCTGAAACTTGTCAAGATCTTTAAGACTCCCACTGAATTCTTGACATGTAAGATTCTCTTGTCAAGAAACACTCCTTGACAAATAAATATTCAAGAGTTAGTGCGGATTCTTATCAAGGAAAAACACTTCATACAGTGGGTCTTAGTTGGTCTTTGTCTTAAAAACATCACAAATACCAATTCTAAATGTATTCTAAACCACCGTTGTATTGATGATTGTGTTTGCTAGTTAGCTCGTGTGTGATTATTTGAATTTATTATAAAAGCATGCTATATAAGTATTGTTTTAATTCATACATGTGCACTGTATGTAACTAATCATGGATATGGGGACACCACCAAAGGATACGGATATACCGGTGCGGTGGGAAGGTAAGATCACCAGCGTAATACTCATCGTGAGATGTGGTGATTAGGGCCAAGTGATACGGGATTCTCCCAGTGCGGCTCAAACCTACAAGTCCTTCTTGTATTATTGGCGTTGATTCGTTGTTTTCCCTTATTATAAAACTATAACTGGAAAATGGATTAGGGTTAGTAAATATGAATGTTAGTACAATGTCTGTGTTTGAATTCACTAAGCTTTGTGCTTACAGTTTCCCTTATAACTTTTCAAGTGTTCAGATTAAAGAGGCTAGGGCTTGACATGGAGCACCGAGACATCACTACTAGTCATTTTTGTTGGCACCTTAATATTATTATTACTTCCGCACTTATTATATAGGATTATTGAGCAGATGGATTATGTTATGACTATTTCAGTTGTTTTAATTTAATGTAAGATGGGTTTTAAAAGTTTAAAATTTTTGCAAAAATTTGGGTGTCATAGCTTCTTCTAATATCTTCTGTCTCACTCCCCCAGATGCTGGAACCCACACTCGGCCACACGGTGGCAAAATACCCCGACCATCTTGAACAAACAAGGGAATCTGACCCCGAATCCGCTCTAACTTCCAATTTTCTCTCTTCAAACCCTCCACTTGAGCCTTCTTGATCATATCTAACAATGGAGAGACGACCTTCATCCTCAAACATATGTTCCCGATCAGAGAACCCGCTGTCTAGCGGCTCAAAGCATCGACCACCACATTGGCCTTCCTTGGATGGTACAAGATCTCACAGTCATAATCTTTCAGTACATCCAGCCACCTCCTCTGTCGCATGTTGAGGTTATACTAATCCATCAAATACTTCAAACTTCTGTAGTCAATAAAAATGGTGCACGGAACTCGGTACAACTAATGCCTCAAGATTTCGAGATCAAACACCACTGCCCCCAATTCCAAGGTGTGAGTGGTGTAATTCGCATCATGAGGCCTCAACTACCTCAAAGCATATATGTGATCACATTCCCCCTCTACATCAGTACCGCCCCTAACCCTGAGGTTGAGGCATCACAATATACTACCAAATGATCCATCCCCTCAGGTAGTATCAGAATTAGGGCCTCACATAACCTCTGTATGAAGGTCTCGAAATCCATCTGTTGGTTCGGACCCTACCGGAAAGTCACATTCTTCTTAGTCAAAAGGGTGAATGGCTCGGTGATCTTGGAGAAATCCAGGTTGAATCTCCGATAATACCCCTCTAGACCCAAGAAGCAACGGATCTCAGATGTATTCTTTGGTACTTCCCGCTGCATCCTAGCCTCAACCTTGGCTGGATCAATCGAAATGCCCTCTTGGTTGATGACGTACCCCAAAACTGCACCTCTCGCAACTAGATATCAAACTTTAAGTACTTAGAATAAAGCCTTTCCATCCTCAGTGTATCCAATACCTCCCTCAGCTGCTTCTCATGCTGCTCGTTGGTCTTAGAATAGACCAAGATATTATCAATAAAAAGGATCACGGACCAATCCAGCATCGGCCAACATACCTTGTTCATGAAATCCATGATTGCTAGTGGGGTATTAGTGAGCCCAAATGGCATCATCACAAACTCGTAGTGACCGTACCGAGTCCTGAAAGCTCATATGATGGTACCCCAAACAAAGATCAATCTTGGAAAACCAAGATTCGCCCTGCCGCTGATTGAACAAATCATCGATCCTCGAGAACGGATAACAGCTTTTCATCATTAGCTTGTTCAACTCTTGATAGTCAATGCACATCCTATGTGACCGATCATTCTTCTTTATGAATAGAATCGATGCTCCCCACGGGAAACTACTCGGACGAATTAACCCTCGGTCTAGCAGTTCTTAAATCTACGTAGACAGCTCCTGCATCTTGGGTTAAGGTAGACGGTACAGTGCCTTAGCTATCGGAGTGACACCCGACACCAAATCAATGCGAAACTATACTTGCCTCTGTAGAGGCACCCCGGGCAACTCATTGGGAAAGACATCTCGATAATCCGGTACAACCTATACGCTTCCCAAATTTGTTGGAGTCTTGACCCTCGTATCCAAGATATACACCACGAATCCTGGACATCCCTGATGGAGAAGTCTCCTAGGCCTCACAATTAAACAGAGGGTTGGCCCCTACGAGGCCCTCTCCCCATGAATAACCGGATCTCCCCCACTTGTGGTTCGAACTCTCATCGGTTGGCGCTCACAGTATATCATTGCCCCATTGGCCCCCAACCAGTCCATTTCGACAATCACCTTCAGTCCTCACAACGGTATTAGAACCAGATCAACCTGGAACCTCTCCCTAAACACATTCAGGACAAAGTCCTGATATATCCTCGCAGCACTCACGGTGCGGTCATCCGCAATCTCAACCTCCAGCGGGGAATCCAACGTCCCCAGAGCATCCCTGAACTTCCTGTTGAGCACAAGAGACACAAATGATCGGGTAGCCCCCGAATTAAAAGAACATTTGTTGACGTACCATTGACCAAGAAGATCCCTATACAAGCGCACGTATATATAAGCATAGCAATTAAATATCAACAGGAAAAATTTTAGATTATGTACTAGCCACGATGTCGGGTGCTGCCCGAGCCTCCTCGGTAGTCAGCTAAAAACCGTGACTCTTAACCGCAGGAGCATCCGCCTTGGCAGGGCGGCCATCAGTGATCCTCAATGTGGCCGGCACAGGCACCGCCACCGTCCTCCCCCTCACTGCAACCTCAGAAAGATGGCCCTTTTATGGCTGGTTTGGTTACAGTGGAAACAAATCAAGCCCTTCTTAGGGCAGTCTCTCATCACGTGGCCGGGTTGACCACGGGTATAACGTACTGTGCCTGTCACCCGATAAACTCCTCCATGTGACCTCCCGCACTTGGCACACCGGCCATGACCATGTTGGCCCTTACCAGAAGTGTCATAGGTCTTAGGATTTTTAGCCTGACCTACAGTTGTCTGAACATGCTCTGGCTTTCGCTTGGTGAGAAGCTCTAATTCCATCTCCCACTCTCGATCCTTCTTCACCATCTCATTCAGGGTTTTGCATCCTATAAAGCTCACGAACTCGCGGATATCATCCCTCAACATGGAATGATACCTCGTCCTCCTTATATCCTCATCCATAGCATACTACGGGATCAGCAATGCTCATTCCCAAAACTTGGCGGTGATCTCCGCCATAGTCTCGGTGGTCTGCTGGTGCTCCTGGAACTCCCTCACTAACCGTTGCACCTTGATAGGTGGTGCAAACTCCAAATCAAAGTGTCTACCAAACTCTGCCCATGTCATCTCAGCCACACCGGCTGCTCCCACCTAGCTAGTCACCTCCTGCCACCAATCCCTTGCTCGGTCCCTCAACATACACGAGGCAAATCCCACATTTGCTGCATCAGGGAAAAATCTTGTGTGTTCGGAATTCTCCATGTCTGCCTCCCAGCGTCGACTAGCTATGGGGTCCCTGACCCTGATGAATTCAGGTGCTCCGCATGCCTTGAACTCCTTGAACGAGGGAGTCCGGCCCTGACTTGGCCCGCAAAAATCTCGACTCAGAAAGACCTGATCTGCTCCTCCATGATCTCTATCATCCCTTCCTTGACTGTCCCAAAAATCATTGGGGTAGTGTCAAGGATGCCTCTCGTAACCTCGGTTGCAATAAGCTCGTGCAACCTCTCATCAATGGGGTCGGTATCGTAGCCTGATCTGGATCGCGATCCTAACACCCCTACTCTATGACGCGTCACCACCGTCCTGATCCAAAATACCGCAAAACAAAATTGATCAAGATATCTAAAATAGGGATCCTTCAACACTGATTCTCCTTAGAGCTTCCTGATCTTCCATTAGTTCAGATACAAGTCAGGTGCTTCCAATAGTACGAGCCCAATACTACCTTCCACACCTACCTGTACCATCCCCAAGGCTCTACCTGATAACTCTAACTTGGCCCAGTACAGAACATATCTCATAGGCAACTACATAAATCAAATCGTTGGTTATCCTAAGATTTGCTCAATTCCATCAAACCAGAATCTTAATAGACATAATCGGCTGCACTATGCATGCAAATTATACACAGAACATGATCAAATAGACTTTTGAATAATAGAATCTACCCTAGGACCACAACCAAACAAGGAATAGAAAATAAGGCCAAATCAATCATTCTAAGGCTATAAGATCCTAAGCATATAGAATTTTTAAAGCATACACATAGCAAAATCCATCCGACTATCATAATCTAAATATCACTATAGCATGGCTAATCATATTGGGGAACCACTTACTTGACCTCGGTTGATTACACACATTGCACTCTCCTTTTTCTAGTTTAAGAAGTTTAACTTTTATTTTTAAATGTTCTTTTTACCATTTCCTTAGTTTGAGTCCTGACACACCCGAGAGTATGCCCAAATCTCTCAAACCAAAGCTCTGATACCAACTTGTAACATCCCAAATTTCCAATAACATTTTTCATTTTTAATTAACAAAATCAATCTCACAAGACATAAAATTTCAACCACGTTTGTTTTGAAAAAATCCATACTATCAAATAAGTTATCTAAAACATCAGAGTATCCCAACAAAAATGCCAAAGAGTGCATCTTGCACCTTCACGCCGGGCCCTTTCCCTTAGGCTCTGAAGTACCTGAAACAACCCACAAACTATAAGCTAATGCTTAGTAAGTTCCCTAGAGCATACTCCACACAATCCATATAATCATATAATCTGTATTAGCTATATCAGTTATACATATCACATAAGTCATGTGTATAACATATAAGGATGCCTTTGAAACCCTCCACAGTCTTACTCCAGGTGCCATGGGAACCTCCACATGGTGTTAGCCCAATGCCTCAGGAACCCCCCCCGAGGTCTTGAATAAGGATGCCTTAAAAACCCTCCAGGTTCTTATACCCTAATGCCTCGGGAACCCCCCGAGGTCTTCACCTAGGATGTCATGGAAACCCTCAAAGGTCTTACACTTAAATGCCTCGGGAATCCCCTGAGGTCTTTACCTAGGATGTCATGGAAACCCTCCAGGGTCTTAAACCTACGTACCCCGGGAACCCCCGAGGTCTTCTATGAAATTATCATAATGATAAATATCACATACCACGCAACCAACTAACATTACATATACCACATAATGGGCCGACCTTGGTGCCTTCGACCTATTGGTATGGTGAGGAGACTCACCTCTCAAGAACTGTTGTACCAATAAAATAAGTCCAAACTCGCAGCTCCCACTCAATTGCCTACAACCACCATCTGACTAACTTTGTCAAAATCCCGAATTACCAAAAATACCCTTATATTCTAACTTGGTCAACCATGGTCAACAGTCAAGGTCAACAGTCTATGTTGACCCCAACTCAACGAGTGCATCTAGCAACTCGTCGATTTCCTTCAGAGTCCAAAAAACCAAAAACTCGAGTCAACTCAACGAGTTACCTGAGTAACTCGTCGAGTTCTTTAGTATTCAAGAGACAAAAAACTCCAATCAACTCTTCAAGTCATCTTACCCACTCACCGAGTTCAGTATGAATCCAGAAGGCGGGCAAACCTTGCCTAACTTGTCGTGTTAGCTATGCAACTCGTCGAGTTCCTTCAGCCCTATTCATGTTCAGTCCTTTCCAGTTGAATTAAAAGCTTCCAAACTACAGATCCAGTTCCCTAGGGTGGAGTTACCACGTAAAGTTGCCAACTTTACGTGCATGCAAGGCCTCAAGAGGCTAAAACACTCAAAACTAAGCTTATGAAGACGTTTAGGACGTGGAGAATAGCCAAAGCTTGATAAAATTGAATCTTTAGCCTCAAGGAGACCTAAGGTGTCCAGATCTGAAGTGACAACTTCAAATCATGCCCAATCTCCGAAAGTGGCTTCAAAATGGGTTAAAAATGTACCAAACTCCCTTGGAGGAGATCTAAGAAACAAGTGGTCAAGGTAAAGACTTTTTACATCTAAATGGTTGCTAACACTAGGTAGCTGTCAGACCTTTAGTCTCCTCCTTACTTCAACCCCTTCAAACTTTGAGTTGCCTTCAAAAGAGCACAAGATTCACTCTCCAAAGCTCACACACAATCAAGGAAGCACTAAAGCATGGCTAGGGTTTCTCTCTGGACAGTAAGGACGATGAGAAAAGCCACAAACAAAGCCATAATCTCCTTAAATAGGGTACGAATTCCTGCAAATTAGGGTTTCCCTTTAAAGCCTCTACTCGTCAATTTGGGCCTTCCAACTCGTCGAGTAGATCCTAAATCCCGCGTCCAAAATGATCTCTTCTCGACGAGTTGGAGCTCCCCAACTCATCAAGTGTCACACCCCCGAACCAGATGGCGGAAACGTTCGAGGGCTTGCATGACTTATATTGGATATCATCACAATGAATATATATGAATCATAACATAAACATCACCATGCATCAATATTTTACAACTGACATTGTTCACATCAAGTACATTGTTTTAACATTACAAATCCATAACATAATGTGTTTGATAGTTTTCAAAAGCACAACACCCTAACATACTTGGTACTACTCCTTAGCTTACCTATTACCTGAGAATACAAGTTATTTTGAAAACGGTCAACATATGGAATGTTGGTGAGTTCATAAGCAGGTTTGATATGAAAATGTTTTGTGTAGTTTGTAAGAAAACAACCCAGAAAATCCGATATTTTCTGAAAAGACCATTGTTTATATAAAAGTGTGAAGATCCATAAATATATGCATGATGATTTCAAAACGTGTATAATTGAAAAACTTTGTATTAAAGGTACCAGTGAAAAATGTTGAACTTCCCCTGAAAACCCGATGTTTTCCGACCATAAAAAATATCATATAACTGTTCGAATTGTTAGTCCATCACTTAAATGATTTTTGATTTACCTTGATTACTTGATTTTTATTGGGTTTATTTATGTGAGTCGTTATAACCATGCATGATAATAACTAATTTGTCTGTCTTGGCACTCTGGCAAACGCCGGAATTGATCTTAAGATTTTGTCACCCTAGACTGGCCGAGTCTAACTATAGCGAACAGCTAAGGTGTGGGGGAGTCACCCCTGTATAGATCTATACACAAACTCTCGCTCTCCCTCCGGGAGACATTGATTATAACTACAGACTACGACCGACACACGTTGGTGCCACCTGTTATTACTCACTAAATCCCAATTGACTTTGATTACTATTGATTATCGGCCCGTATTTGTTTACTTGGATTGACGATAGGCCTAATAAACAAGGAGAAGAGGATTACAATATCCTGCTATTCCCGCGTATTATTGATGGCTATTGGTTATACGAAGAGGATGATGGCTGGTTTCGCATTTGATTCATCTGGCCCTTACTAGCATTATTAATGGGCCACTAAGGCCCGATAACATTTGAAGCCATTAAGGTTCCTTTAAATATGAAATTGGGTCATAGAAGGCCCAATAACATTTATTATTATCCCTTGGGCCCAAAAGTCATGTTAATGGGTCACAAAGGCCCAACAAGCATGTTTGGAACTTTCAAGCCCAAAGATTTGAATGTTTACTTGTTTTCGGTATAGTTTGATTGTTGGAAAGTTTGATTGGGTGATTTGTTAATTTCACACTGGAACAAGGCTGGTCGGTTATTTTTAACGATGTTGGAATTATGCGTATTTTCATCTTTCCAGTTTTATGAATTGTAGTTTGGTATTTTTATTTTAACTCAAATATCTTAAAATAAAATAATTGACTCAAAAATTTTTTTGGTTTGAACCCCCTTTCAGCCCTTCTTTGGTAAAATTGACAATTTTAGTCCTTTTATATATAAAAATACATTTTAAGCCCTTAAACCATTTTTCTTGACACTTTTGACCCAAAAAATTTAATCAAGTGATATTTTTAGCTCAAAACTCATTCTTTGGCAGTTTCAGCCCTTCCAGAAAAGTATTTTTTGGTTAAAGCCCAAACCTTTTTGCAACTTTTACAATTTTGACCAAAAATCCAAAAAGTTTACAATTTTGATCCTTGTTTGGAAATTACATCATTTTAACCCCTGAATTAGTTTTATTCATCCTTTTACCCACTGTTTTGAGAAGTTTATTATTTCAACCCCTTGAAAGTTGAAGATTTCACAAGTTTTGGGTCGTTGGGCCGAAAAACCTAAAATTTGGCCCATTAAGCCATAAATTTCATTTATAACCTTTAAAGGAGTATGATATTCATAAAAACACTTATTTTTACTATTTTGACTCATTTGATGCTTGAGAAAAACGTGAATAGCAATTTTTCAACGCAACTTTCGTTTGTTTGACAATTTTAGCCAAAAATTGGGTTTTATGCTTCATTATGTATACTTTAATTTTAGAGACTAATTTTCTTAACTTTTTTAGTGTAAGATGTTCTAGATCATTTTTGTC
Source organism: Lactuca serriola (assembly GCF_051521515.1). Classification (NCBI taxonomy): domain Eukaryota; kingdom Viridiplantae; phylum Streptophyta; class Magnoliopsida; order Asterales; family Asteraceae; genus Lactuca; species Lactuca serriola. Next base: position 19,880,683 of record NC_136412.1, on the reverse strand, counting down.
TTCCTCTCAGATCCGTAGATCTCGAGATTTCCATTTTTTTTACATATTTATCACATAAACACATGAAGTCACACATAACATACACATCCACATAGATCTAAACATTTTACTTGTATTCTCCCCCATAAAACATATGAAAACCGAAAATAGAGGGGTATGAACTCACCTTTGCTTGTTGTTTTCGATTTGAAGAAGAAATGGAAGAAGTTTGATGCTATTCTTGGCCTTACAAAGCTTATTTGAGAAGAATTTGGCGTAGATGGGTTCTAAGAAGCATAATCATGATCTTTCATGAGTTAGAAGGGGATTATAACAATCTCAAGAAGCTAAACCATGGATCCATGCATCAACTTACCTACAATGATGATTGTTGTGGAATAACCTCCTTGAAAAGCTCTTAATCTCGAAAACTTTGAAGGAGAAGCGAAGAGTGTTCTTTGAGAGTGTTCGGAGAGAATTTGTGAGGTATGTGTGTGTTTTTCCTTTGTGTTCTCGGCCGAAAAAGAAAACAGAAGGGAGAGGAGAGAGAGTGAAGTGATAGATGCTTGGAAGTATGAGATCGTTGCATGGATATCCCAAGTATAATTGTTAGGTGGCATATAAAAGTCAACTCTTTCTCTATAAGTTTTGTAGTTGGGCCAAGAGAGGTAGAGGAAAGAAAGAATTTGGGGCCTTTTTTGTGCTTAAATCCATATTATGGCCCATTGATGATTTTTCAGCCCAGTTGGTCTTTGGAGATGGTTCACGGCCCAAAATAAATCAAAGAATGAGTTTTATGATCCGTTAGGGCTAATTAGATATGTTATGGCCCAATAAGGTCCATTAGGGTATTTTATGTCATTCTAGGCCCAATATGCCCCAAAATGTTAAAATAAATGGGATTGGGTCCAATTAGAGCCCATTTAAGAGTTCTATGCCCAAAATAGTCGAATTGGAGGCTTATTGGCCCATTAGGCCCAATAAGGAAATCCTAGCCCATAATGGACTTTAACCGGGATTTCTAGGGTTTCCAATTCTTTGTTGACTATTTGAAGTGCTTGTATAAAGTGTTTGATGGGGATTTTGTTGTTATTGAATAAGCATCATACATGCTTTCACATTTTTTGTTCCCAAATGTTATCATTTTTCATGTTAGATGGCATAGAATTCCTAGTTGTGACATCATCCCCCTGTTAGAGGGAATTTCATCCTAAAATTCTTTTTAAAGCTAGATTCACGAATGCAAGAATAGGTGGGGTACTTCTGTTTCATCTGGTCTTCACGTTCCCATGTGAATTCTGGCCCATGCTTCGCGTTCCACCGTACCTTCACGATCGGAATGCGACTTTGCTTAGTACGCTTCACCTCCCTGTCCATGATTTCGACTGGTTCTTTGACGAACAGGAGATTCTTGTTGATTTCAATTTCTTCAAATGGAATGATGAGGGTTTCATCAGATAAACACTTTTTCAAATTGGAAACATGGAACATGGGGTGTACACTGCTGAGCTCGGCAAGTAGCTGCAGTCTATAAGCCACTGGACCGATTCGGGCAAGAATCTCGAAGGGTCCGATGTATCATGGGTTCAACATTCCCCATTTTCGAAAACGAATCACCCCTTTCAAGGGAGAGACCTTTAACAACACCCGATACCCGACTTGATATTCCAAGGGTTTTCGCCGTTTATTAGCGTAGCTCTTCTGTCGGTCTCGGGATGCTTGTAGTCGAGCTCTGATTTGAACTATCTTCTCTGTTGTTTCATGTATAATCTCCGGTCCCGTTAATGCATTGCTTGATGTTTGTCCTCTTGCTTGCTGGGTGTCACCTACCTCAGCCCAACACAGCGGTGATCTACATTTATGTCCATACAACGCCTCGAAGGGAGTAACTTTGATGCTTGAGCGGTAACTGTTTTTGTATGAGAATTCGATTAAAGGCAAGTGGGTATCCCACAACCTTCCAAAGTCTATCACACATGCGCGAAGCATGTCTTTGAGTGTTCGAATAGTTCGCTCGCTTTGACCATCCGTTTACAGATGATAAGCAGTGCTGATATCGAGATGTGTTCCCAGCACTTTCTGAAGTGATTGCCAAAAACATGAAGTGAATCTACTATCTCTATCTGAGATGATAGATACTTGCACTCCGTGGAGTCTCATAATTTCCTTCATGTATATTTTCGTTAATCGTTCCATTTTGTATGACTCTTTGATTGGCAGGAAATGAGCGGATTTCGTCAATCTGTTGACTACTACCCATATGGTATCCAATCCATCTGTTGACTTGGGTAATTTGGTCATAAAGTCCATAGTAATCCTTTCTCATTTCCAATCGGGGATTACTAGTTGCTGTAATAATCCTGAGGGCTTTTGATATTCCACCTTCACTTTAGCGCAAGTCAGGCATTTGCTAACATAGGTGGCAATCTCTGCCTTCATGTTGGGCCACCAATAATGCTGCTTGATGTCCAGGTACATTTTATCTGAACCCGGATAGATGGAGTACAGTGTCTTGTGGGCTTCATTCATGACCACTTCTCTGAATCCCCCAAGTTTATGGATCCAAATGCGGTTCATGAAATAATATGCTCCGTCCTCTTTCACTTCGAAATTCTTTTCCATCCCTCGTAACTCTTCGCTTGCTTTGTTTTCCGTCTTCATGGCATCGGATTGGGCTGCTCTGATTTGGGAGGTCAGGTGGGATTGAATGGTTATGGAGAGAGTCTTTACACGATGAGTCGAGTATTCTTTTCGACTTAAGGCATCAGCTGCCATGTTAGCCTTGCCTGGGTGGTACTTGATTTCACACTCATATATCGTTTAGTAACTAAACCCACCTTCGTTGCCTCATGTTCAACTCTTTTTGATTTAGGATGTGTTGGAGGCTCTTGTGGTCCGTGAAAACGGTGCACTTTGTACCATAAAGTTAGTGCCTCCAAAATTTTAAGGCGAAGACCACAACTCCCAATTCTAGATCATGGGTTGTATAGTTCACCTCATGTGTCTTTAGTTTTCGGGATGCATAAGCTATCAGCTTCCCACGTTGCATGAGTACATAGCCTAAACCTTGATTCGACGTGTCACAGTAAACTACAAAGTCTTCTGTTCCCTCTGGTAGCGGTAGTATCGGTGTACTGTAGAGTACTCACTTCAGAGTTCGGAATGTAGTTTCTTTGTTACCTGTCCATTCAAAGGGTACACCCTTTTGTGTAAGCATGGTAAGTGGCTTGGGTGTCTTAGAGAAGTTCTGGATGAACCTCCTGTAATAACCTGCGAGACCTAAAAATTGACGAATTTCTACGGGTGTCGTTGGGATTGCCCATCCTTCAATGGATTTGACCTTAGAAGGATCCATGTGTATCCCTTCTTAACTAACAACATGACCCAAAAAGTTCACACTACAGAGCCAGAACTCACACTTAGAGAGTTTTGGGTATAGCTTTTCGGTTCGCAGGGTTTCTAGGATTTGTCGGAGATGTTGGCCATGCTCCTCTTCACTTCGAGAGTAAACTAGAATGTCTTCAATGAAAACGATTACAAAGTTGTCGAGGAATGGTCGGCAGATTCGATTCATTAGGTCCATGAATGTGGCAGGGGCATTTTTTAGACCGAAGGGCACTACGAAAAATTCATAATGTCCATAACGAGTTCGGAAAGCTCATTTTGGGGATATCCTCTTCCCGGACCTTGACATGATGGTATCCAGACCGCAGATCTATCTTGGAGAAATAGCTTGCGCCTTGAAGTTGGTCAAATAGATCGTCGATTCGTGGAAGTGGATAGCGATTTCTGACAGTGAGCTTAGTTAGTTCCCTGTAGTCAATGCACATCCTAAAGGATCCATTTTTCTTCTTAACAAAAAGAACCGGAGCTCCCCAGGGTGAGAAACTGGGTCAGATGAATCCTTTGTCCAAATGCTCACTGAGTTGGCTAGACAATTCTTGCATCTCTGCAGGAGCCAATATGTAGGGCGATTTGAAGATGGGAGTAGCTCCTGGCACAAGGTCAATTCGAAACTCGACTTGTCTTTCTGGGGGTATCCCCGGAAGATCATCAGGGAAGACATCCGGGAACTGCAAGCTACTGGAATGTCTCGAATATTGACCTCTTCCTTGGATTTATCCACTATATGAGCCAGAAACGTCAAGTCTTTCTTTTGTAGATACTTTTGTGCCTTAATGCACGAGATAAGACAAAGGTTCATGCTGGGTTTGTCTCAGTATATAATTAGGGTTTCGCGATTTGGAAGGTGAAGGCGAACGGACTTCTCGTGACACATAATTTCAGCATGGTGGAGGCTTAACCAATCCATGCCAATAATCACACCAAAACTATTAATGGAAAGAGACATTAAGTTTATTTGAAAGACATGTTGCTTCAAGGTTAGGGTACATCCGATATAGATTTCCCCAATGGATTCTGTTTTCCCATTGGCCATTTCCACCGTAAAGGGTTCATTAACCTTCTGGGGTGGTTGTTTTAACAAGTGTTTAAAGCTATTGCTCACAAAGCTTCGTTCTGCTCCGGTGTCAAATTGGATGCATGCATAAGTGTGGTTTAGGACAAACGTACCGGTGACAACAACGTGGTCCTGAACCGCTTCTCCCTGACCCATGGTAAGCACTCTTCCTGTTCCTCCATTTCCAGGGTTGTTGTTGTTGGGGCAATTTCGACAGAAATGCACAGTCTTTCCACATCCATAGCAGGTGTGGCTTGGCCCTGCACTGTTGCTGTTGTTGTTGTTGTTGTTGTTGTTGTTCTTGTTGTTGTTGTTGTCGTTGTCGTCGTTATTGTTGGTTTTGTTGTTGTTATTGTTGTTGTTGTTGTGGTTGTTGTTGTTGTTGTTGTTGTTGTTGTTGTTGTTGTTGTTGTTGTTGTTGTTGTTGTTGTTGCGGTTGTTGCTGTAGTTGTTTCCTTGCTACTGGTTCTGGGGAGGATAGGTCCTTAAATATTTTTCCATGTGACCCTTTCGATTGCAACTGGTACAATGCATCTCCCTGCATTCGCCATTATGATGGAGACTGCACTTGTTGCATTATGGGAGATTCCTGGAATACTGCCTAGGATCACTTCGAGCAGCTGAGACTGAAGCATGTGGTATGGAGGGAACTTGGGTGGTTGCATCATTAACTACCACTGTCTGTTGCTTCTTTGACGACTCCGAGCCTTGTCGCCCTTTTCTCTTGTTATTGTTTCCTTTCTTGTTGTCACTCTCCTTCTTGCCTTCAGCTTCCCTTGGCTTCCCTTGGCACTGTCGAAGGTTTCGGGATTTGCAGCTATCACATTTCCATGAATTGGGGAAGTTAATCCCCAGATGAATCATTCGATTTTCTTTCCCTTCGAAGTAATCATGCCAGGGCACAACAGAGACAGCTCGCTAAACCTTGATATGTATGCGTCAATGTCGGAATTTCGGACGATGGGATTCCACAACTCCTGTTCCATCTTCTGAATTTCGCCTTGGCCATCAGCATTTCTTTCATCTCCTCCCACGACATAGAGTTGGCTACGGGGAGATTCATGGCTTCTACGTGTCCGTTCCACCAGGTGAGAGCTTGATCAACGAACGTGCATCCGGCAAACTTCATCTTCATCTCCTCAGGGCACTCGCATATCTCGAACACTAATTCCACCTTCTCAATCCAACTTTTTAGGGTTATCATTCCCCCAGGGTCATTGAAGGTTCGCGGCTTTGCATTGGTGAAATATTTGTAGGAGCATGTCTTGGTAGGTCCTTGATTTATTCCGTTGTTCGAACTCCAACCCCTTGTCCATTGCCTCCTCCATTGTTCCCTTGGTGAATTTGTGCCATGGTTGTGGTGACCGCAGCAGATACAGCTGCTTGGAATGCAGCTAAGTTGACTTCGGGTGGAGTTGGCCTAGGGTTTCCACGGGTTGGTCGTTGAGGCATCTTTCTGTCATGGAATGGAAAGATGTTGAGTGTCTAGGATTTCTACGAGTTTGTGGTCCTATAAACTAGGTGTAGTGCATATACTTAAGTTCTTTCACATGTTAACATACAATTATGGATACTCAGCGCATAACAGATAACAATATCACAATAGAACACACATATTTTTCACTAATAATATCCGTACTTTGATACATGAAAATTTGCTCGAAAGAGCATAAATAGGTGGTGCATGTTCGACAGCGTAACGACTCTATGAGTAGTGTAATCACTTAAACATAGAGTCGACGATACATAACATATATCATAGTTGTGACACCGTGAAAATTCAAAACAATTTTTCATTTTAATTTAATAAAAATATCCCAATCACAATTCTCAAAAACATGTATCAATTGTTTTTACTTAGCATAAGTACAAATCAAAAACCCCAGAATCTACTGACAATGTCGGCGCTGGTACCTGAAACACATAACACGCAGACGGTAAGCAATAATGCTTAGTGAGTTCCCCCAAAATACCACGTACAACACATACACCTTTCCAGGCCATATCTCTATGGGATCTTCCGATCCAGGTGTCTCAGGGGATTTCCATCCCATAACTCTTTTGACCTTCCGGTACATATCATCATACTCATATCATAACATATAAAACATACAACATACATCACATTTTCATTATATGCATAAGACCTTCCGGTCACACATAATCACCCCATCGGGTAAGGCATAGTGAAAAGACTCACCTCGAAGATGTCGGATAATCACTCGCGCTCAACCCTCCGACCTAGCCTCCGCCTATAGCATAAATACATCTCTATTTAATACCTTCTGACTTAATTTGACTTATGCCCTTAAGTCAACACAAGTCAACTCTGGTCAACATTGGCCAATGGCCACCCCCTTGACCCAACTCGTCGAGTCAGACACTGACTTGACGAGTTCATACGTGAACTCAAGTCCCCTAAATTTCCCCTCTGGCTCACTGAGTCACTCTTCTAACTCGACGAGTCATCAACTGTTCGATTCTCGAGACAACCCAGTCTGACTCGTCGAGTCTGCTCATGGACTCAGCGAGTGCATTCCATGCTCGAACTCAAATGGCCTTCTGAGGTCAGATCTGTTTCTCTAATCTATATATATGACCTTCCCAAACACTATAATCAAGTAAAGGTCACATCTTGGCACTCATGCAACGCCTACAAGTCATCTTTTGGTTAAATGGCCTCTAAAATGGTAACCTAAGTCCACAACTCAAAAGGAAAGGCATAAAGCAGAGCATTTGGGACTCTCTGGACCTTCTAAAGTCCAGATCTAGGTACCAATTCCCCATGGGACCTCTCACACTCCAAAAACAAGCTAATGAAGGCATGAAGAAACCCTAGACTTGACTATATCAACAAAAACACGAGAATAAGCTCTGAATAATACCTCAAATAGCTTCCTCTGCCCAAATGAAAGTAGATCCAGGCTCTCCAACTCTCCTAGCTTGACCTTCCTCTTCTCTTCTTGCTAAAACACACAAGGATGATGAACAATGGCCTCTTTCTCACTCACAAGGACTCTCAAATGCTCTGGTGCTCTGAAGGACAAAGGTAGCCGTAATGAAGGGTTATAAGGTCCTTTAAGTAGGGCTCAGACCCGAGAAATTAGGGTTTTAGTCGCTAGCACGGACTCGTCGAGTCCCCTCACCGAAACGTTGATTCCAATCATTAATCCAGTCATCACCATGCGACCCTAGTCGACGAGTCTATGCATCAACTCGTCGAGTCTCTCTCTCTTAGACTCCAAAAATAAATGATAAAAATAATACCTGAAATCCCGGATGTTACAATTCTCCCCAACTAGAATCAGACTTCGCCCTCGAAGTCTCACTCTGCAAACAATTCTGGATACTGCTCCCGCATCTCTAATTCCGGCTCCCAAGTCAACTCGGACCCCTTCCAATGTTGCCATTGGACCTGAATCAGGGACACCTCCTTGTTCCTCAGAACCTTGATTCTCCTATCTCAGATCGCGATCGGCCTCTCAACATAGTTCCGGCTCGCATCCACCTGAATGTCCTCTAATGGAACCACTGTTGAGTCATCGACAATACACTTCCTCAACTGAGACACGTGGAAGGTATCATGAATCTGACTCAGCTCGGCAGGTAGCTCCAAACGATACGCTACTCTGCCCACCCTAGTTTTCACCCTGAATGGACCGATATATCGAGGTCCCAGCTTGTCTCTCTTCCTGAATCGAATCACACCTTTCCAAGGTGATACCTTTAGGAGAACAAAATCACCAATCTGAAACTCGAGCTCTGAGCGACACCTATCAGCGTAGTTTTTCTGGCGACTCTTGGCCGTCAGCAACCTTTTCCTGACCTGCTGAATCTGCTTAGTCGTCTGGACTACTATCTCTATCCTACCCATCACACGCTGTCCTACCTCTCCCCAACAATTGGGAGTCCGACACCTCCTTCCATACAACAGCTCGAAAGGAGGCATATTGATGCTCGAGTGGTGGCTATTGCTATAGGAAAACTCAGCCAAAGGCAGATACGTGTCCCAACTTCCTCCGAAGTCTAATACACATACCCGAAGCATGTCCTCGAGTGTCTGGATAGTGCGCTCACTCTGACCGTCGGTCTGAGGGTGATAAGCAGTGCTGAAATGAAACCTCATACCCAACTCCTCATGAAACTCCTTTCAGAACCTGGAAGTAAAACATACATCTCGATCAGACACAATCGAAATCAGCACCCCATGCCGAGACACCACCTCCCTCACATATATTTCTGCCAACTTCTCTATCGAAGGACTCTCACTGATTGAAAGGAAGTGGGCACTTTTCGTCAATCGATCCACAATCACCCAAATTGCATCGACACCTCTTGGTGTCCTTGGCAGTTTGGTGATGAAATCTATAGAAATCTACTCCCACTTCCACTGGGTAACCTCACGTGGCTGGAACTTGCCATGCAGATGCTGGTGCTCGGCCTTAACCTGACGACAGGTGAAGCACCTCTATACAATACATGAAACATCTCTCTTCATACAAGGCCACCAATAGTCTCTCTTCATATCCAAATACATTTTTGTGGTCCCAGGATGGATCGAGAATCTCGATTTATGCGCCTCCTCCATCAAAACACTGCGTGCCCCGCCAATAAATGGCACCCAGATCTGACCATGAAATGTCATAAGCCCTCGGCTATCAGTCACAAACTCAGATACCTGCCCAATAACTCGCTCCTTCTTGTGGTTCTCCGGTCTCACAGCCTCTGCCTGAGCCTTAGGAATGGTATCTAACACCAGAGTTATCACGGTCATTCTCTTACACATACCTCGTATCAAATAACTCTCTGCCCTCCGACTCAGGGCATCGGCTACCACATTTGCCTTGCCCGGGTGGTACAGGATCTCACAATCGTAATCCTTCACCACATCCAACCATCTCCTCTGCCGCAAATTCAGGTTGGGCTGATCCATCAATTACTTCAAACTTTTTTGGTTCGTGTAAATGGTACACCTAACCCCATACAAATAGTGGCGCCAGATCTTAAGGGCGAACACTACCGCTCCCAAATCCAGATCGTGAGTGGGATACATCGCCTCATGAGGCTTCAGCTGCCTCGATGCATATACTATCACATGCCCCCTCTGCATAAGCACCGCACCCAACCCTAATATCGATGCATCGTAGTATACCACAAAATCCTCAACTCCCTCTGGAAGGGCTAACATCGGGGATTCGCACAACTTCCGGCGAAGAGTCTCAAACGAGGTCTGCTGCTCCGAACCCCATGAAAAAGTAACACCCTTCTGAGTCAACCTAGTGAGTGGTATTGTAATCTTGGAGGAATCCTCTCCAATAATAACCGGCCAACCCCAAAAAACTCCTGATATCCGTGGCGGACTTCGGCACTTCCCAACTCATCACCGCCTCAATCTTGGTCGGGTCGACCAATATTTCATTTTGATTAACAAGATGCCCCAAGAATTGGACCTCTCGTAACCAAAAATCACACTTGGAGAATTTGGCATAAAGCCTCTCCGACCTCAATACCCCGAGGATCTCCCTCAAATGCTCCTCATGTTGCTCTTGGGATCTAGAATACACTAGAATATCATCAATAAACACGATCACCGATCGATCCAGCATCGGCCGACATACTCTGTTCATGAGATCGATGAACGTTGTTGGTGCATTGGTGAGCCCAAAAGGCATCACCACAAACTCATAGTGCCCATAATGAGTCCTGAATGCTGTTTTCTGAATATCCTCATCACGCACCCTCCTCTGGTGATATCCAGACCTCAAGTCTATCTTGGTAAACCAAGATGCACACTGCAGCTGACGATCATCAATCCTCCGCAATGGATAACGGTTCTTGACCGTTAACTTTTTCAACTCCCGATAATCAATGCACATTCGGTGTGAACCATCCTTTTTCTTGAAAAAAAGGATCGGCGCTCCCCACGGCGAGCTACTCGGTTGAATAAACCCCTTCCCCAACAGCTCCTGAAGCTGCGAGGATAACTCCTGCATCTCTGGAGGCGCAAGGCAATAGGGTGACTTGGAGATGGGTGTTGCCCCCAGAACCAAATCGATACGGAACTCTACCTTCCTCTCGGGAGGCACACTCGGCAACTCCTCGGGGAAAACATTCGAGCACTCGCACACTATCGGAACCTCGCCAACTGATCTCGGTCTCTCCGAATCAATCCTCGTATCCATCACATAAACTACGAACCTTTTGCATCCCTTTTGCAAACTCTACCTCGCTTTGGCAGCTGAACAAAATGCTGACCCACTTCGAGTTCCCTCACCATAGACTGTCAGCACTCCCCCACTAGGATCTCGAATCCTCACCAACTGCTGTTCGCAGTCTATCACAGCCCCAAATCGGCTCAACCAATCAATGCCGAAAATCTCAAGCACACACCCTCGATTCATGTTCGTGGGATACACTGCTCGCTCGTTAGCTATTGAAACTCTTAGAGGTTGACTCATCGCCTCTCGCTGGATACTGATGTGTCTACTGAACGCTAGTGAAACAAATGACCGACTCACACCCGAGTCAAACAACACCAAAGCAGGTACATAATTCACAAGGAAAGTACCTATGCATATATCATAATATAAACAAAAGATCTCATCATAAACAAATAATAACATAATACATACCAGTCATGATGTCGGGTGCTGCGCGGACCTCCTCCGCTGTCAACTAGAAGGCTCTCCCGCGAGCCTTCGATGTCTCGGCCTTTACTGGCCGAACCTCAGTAGCGTGCACAGCGGTAGGGGCAGATCCCTGCTGTGCTCCCTGTGTTGTCCCCCGCAGCTGCGGACACTCGGCCTTCCGATGGCCCGTCTGGGTGCAATGAAAGCAAACCATAAATCCCTTGGGGTAGTCCTTGGCTATATGCCCCTCCTTGCCACATTTGTAGCAAGCACCAGATCGACAAACTCCATTGTGTCCCTTGCTGCACTTTCTGCAAGTGCGGCCCTTCTGGCCTCCAGGTCTCGAATCATCGGGCTATGCCCGCTTGGCTGTCGGCTGAGACTATGTCGGCCGCCTATCCAACCCCTGAGACTCGGCCTCCTCCCTGGCCTGAGTCTCCAACTCAATCTCCCTCTTCCGGGCATTTCCTTGAAGCTCAGCATATGTCCGGTATGTCGAGTCTGATACGAACTCCCGAATGTCTCTCCTCATAATGCTCAAGTACCGGCTCATGCACGCCTGCTCAAATGACACGTGCTCAGGGCAGAACATCGCCCTCTCATGAAACTTCCTGGTGATCACAGTAACTGACTCAATACCCTGCTTGAGGGTAAATAACTCATGGGCCAACCGTTCCCTTTCCACCGAGGGAACATACTCCTCTCTGAAAATAGTGGTGAACCTCTCCCAGTTCACTGCTGAGATCTCAGCAGAACTAAGATGCACCGTCACAAATTTACACCAATCCTTTGCTCCCAAGCGAAGCTGGTTCAGTGCAAACCGAACCCTTAGATGCTCTAGACATGAATAGGTGTAGAAGCATCCCTGAATATCATATATCCATCTCATCGCGACAATCAGATCCTGCGTCCCATCAAACTCTGGTGGCTTCATGTTGTTGAACTCCCGATACAGCAACGAGTCACCCCCCTGTGGCCTGGCAGCAACGACGGCTGCACTGGCCAAGGCAACAACAACATCAGTAAGGGCGGCGTACCGCTCATCAAAATTCTCAATCATCGTGGTCTTGATAGACCCAAACATCTCTGGTATCTCAGCTCGGATGGCCGCAGCCACCTCATCATGAATCATCTGGCGGAGCTCCTCATCGCTCATACCCCCTCGCTAGTCCCCGGTCTGTGGCGTGTCCCAACCATGACGCCTCTCAAAATACAACATAAAAATATCAGAGACTCGATTGAGTATACTTGCACTCGATAACTCAACCCTTATTGCTCACTAGTACCCTAAGGATTCTTACTTAGACTACGCACTGATCCGGTGTCTTCGGTAGTATGGGCCCAATACTACCGCCCACACGGCATCAACATTCACCCCATGTCCTCCTCCTAGGATCCCAACTCAAAAATACTCTACACCTCGCTAGCATAGGCTACGCTTCGGTAAGCCTCTCATAAGCTCCTCACTGCTACCTACTCGCTCTCATGCATCTCTTAGCAGCAGAAATCTCCTAGGCTAATTCATCACAAATAAGGCTACTCTAGTCCTATCATGAATACCTAGCCTACTGTAGCATGCATACCATATCATATCATATCTCGTAACACATAATGTAAGGGTATTTTGGGAAATCACCGTTCGGGCGCTAGTAGATCGTATACACTACTTCTTTCTACTTTCCTCAAATTCTTTTACTTTTTGGAAAAATTGTTTATTTTATAAAAATGTTTCTCAAATCCTCAGTTTGAGTTCAAATACACCCGAAGGTGAATCCGAATCCCTCAACCAAGGCTCTGATACTAACTTGTGACACCGTAAAATTTCAAAACAAATTTTCATTTTAATTTAATAAAAATATCCCAATCACAATTCTCAAAAACGTTTATCAATTGTTTTTACTTAACATAAGTACAAATCAAAAACCCCAGAATCTCAAAACATCTCCACAATATATGTGTACTGATCATGTCGGCGCCTTCCCGCGATCATCACTGGTACCTGAAACACATAACACGCAAACGGTAAGCATTAATGCTTAGTGAGTTCCCCCAAAATACCACGTACATCACATACGCCTTTCCAGACCATAGCTCTATGGGATCTTCCTATCCAGGTGTCTCAGGGGATTTCCATACCATAACTCTGTTGACCGTCCGGTCCATATCATCATACTCATATCATAACATATAAAACATATAACATCCATCACATTTTCATTATATGCATAAGACCTTCCGGTCACACATAATCACCCCATCGGGTAAGGCATAGTGAGAAGACTCACCTCGAAGATGTCGGATAATCACTCGTGCTCAACGCTCCGACCTAGCTTACTCCTATAGCATAAATACATCTCTATTTAATACCTTTCTAACTTAATTTGACTAATGCCCTTAAGTCAACACAAGTCAACTCTAGTCAACATTGGCCAATGGCAAACCCCCTTCACCTAACTCGTCGAGTCAGACACTGACTCAGCGAGTTCAGACATGAACTCAAGTCCACTAAATTTCCCCTCTGACTCACTGAGTCACTCTTCTAACTCGGAGAGTCATCAACTGTGCGATTCTCGGGACAACCCGATCCGACTCGTCGAGTCTACTCATGGACTCGGTGAGTTCATTCCATGCTTGAACTCAAATGGCCTTCTGAGGTTAGATCTGCTTCTCTAATCTATAGACTGACCTTCCCAAACATGATAATCACGTAAAGGTCACATCTTGGCACTCATGCAACGCCTACAAGGCTTCTTTTGGTGAAATGACCTCTAAAATGGTAACCTAAGTCCACAACTCAAAAGGAAAGGCATAAAGTAGAGCATTTGGGACTCTCTAGACCTTCTAAAGTCCAGATCTAGGTACCAATTCCCCATGGGACCTCTCACACTCCAAAAACATGCTAATCAAGGCATGAATAAACCCTAGATTTCACTATATCAACAAAAACACGAGAATAAGCTCTGAATAATACCTCAAATAGCTTCCTCTGCCCAAATGAAAGTAGTTCCAAGCTCTCTAACTCTCCTAGCTTGACCTTCCTCTTCTCTTCTTGCTAAAACACACAAGGATGATGAACAATGGCCTCTTTTCTCACTCATAAGGACTCTCAGATGCTCTGGTGCTCTCAAGGACGAAGGTAGCCACAATGAAGGGTTATAAGGTCGTTTAAATAGGGCTCAGACCTAGAAAATTAGGGTTTTAGTCGCCACCACGGACTAGTCGAGTCCCCTGACCGACTCGTCGAGTCCGCTCATTAATCCAGTCATCACCACGCGACCCTACTCGACGAGTCTATGCATCAGCTCGTCGAGTCTCTCTCTCTCTCTCTCTCTTAGACTCCAAAAATAAACGATAAAAATAATACATGAAATCCCGGATGCTACAATATTACTAGTAGGGTAAGCCTGGTCCTAACACTCTAAGGAGCGCCCAACGACGGCAGCCATGTCATATGCCGAAGTGTTGTGCCAACAGCTTGACCATCTCGGTCATTTCTCCAATGACTTCATCCCTTTCCTATTCAGCCTGAACCGCTCGTGTTTCCATCGCGAATAACTGTTGCCGTAGAGCACCAATCTCAGCTTCTGGAGAGTCATTCTCCCTCGCGGGATTTCCTGATGGGGCGGGGTTGTCCTGTTGTGCCTTGCTGACAGGTGACGTGGCAACATTGTCCTTAGAGCTTCCAGATCTGGCATTAGTTCGGGTATAGGTCATGTGCTTCTAATAGTACGGGCCCAATACTACCTTCCACACCTACCTGTACCATCCCCAAGGCTCTACCTGATAACTCTAATTCGCCTCAGTATAGAGCATATCTCATAGGCTGCTTCATGAATCAAATCGTAGGCTATCCTAAGATTTGCTCAATCCCATCAAACCAGAATCTTAATAGACATAACAGGATGCACTATGCATGCAAATTATACACAGAACATGATCAAATAGACTTTTGAATAATAGAATCTACCCTAGGACCACAACCAAACAAGGAATAGAAAATAAGGCCAAATCAATCATTCTAAGGCTATAAGATCCTAAGCATATACAAATTTTAAAGCATACACATAGCAAAATCCATCCGACTATGATAATCTAAATATCAATATAGCATGGCTAATCATATTGGGGAACCACTTACTTGAGCTCGGTCGATTACACACATTGCACTCTCCTTTTTCTAGTTTAAGAAGTTTTAACTTTTATTTTTAAATGTTTTTTTACCATTTCCTTAGTTTGAGTCCTGACACACCTGAGATTATGCCCGAATCTCTCAAACCAAAGTTCTGATACCAACTTGTAACATCCCAAATTTCCAAAAACATTTTTCATTTTTAATTAACAAAATCATTCTCACAAGACATAAAATTTCAACCACATTTGTTTTGCAAAAATCCATACTATCTAATAAGTTATCTAAAACATCAGAGTATCCCAACATAAATGCTAGAGAGTGCATGTTGCACCATCACGCCGGGCCCTTTCCCTTAGTCTCTGAAATACCTGAAACAACCCACAAACTATAAGCTAATGCTTATAAGTTCCCTAGACCATACTCCACACAATCCATATAATCATATAATCTATATTAGCTATATCAGTTTTACATATCACATAATCCATGTATATAACATATAAGGATGCCATTGAATCCCTCCACAGTCTTACTCCGGGTGCCATGGGAACCCCGACAAGGCGTTAGCCCAATGCCTCAGGAACCCCCCGAGGTCTTGACTAAGGATGCCCTAGAAACCCTCCAAGTTCTTATACTCTAATGCCTCGGGAACCCCCCGAGGTCTTCATCTAGGATGTTGTGGGAACCCTCCAAGGTCTTACACCTAAATGCCTCGGGAATCCCCTAAGGTCTTTACGTAGGATGTCGTGGAAACCCTCCAAGGTCTTATACCTACGTACCCCGAGAACCCTCGAGGTCTTCCATGAAAGTATCATAATGATAAATATCACATACCACGCAACCAACTAACATTCCATATAACACATAATGGGCCGACCTTGGTGCCTTCGACCTATTGGTATGGTGAGGAGACTCACCTCTCAAGAACTGTTGCACCGATAAAATAAGTCCAAACTCACAGCTCCCACTCAATTGCCTACAACCACCATGTGACTAACTTTTTCAAAATCCCAAATTACCAAAAATACCCTTATATTCTAACTTGGTCAACCATGGTCAACAGTCAAGGTCAACAGTCTATGTTGACCCCAACTCAACGAGTGCATCTAGCAACTCGTCGATTTCCTTCAGAGTCCAAAAAACCAAAAACTCGAGCCAACTCAACGAGTTACCTGAGTAACTCGTCGAGTTCTTTAGTATTCAAGAGACAAAAAACTCCAATCAACTCTTCAAGTCATCTCACCCACTCACCGAGTTCAGTATGAATCCAGAAGGCGGGCAAACCTTGCCTAACTCGTCGTGTTAGCTATGCAACTCGTCGAGTTCCTTGAGCCCTATTCATGTTCAGTCCTTTCCAGTTGAATCAAACGCTTCCAAACTACAGATCCAGTCCCCTAGGGTGGAGTTACCACATAAAGTTGCCAACGTGGGTTTCCTTTTATAGCCTCTACTCGTCAATTTGGGCCTTCCAACTCGTCGAATAGATCCTAACTCCCGCGTCCAAAATGATCTCTAGTCGATGAGTTGGAGCTCCCCAATTCGTCGAGTGTCACACCCCCGAACTAGACGATGGAAACGTCTGAGGGCGTGCGTGACTTATATTGAATATCATCACAATGACTATACATGAATCATAACATAAACATCACCATGCATCAATATTTTACAACTGACATTGTTCACATCAAGTATGTTGTTTTAACATTACAAATCCATAACATAAGGTGTTTGATAGTTTTCAAAAGCAGAACACCCTAACATATTTGGTACTACTCCTCAGCTTACCTGTTACCTGAGAATACAGGTTATTTTGAAAATAGTCAACATATGGAATGTTGGTGAGGCAGGTTTGATACGAAAATGTTTTGTGTAGTTTGTAAGAAAACAACCCAGAAAATCCGATATTTTCTGAAAAGACCATTATTTATATAAAAGTGTGAAGATCCGTAAATATATGCATGATGATTTCAAAACGTGTATAATTGAAAAACTTTGTATTAAAGGTACCAATGAAAAATGTTGAACTTCCCCGGAAAACCCGATGTTTTCCTACGATAAAAAAAATATCATATAATTCTTTGAATTGTTATTCCATCACTTAAATGATTTTTGATTTACCTTGATTACTTGATTTTTATTGGGTTTATTTATGTGAGTCTTTATAACCATTCATGATAATGACTAATTCGTCTGTCTTGGCACTCTGGCGAACGCCATAATTGATCTTAAGATTTTGTCACCCTAGACTGGCTGAGTCTAACTGTAGCGAACAGCCGAGGTGTAGGGGAGTCACCCCCGTATAGATCTATACACAAACTCTCGCTCTCCCTCCAGGACACTTTGAATACACCTACAGACTACAACCGACAAACGTTGGTGCCACCTGTTATTACTCACTAAATCCCAATTGACTTTGATAACTATTGATTATCAACCCGTATTTGTTTACTTGGATTGACAATAGGCCTAATAAACAAGGAGAAGAGGATTACAATATCCTACTATTCCTGCGTATTATTGATGGCTATTGGTTATACGAAGAGCATGATGGCCGGTTTCGCCTTTGATTCATCTAGACCTTACTAGCATTGCTAATGGGCCACTAAGGCCCGATAGCATTTGAAGCCATTAAGGTCCCTTTAAATATGAAATTATGTCATAGAAGGCCCAATAACATTTATTATTATCCCTTTGGCCCAAAATTCATGTTAATGGGTCACAAAGGCCCAACAAGCAAGTTCGGAACTTTCAAGCCCAAAGATTTGAATGTTTACTTGTTTTTGGTATAGTTTCATTGTTGGAAAGTTTGATTGGGTGATTTGTTAATTTCGCACCGGAACAAGGCTGGTCGATTATTTTTAACGATGTTAGAATTATGTGTATTTTCATCTTTCCATTTTTATGAATTGTAGTTTGGTATTTTTATTTTAACTCAAATATCTTAAAATAAAATAATTGACTCAAAAAAAATCTTGGTTTGAACCCCCTTTCAGCCCTTCTTTGGTAAAATTGACAATTTTAGTCCTTTTATATATAAAAAGACATTTTAAGCCCTTAAACCATTTTTCTTGACACTTTGGACCCAAAGACTTGTTCAAGTGATATTTTTAGCTCAGGAATTCTTTGGCGGTTTCAGCCCTTCTAGAAAAGTATATTTCTTTTAAAGCCCAAACCTTTTTGCAACTTTTAGAATTTTGACCCAAAATCCAAAAGTTTACAATTTTGATCCTTGTTTGGAAATTACATCATTTTAACCCCTTAATTAGTTTTATTCAACCTTTTACCCAATGTTTTGAGAAGTCTATCATTTCAACCCCTTTAAAGTAGAAGATTTCGCATGTTTTGCCTCATTGGGCCGAAAAGCCCAAAATTTGGCCCATTAAGCCATAAATTTCATTTCTAACCTTTAAAAGAGTATGATATTCATAAAAACACTTATTTTTACTGTTTTGACTCTTTTGAACCTTGAGAAAACCGTGAATAGCAATTTTTCAACCCTACATTCGTTTGTTTGACAATTTTAGCCCAAAAGTGGGTTTTATGTTGCAATATGTATACTTTAATCTTAGAGGGTAATTTTCCTAACTTGTTTAGTGTAAGATTTTCTAGATCATGTTTATCTTCCTCTTAGATCCATAGATCTTGAAATTTCCATTATTTTTGTTACATATTTATCACATAAACACATGAAATCACAAATAACATACACATACACATAGATCTACACATTTTACTTTGTTCTCCCCTATAAAACATATGAAAACTGAAAATAGAGGGGTATGAACTCACCTTTCCTTGTTGTTTTCGATTTGAAGAAGAACTGGAAGAAGTTTGATGCTATTCTCGGCCTTATAAAGCATCTTTGAGAAGAATTTGGCTTAGATGGGTTCTAAGAAGCATGATCAGGAACTTTCATGAGTTAGAAGGGGATTATAACAATCTCAAGAAGCTAAACCATAGATCCAAGCATTAACTTACCTAGAATGACAATTTTTTTGGAATAACCTCCTTGAAAAGCTCTTAATCTCGAAAACATTGAAGTAGAAGTGAAGAGTTTTCTTTGAGAGTGCTTGAGAGAGAATTTGTGAGGTGTGTGTGTTTTTCTTTTGTGTTCTCAACCGAAGAAGAAAAGAGAAAGGAGAGGAGAGAGAGTGAAGTGATAGATGCTTGGAAGTATGAGATAGTTGCATAGATATCCCAAGTATAATTGTGAGGTGGCATATAAAAGTCAACTCTTTCTCCCTAATTTTGTAGTTGGGCCGAGAAAGGTAGAGGAAAGAAAGAATTTGGGGCCTATTTTTGTGCTTAAATCCATATTATGGCCCATTGATGATTTTTCGGCCCAATTGGTCTTTGAAGATGGTTCACGGCCCAAAATAAATCAAAGAATGAGTTTTATGGTCCATTAGGTATAATTAGATTTGTTAAGGCGCAATAAGGTCCATTAGGGTATTTTATTTCATTCTAGGCCCAATATGCCCCAAAATGTTAAAATAAATGGGATTGGGTCCAATTAGAGCCCATTTAAGAGTTCTAAGCCCAAAATAGTCGAATTGGAGGCTTATTGGCCCATTAGGCCCAATAAGGAAATCCTAGCCCATAATGGACTAAAAATGGGATTTCTACGGTTTCCAATTCTTTGTTGACTATTTGAAGTGCATGTATAGAGTGTTTGATGGGGATTTTGTTGTTATTGAATAAGCATCATACATGCTTTCACATTTTTGGTTCCCAAATGTTATCATTGTTGTTGTTACATGGCATAGAATTCCTAGTGAGATCGAGTTCCAGTCTAAAACCCTAAAATCCCGAAACGAAATTGATACCTGAAACGAACGTTACATGGTGTTGGGCTGAAAAGAGTTTTGATGTTGCGTCTTTTGGGCTCGTTAGATTAGCCTTTTATTCTCCGGTTTGGGCCTGTCCAACCAAGAGCCTTTTATGTATAGTATTTAAGTTAATGCTTGCATGCATATTAGGTTAAGATTCTAGAGATTATCGAGATAGCGATTAATCAAGAGTACAATATTTTCCAGTAATCGTTCTTGTAATCTTCCAATCCTTTACAGTTGATGTTCTTAATCGAGCTCTTCTAAGGATTTTATTTAATCATTCGACACGATTGATTCAAGCTGTTTTGTTCTTAATATTGCGTTCTGCTTTGTTTTTAATATTGTGTTCTTGCTGTTTCATATTCATATACTTGTTCAAGATCTAATCGATCTTCATAGATTAAAAGTTGTTTTAATCCCATCAATTGGTATCAGAGCAGGAGGCTGTGTAATCGATACACATCTTTTCTGTGAAAAAGATTTCCATTAGGGTTTTCCGCAATCATCGATATTTATTGAGCTGTCATCTTAATTGACGTATCTTAGTATTTATTGTTTTGCCCTAATCTGCTTTATTACAAGTCTGATCTTTGAACAGGTTTTTACGATCATTATGGACGCATCGCAATCAAACCCTATTAATATTTCCAACAGCATCGGTTCGACGACAAAGATTCCAATCTTGTACACCCATGACTATGAAGTATGGGCTCATCATTTCGAGGATTATGTGATTGGATCGGAGGACAATAGTTATCTCATATGGGAAGCCATCATCAGTGGACCGTTTTCTCATTCTACGACGTCCAGAATCATTAAGACGCAAAAAGAGTACAATGATCTGCTCAAGGACGTGACGAATATCGCACAAGATGAAAAAGACAAACTCTAGTGCAATATTAAGGCACTTAGGTTGATCAGATTCGCCCTTCAGTCCGACACATTCAGGCTGGTCAGCTCATGCACTACGGCGAAGGAAGTGTGGGATAGACTTCGCGAACTGTATTCCACAGACGAAGATCTTGAACATTCCATCCAAACCTTGCTTCTATCTGAATTTGGTGAATTCAGGCAAGGGGCCGAAGAAACTATGACCCAGACGTTTGATCGCTTCAATCATCTTCTCAGTAAGATGATCAAACACGACATTGAAAGGAAGCTCATCGAACAAAAGGTTACTTTCTTGAACGGACTGCGATCTGAATGGAGAACAGTTGTTTCCACAGTCAAAGCCCATGAACAGTTTAAATCATATTCTTTGGCGAAACTAGTGGGTATTCTAAAGTCCCAAGAGAAGATTGTGGTTCAAGAGAAGAATGTTGTCTCCAGTCTTGGTTCGTTGGCCCTCCTATCTAAAAGTAAAGCTGTGGTGGAGGATGAAGAGCTCAACTTGGAAGAATATGACCTCTTAACTGAGGATTATGCCATGATGGTATCCAATCCTAAGAGGTTCATAAAGAAGAGATTCCCCATCAACAAAAACCGAAACTGGCAGGGGAGTTACAGCTCAGAAAAAGCAAACAATGAACCGAAAGCTGAGGAGCCCAAAAAAGAACCGAAAGCAGATGGCGATTCCGGAGTAAGCTGTTTCTATTGTGGTGGCAAGAACCACTACGCTAAGGACTGTGTTCTTAAGAAGATGGCTGAAAAGGACAATGGAAATGATGAGGAAGCTGTGCTGCAGAAGAGATTGGATGAGTTGAGAAAGAAGAAGTCTACTGCTAACCCTTCTATTAATGCTCTTATTGTGCAGGGTTCGGTCAATGACGATGAGTTCGGTAGCACTGAAGTTTGGTCTACAGACTCAGAAGACGAAGAAGTGAGGAAGCCTACTCATGGAAAGGCATATGTGGCTAAGGAGGAAAGCAGTGGGGGAAAATGCTTCATGGTAACTGAAGTGTCTCAAATGAGGGGATACAACACCGATGGAGGAAGCAATGGACCGAAGGTGCAGGAGGATACGTGCTTTACGGCCAAACCACTCAGCCAGCAGTTCAATGAACTCAATGAACTGATAAAGAAGGTACAATCTGCTTTTATTTCATCCAAAGTACCACCATCCTCTTACGAGAAAGAACTAAAAAATATTAATACAAGAATTTCTCATTTAGATAGTAGCCTAACTCAAACTCGAGTCACCAATTCTAACCTGACTGATCAATTAAGCAGGGCGGCGTCGAAGAGTGAGGAGCGGCGAATGTGGATTGAGTTAAAAAAGTCAGAATTAATTAAAGTTAAAGACGAAAACATTTATTTGCAGAGAGACAATTTGAAACTGTTAAAACAACGAAATGTTTTTTGTTTAATAGCTAAACGTTTATATTCCAATATTACTCAACTTCACTTGGATTGTGAGATAGGCCAAAAGATCCATCGCATGATTTTGCCCTTTCTAGAATTTAAGGAGGATGAAATCGATGCCGAAGCCTACGATTGTGAGAGTGTAATATCGTCTGATGAGGTCAATCCGACCTATATGTATGGACCGGACAAAATTGAGTCCTTCATTAAGTCCAAAGACCACAAGGACATGCTCAAAAACCTTTTGGACGAAAATGACAGAATTAAACTGAGAACCGAAACCATGCAAAAATTTGACTCTCTAAACGCCAACGTTAGCTCAGAAAACAAAATCGATGTTGAAAATGCATCTGAGCTTAACGAGGATAAAAACATGAGTGAAATTTCTGTGGAGGATACGGTTGACTGCTCAGAATTTGTTAAAAGCGAAACTGAAAACCACAAAAATCTTATTTCTGAAAACTCTGTGGAATTCGCTAGATTGTCCCAACAAAAGTCCCCGAAATTAGTAGAAAAGGCTGTTGTGTATCAAAAGGTCAGGACCACTCCAAATCAAGTATACAAGGTGACTGGAGTAACCGAACATCAAACAGCTGAACTCACAGCTATTGTTGACGAAGACAATGCTGATGGCTGTGATGAGTATTTCTGGGAAGCTCCTATTGATAATGGAAACGAAACCGTCGGCCTATCTGAAAGAACCTCTTGGATGAGAAAAGGGAGATACATACCTGAACCCTTGAACAAGCCTGATAATTTCAGTGAACCAAGTACAAGTGGTACGAAAGAAATTCCTCAAGAGGATGATCGTTTAGCTAAAGAAGACATTCCTTCTACACCTACAGCTCGAAGCGAAATTTCATCAGATACTCCTTCCACTTCCTCAGGGCAAACTGAATCTTCTTCAGATATTTCATCGGTTCCCTCTGCTCAAAGAAAAACTCCTGAAGTTCAAAAGGACTCAGTCAAAGTGACAGCAAAAACAAGAGCGAACGTTCATCATCAACCTAAGCAGATGAGGGATAAGAAGATAGAGAGGAACCAAAGATACAGGAAAAATCTTTCTGAAAGGAAACAATTCTGGCACTCCCAGAACGCATACTATACACACAAGGACAAGAATCTGAAGTATGAAAACAATCCTGTACGAAAGCCTGAAAGTTCCACTAACCGAAAGTCAAGGTTCGGTTCGCAAGAAAATACCAACCGAAAGCCAAGGTTCGGTTCGCAAGAAAATACCAACCGAAAGCCAAGGTTCGGTTCACAAGAAAACAGCAACCGATAGCCAAGGTTCGATTCTGAAAAGGATTTCAACCGAAACCGAAGGTTCGGTTCCAAGAACAACTCCAACCGAATGCAGAGGTTCGGCTCTGAAGTCAAAAGAGAACAAGAATCGAAGGTCCGCCCCTCTAATGATCAAAAGCAAAAGGGTCACCTAAAGTCATCAACCAGGAAGTCCTCCCCATCCAACTTCTCTCGTTCTAATTCTTCTCGTTCTTCTACTTCCACTCATTCATCTCCATCTAGTTCCATAACTAATCCCGCTTGCCCTCAAAAACCTCATTCTTCAGCTGAACAGAAGGGAAAGAAAAAGGTCAATGAATCCAAACCTGAGTTCAAAGCGAACAAACCCAATCTTAACAAAATAAAAGTCTACACCATTAAAAAGAAAGATGAAACAACTCTAATTAAAAGAACATATCTAGTTGACATCTCTCTTACTATTCCCGTTCCCATGAAAATCTCACATGGACCCAAGAAACTTTGGGTTCCTAAATCTGCTTAATTTTTGCAGGTTATAAGTGACGAGCAGTTTGACGAAGAATGGTACATCGACAGTGGCTGCTCGCGTCACATGACAGGGAGGAAAGAGGAGCTCAGGGAATACAGATCTCTTGCAAATGGTGGTAACGTTAAGTTTGGAAATAACTCTTTCGGCACCATAAAGGGATATGGGATGATAACGAATGGTGATTTTACCATAAGGAAGGTGGCCTATGTGGAAGGACTTCAACACAACCTCATCAGTGTATCTCAGCTTGTCGGAGGTACAGGTCTCAAAGTTTCATTCGATGATGAAGGTTCTGAAATCATAGAGAAAAAGACAAAGAAAGTGATTCTGAAGTCAGAGCGAAAGGGTGAAATGTTTCCTCTGAACATGAAACCCATCAAAGGAAACCCAGCCATATGTCTGCTATCAAAAGCTCAATCCGACGAAAGCTGGTTGTGGCACAGAAGACTCTCTCATCTCAATTTCAAAGATATCAACCGACTTGTCACTGGAGGTCACGTTAGGGGTCTTCCATTGCTCAAGTTTGACAGAGAGCATTTATGTGCTGCATGCGAAATGGGAAAGCAGAGTCGTCAAAGTCACCCATCCGTAATTAACACAAAAGTTGTTGAACCACTCGAATTGCTTCATATCGATTTGTGTGGTCCTTCATCTATTGAAAGCATCGGTGGTAGCAAGTACATTCTTGTTATCGTTGATGACTTCTCTCGATTTACATGGGTGTTCTTTCTAAAACTCAAATCTGAAGCGACTCAAAAGCTGAAAGTGTTTATCAAGCAAATTGAAGTCCAACTCAAGAAGGTCGTTCGCAACATCAGGAGCGATAATGGTCTCGAATTCAAGAACAGGGAGTTTGAAGAGTTTCTTACAGAAAAGGGAATTAGCCATAATTTCTCAGCTCCCTACACACCACAGCAGAACGAGATAGTCGAAAGACGAAACCGATCTCTGTGTGAAGCTGCCCGAACTATGTTAAGTTTCGCTTCCTTACCTCTTTATTTTTGGGCTGACGCTATTTCTGCTGCTTGTTTTACACAAAACAGGTCCTATCTCAACAAGCGATTCACGCTCACACCATATGAGATATTAAACAACAGGAAGCCCAATGTGAAATTTTTCCACGTTTTTGGCTCAAGGTGTTTCATCTTTAACTCTAAAGAACACCGCAACAAGTTTGACGTCAAAGCCGACGAGGGAATTTTTCTGGGATACTCACTCACATCCAAGGCGTACAGGGTCCTAAACAAACGTTCAAGAAGGATTGAAGAGACATACTATGTGACCTTCGATGATAACTATGTCAAGAAACTACAGACCATAGATGACACTGCCAGGGAAATCTTCCCTCAAACTGGCCAAGTCACAGTCTCAATCGCCAATTTGTACGAAAATTTTCTGGAACTATTTGACGAACCGGAAAAAGCTTCTCTCTCCGAAGCAGGTGCAACTGACAACAAAATAGATCATATGAAGCAGATTGTCGAAGATGCTGCAAGAAGAATGCATGAAGGAGAATCGCCCACTGATGACTCTCCAACCAACAATGCTTCAGTCGAGGGGGAGCCAAGTTCTCATGTCGAGGGGGAGCAAAGCTCTACCACTTCACCCGAAGGTCCTTCACCAACCGAAGGTACCTCTCCAACCAAAGGTGCCCCTCCAAACGAAGGTGCTTCAATACCTGAAAGTCCAGCACCGCAAGAAACCCCTGAACCTCATGTTTCTCAAGACTCATCAATTGAGGGGGAGCATGATGATATGATGCTTGATTTTGATAGCCAATCTGAGCCAAAAGAGATGATCAATGCTGAACTAGATCCAACCTTCGATCTGAATTACCCTCCTCTTACAAAATGGACCAGAGATCATCCTATCTCTCAAGTAGTTGGTGATGTATCTGAAAAGGTTCTGACCCGATCTCAACTGAAGGCAAAACAGACATCCTTATTCTCAAAGGTTGAGTTTTGTATGTTTAACTCATTTGTATCAAAAGTTGAACCGAAGACAGTGAACACTGCCCTCGATCACTCTGATTGGGTTCAAGCAATGCAAGACGAACTGAACGAGTTCGAAAGGAACAAAGTCTGGCGCCTCATTCCAACTCCTCCGGATGCTTCAGTTGTTGGTCTCAAATGGGTTTTTAGAAACAAAATGGACAAGGAAGGTAATGTCATAAGGAACAAGGCTCGTCTGGTTGTCAAGGGATACTGTCAGGAGGAAGGGATAGATTACGAAGAGACGTTCGCTCCAGTAGCTAGGCTAGAATCGGTTAGAATATTTCTGGCCTATGCTGCTCACAAAAACTTTGAGGTCTTCCAAATGGACGTCAAGTGCGCATTTCTCAATGGAGAACTTGAAGAAACTGTGTATGTGGAGCAACCTCCTGGGTTCGTAAACGAAAAGTATCCAAATCATTGCTATATTCTGGATAAAGCTGTGTACGGCCTCAAACAAGCTCCGAGGGCCTGGTATGAAACGCTTACAAAACTTTTAAAGATGTCCAAATTCAAACAAGGTTCGGTTGACCCAACCTTCTTTCGCAAAAAGGAAGGTAACCACCTTATGATAGTTCAAATTTATGTCGATGACATCATCTTTGGCTCTACAAATCCCAGCTTAACAGCTGAATTCAGAAAGTTGATGGAGACTAAGTTTGAAATGAGCTCAATGGGTCCTATTAACTTTTTCCTTGGTTTAAATATAAGACAGGGACCCGAAGGCATCTTTATCAATCAGGAAGCTTACACGAAGACTCTCCTAGCAAAGTTTGGCATGATGGGAGACTCAAAAGTCAAAGTCCCAATGGCATTCGGCACCAAACTTACACCTTCACTAGATAAACCAGCTGTCGACATCACGCTCTATCGTCAAATGATAGGCTCACTGATGTATCTAACTACTAGCAGGCCTGATATCATGTTTTCTGTATGTTATTGTGCTCGATTTCAGGCTAACCCACGCGAACCTCACATGCTGGCAGTGAAGAACATCCTACGCTATCTCAAGCGAACCGCCTCCTTAGGTCTATGGTATCCATCCAATTCAGGCTTCTTCGTTCAAGCCTATTCTGATGCTGACCTTGGAGGATGTGGACTCGACCGCAAAAGCACAACTGGTGGCTGTCAATTTCATGATGGAAAGTTGGTCAGCTGGCAATCCAAGAAACAAACATGTGTGTCGCTGTCTATTGCTGAAGCGGAATACATTGCCGCTGCATCCTGCACATCACAAGTGATTTGGATCCAGAGTCAACTTCGAGACTATGGACTCAATATGAAGAAGATCCCTCTATATTGTGACTCTGAAAGTGCAATTAGGATCTGTCATAACCCGGTGCAACACTCTAAAACCAAACACATAGCACTGAGGTATCACTTCATCAAAGATCATGTGGAAGATGGAAATGTCGAAGTTCACTTTGTAAGAACCACTGATCAACTGGCTGACGTCTTTACCAAAGCTCTTCCAGAAGCATCGTTCAATAAAATATTGCAAGGGCTAGGAATGATGGAATCAGAGTCAGTACCTCACACTACCTCTCAATCTCAAACGTAAGAAGCGAAACCAACCGAACGTTCGGGTTCGGTTCAACCATTTCACTCGCTCATTACTTCAAAGGTAGTTTTTCTGTGTTGTATATTTCTTGTGCAAAATTTGTTTTTCTTTATGTAAAAAGTTTTTTTTCATATTGCATATCTAAACTCCTTGGTTTCTTAAAAATTTTCCAAAACCGAAACCTCCAGAAGGTTCGGGTTCGGTTTTTCAAAATTTTCAAGAACGGAAACCAACCGAAGGTTCGGGTTCGGTTTTTCAAAATTTTCCTGAACCGAAACCAACCGAAGGTTCGGGTTCGGTTTTTCAACTTTTTCCAACCGAAACCAACCGAACGTTCGGGTTCGGTTTTTCAATTTTTCTTTCTAATAATATCAAAAATCCAAAAAAAATTTTGTGTGCTCATTTGTTTATGGGAATATATTCGATGCCTTACTTAAGTGTCCCTAGAAGCATGCTGCTGTATGTGTCCCAAGCCTCATAAGATTTTGAATAATAGCCTTCATGACCTGGTATACACAAATCTTGTCTTCCCAATAAGGCTAACTCATTTATTCTAATCGTGAGCTACCTCACTCTTTTCTCACATGAGTTCAAAGTCTCTTGCTTGGTCCTTTTGTTCGCAGCAGAGGTACTATGTCTTCTTTCACCATCCCCATTACACTTCTCCATAACATTCGTTTCATCACTATAACCCTTGAGACTCTCAGCATCTACCACTGAGGTTTATGGTTACACAACATCTGTGTTTATGATCTTAGCTTCGTGCCACTACGAGCTGAGTGAAACCCAAAATTCAACACCAACGAATTGACAGTGATCAATTAACTTGATCAAGTTTTCACCAATGAATTGACGAATGTACCTTCATGAAATCTCAATTTCTTTTCTTTTTGCGTGGTTCCAATGAAATTGTTACACACCATGACATTTCTTCCCAAGGGATCCAGTTTTAAATTTTTATCTGAGATTTCATATTAATCCAAGCCACTACAAAATCAACTCAAACCTACTTGTTCAACAGACTACACTGGTCTCACAAGTACTTTGTTCACATTCGTTCTTATATCAAGAATTGAACTGTTGAGTCAAAGCGAAACCACCCTTAATTTGCCTTATTAAAAGAAGCCTTTCAACATTTATTAATGAATGTTTGATCGTAATTCAACGGGATTCCACACTAACACTTTGAGGTCTTTCTTGACCTTGAAGGAAGAGATTCGTGCCCGGGATCATCAGTTTCGTGTCATTATTGACATCACAGATTATCCTAAAAGGAGTTGCTTTACTTCTTTATTTATTTTCTACACTCTTTGCACGAAAATCCAAGATTTTCAAAAATTCCGTTACTAATTATTTTACAGGCTGGATATTTACTGGATGGTTACAAATGAAGTTATGGTCAAAAATTAGCCACGTGGATCATTAATTGGAAACAACCGTTTAAAAGGGGATAAGACAAAAAGTTGCTGACTCGGCGGGAGTTAAAAGGATAGAAATTCAAACGACGGTAAAAAGGAGGGCGCGTGAATTTGAAACGGCCGCGCTTTTTCTGACACTTGAGGACGCGTGTGCAATGTCGAAGCATCATATCTCTAAACTTACAGGCGCGTGTGGAAATGGAAACGATTTCTTTCTCTGAACCGGCGCTTATTGGGCGGCGTGATCCTAAGAATCTGACACTCTCTCTCCTACGTGATCATCGCACGTCCCAACTGTCACCAATCAGTCACTCCAAAAAAACCCGTTTCGTATTTCCATAAGAGATTTGAAACGATTTTTCTCTCTCCTATCACCTACTATAAAAACCCATCAACCCCACCTTTTACCTCTTTACTGCCCCATAATTTCCAAAGCAAAAATACTTCCAAACTCTCTCTCGGTTATCTCCTTCTCCAAACCTGCAACAATGGCTGAATCCTCTTCCGTCCATGCTACTTCTCAGATTCTTCCCATCCGACCTCAGCAATGCCTGGTGATTGATCTCAACCCACTGGCCTATGATTCCTATATGTCGCCGGTCATCGAGTGTCTCAAATACTCCCAACTTGCTCCTGCACTGTCAAGGATTGAAACGGTGCCAATGGTGGCCTTATCTCAGGTCTACGCAACGACTTACTACGACAAGGCCGTCGACAGGGTATTTTTCAAAGTGGCGGAACACAAGACGTCGATTTCTCGTCCCCACTTCTGCACCATGCTTGGGTTTGCTGCTGACCCATCGCGTTTTAACCCGGAGACGATTCCGGTTGGTATGCTCTACAACATGTTCTACAACATGGGCTACACGGAAGTTCTTACCTCCGTCGCAAGGTTCAAGAAGTCCTGCCTACCGCCCCAGTGGAATGGGTTATTTAGAGTTCTCTTCAAGGGACTGTCAGAAAGGAGCTCAGGATCGGACGGGGCCAGTCGTCTTTTCCTGTCAATTATGTATGGGGTGTACAACGGAATCAATCTGGACTATGGATTTGTCCTTTGGCAACAACTGATTCAGAGCCTCTCTTCCTCTTCCCGACACTCCGAGGTGTCGCTGGCCCGGTTCTGTATCTTGATCACCAGATGGGCTATGGACAAGTTCAACGTTCCCACAGCCGACGGTGCACCGATGTCTTCTATCGGTACCTTTCATACCAAGAAGATCATCGTATCTGATGCATCGAAATTCTCCTTCATTGGCTCTATCCCGGAGTCGATGTATGCTGATGTGCCAGCAGATAGCCGATTGATCAGAACGATCAAGGAGTTTCGCCAAACTGGTCCGAGGGAACTGACACCGGACATACTGCGCTCAATTCATGATGCCGACAAACCGGTGGCCAGGGGCAAAAAGGGTGACAAGGGAAAGCAAGTGTCCAAAGCTCCAAAGGGACCTTCTCCAAAGAAGCGTAAACAACAGAAACCTGCTTCATCCCCACAACTGAAAAGGAGGAAGACCCAACCGAAGCGAAAGCTCCTCATACCCTCCTCTTCAAGCGAATCCGAAGGTGGGAGTTCGGACTCTGAGGGCTCACAAGGAGACGAATCTCCACAACGAGGCAACACCCCTCCTCGGTCCCCAACCCCGGAGATGGAACTTCACCAATCCCCAGTTCCTTCCCCTCCACCCACAATACCTATTTCCATTCCCACCATAAACCCTACTATACCACCAACCTCATTCCCTATACCCCCACCCATATTCACCACATCAACCGAAACACCACCTGTAACCGAAACCCCTCCCGTAACCGAACCTCCATAAACCGAAACCCATACACCACCACCACCCGAAACTAACCCCCCACCCACTCAACCTGAACCAACCAAACCCACAACACCCCCAGCTTCACCACCACCTCAATCTCCAGAAGACGCCTCCGATGGCGATGATCAATACCTTGGTGGTGATCACATGAACTTTGATTCGGTCTACTATAGTCCGTTTCAAGTTCAGAGTGATGAGGAGGATGATGCTCCAGTGACAAAGAAGCATCTCCGTGAGCTTAACGAGAAGGTTGATCAACTTCTCGCCTCCTCTTCCAACCAGCAGTCATCCTTATCTGAAGCAGCCCTTCAGAAGATAGTTGATGCCTTCTCCAGGGCTCAACATGACTCAGTGGCCTCAGCAACTGCTGCGATAGACGCCTCCACCCGAGCCTGTGTGGCCGCGACCGAAAAAGTCGATAAACTATTCTCCGACGCTTCTGACCTGCTGAAGTCTCTGCAGGAAAGCGCCAATGCCACAAAGACAACTCTGGAACCGATTGTTCAGCAATTGGCCAAGTTCGTCTCAACGGAGTTGACTTCGTTCGCTACCCTCCGACAAAATCTCAGCGACGACAACTCGGCACTCCGAGCCTCCATCGATGCCCGTCTGGCAAAACTACAAGAGGATCTTGCGGCAGAGAACTCTCTGATGGACGTTCTGGCGAGTAAAACAACTGCCCTAAAGGTCAAGAGCACGCAGCTTT
Source organism: Lactuca serriola (assembly GCF_051521515.1). NCBI lineage: Eukaryota > Viridiplantae > Streptophyta > Magnoliopsida > Asterales > Asteraceae > Lactuca > Lactuca serriola. The sequence goes on along the minus strand of NC_136412.1, from coordinate 19,849,060 downwards.
CCAACTCTGAACAACAATTGGAAGCTCTTCGATCAGAGAGGGAAATCATAAAGACGTGTGTTTCGGATGTCCACGCCGCTCTATCCAACATCCTGGAAGCACACGACCCCATCCTTAATCATTCGGTGAGGCGCACCCTCGCTGAAAAGCTCTCCCCGGCCATGGCCCTCTTAAGCAAAATTGAAGGTCTGCCGAGTTTCGTGTCCATTCCGAAACAAGGGGGAGATGAGAAGAAAGGATCAAAACCACCTCCTTCCTCCAAAGCTACTCACACAACCGAACCACCCCCAACTGGTCATGCCTCGGGTTCGGGTGTGAAGAACAAGGGCAAAAACATAGCAGAGGGAGGAGATGAAGATGAAGATGAAGATGAAGACAAGGAGACCATTTCCGACTTGTTGAAATGGAAAAACAGTCGCAATGCTGAAGGTGATGCCAATCGTGTGGCGCGTGAGGCTGAAGAAGCCGAACGAAAGCAAAAAGAAGCCCACGATCTCCTTGAGAGCCGAAAGCTGCTCTTCCCTGCCTGGACCAGGGATCGTTTGTTAAAAGAGGCCATAGAGACTCCAAGCATACTATGGCTCGAGCCGGTGATATCGTTCGACTGCAACAACACCATTGATTCGCAGTTCGATATGCCACTGACTCGAAAGGCGTTCATCTTCCATGCCTTCTCCAACATCTTTGAAGTCCCGCATCCGAACGATGAGCTTGACAGGGAGCTCATTGACTTCTACCTGGAGGCCGCTCGCCCTCAATACCTTACATGGAGCGCCCAGAAGATTGTCAATGTTCGGGTGATGAAGCCTTTTGCCGTGGGGAGATTCACAAACGTCAAGTTCAAGCTTATCCGAGGATCTGCAAGAACTGCTCACATGATCTCTCTGGCGGATCTGCCCAATCTGAACCCTCATGATTGGATAGTCTTGTACAATATCCTGCTGACAAACGAAGCCGAATATGGTCCCATCTTAGACCATGTCAAAAGGATGCTGGTATGCTATATCATGGAGGTGGCCCTAATGGATCAGGAGGTTGCCACAGTTTTTAAGAAGAAACCAAAAGTCAAGCCTGTGGGATCGGCCAGTGATCTGAATCAAATGCAAATGGGCAAGATAGATTCGAGGCGAAACTCTGTGATGTTCACTAGAGCCGAAGGACAGAAATGTCTCTTCGCTTTAGCTGACAAAAATCTTTACACTACAACTTGCTTGGAGCACATCTTATTCATCATCAAACAGTGTAAAGACAATTCGGCTGATGATATCAAGTACTTCAATGATATGATCAATTGGTACATCCGGTTTAGACAGACCATCCTTTCCATAACCAAGTGTCTGTTTAGTACCGTGAAGAAGAAGGTACCAGCTTCAGCAGCCGGCCCAAGTAGGAAGTGACGGTCTCGCTCCAAATTGACGCAAAGGGGGAGATTGTTGGGCTGAAAAGAGTTTTGATGTTGCGTCTTTTGGGCTCGTTAGATTAGCCTTTTATTCTCCGGTTTGGGCCTGTCCAACCGAGAGCCTTTTATGTATAGTATTTAAGTTAATGCTTGCATGCATATTAGGTTAAGATTCTAGAGATTATCGAGATAGCGATTAATCAAGAGTACAATATTTTCCAGTAATCGTTCTTGTAATCTTCCAATCCTTTACAGTTGATGTTCTTAATCGAGCTCTTCTAAGGATTTTATTTAATCATTCGACACGATTGATTCAAGCTGTTTTGTTCTTAATATTGCGTTCTGCTTTGTTTTTAATATTGTGTTCTTGCTGTTTCATATTCATATACTTGTTCAAGATCTAATCGATCTTCATAGATTAAAAGTTGTTTTAATCCCATCACATGGGTCCATGTTAATCCCCTCTGAACACTCTATATGCCTAAGAAATTGGTATTTCCTTAACTAGAATTCATACATGGAGATCTTGACACACAGTTTCTCCCTTTGCAGTGTCTTTAACACCTCTCGCAAATCCCTTCGTTGATCTTCGATACTCCAAGAATACACTAAGATGTTGTCAATGAAAACAATGACAATCTTGTCTAAGAATAGATGGCATACCCGATTCACCAGGTCCATAAAAACTGTTTGAGCATTTGTCAAACCAAAGCGCACTACTAAGAACTCATAATGTCCATAATGTGTCCTCACTGTTGTTTTGGATATATCCTGCTCACCGACCTGCACCTGATGATAAACTGATTACTAATAATTCTTCAAAAACTGACGTGTGCCTTGCAGTTGATCAAATAGGTCATCTATCCTTAGGAATGGGTACTTATCCTTCATAGTAACCTGGTTCAACTCTCGATAAGGCGATAACCGATGCACATCTTCACAGTACCGTCCTTCTTCATCACAAAGAGGATTGATGCTCCCCAAGGCAAGGAAGTAGGTCAAATGAACCCCCACTATAGTATCTCCTAAATCTGAGACATCATTTCCTTCATTTCTAAAGGAGACAATTGATAGGGTGCTTTGGCTATTAGAGCGTCACCCGAAATAAGATCTATCTGATACTCCTGGCGTGGTGGTGACAAAACCGACAGCTCATCAGGGAAAACATCGTTATACTCCTTAACCACTTCCATATCAGAGCGACTCTGTAACACCTGATTCCCAGTACGCATTTAAATTAAGCATTTCTGTATTTTCTCTGGGACTCGACGAGTTGGTATCCCAAACTCGTCGAGTAGGGTCGTTATTCGCAGGCATTTTAAGTAACCTATTTGACGAGTCGGGAGACTGAATCGGCGAGAAGGTTCTATTTGAGGGAAACCCTAAATATGAGGGTTTGCACCCTATTTAAACGACTTAACTCAGCCTCCCTATCTCTCCGAAGAAGATTTAAATTTAAACCCTTCCCGTTTTGTATGATCTAAGGCCATTATGGTGCTTTTGGGTGGTTTGTGAATCTTGAATGGAAGGAAGAAGCTTGGGAATTTGAGTTGGGGCTTGTAGATCTAGAGATCTTATTCCATCTTCAGTTCAATCAAGGTAAATGCCCCTTGTTTTGGTCTACCATTTGGTTGTTCATCTTTAGGGCTTAGATTTTGGGTGCATTTAGCGTTTCCTAACTTTATGGGGTTCTACTTTCAGATCTAAGTCATTGGAAGGGTCTCATGGCACAAAGGTGCCAACTTTATGGCCAAGAGAGCCCCATGCACATTATAGAACATACTTTATGGATTTTTGAGCCAAAAACCCCATACATATGCACCAAGTTTGGAACTTTACGTATAAAATGGACATTCGGAGGCCAGATCTATGGTTTTGATGTGTTAAGACCCATTTAAATCGGCTGTATAGTAAGGGTCAAGCAGTGACTCGACGAGTTGTTCTTGGAACTCGGTGAGTCAGTGTGTATTGACCACCAAATCCTTTCTGTGGATGGACCAGTTGTTTGGAAAGGAAGTCTTGTAGATGCTTAGACACATAAAGAGACATGGGACTCATGGGCCTCGTCGAGTGTATGAATAGAATCGGAGAGTCCATGGCAATCTCCCAACCGTTGAAGATGGACTCGACGAGTTGTTCATACAACTCGGTGAGTCATACATTGGACATGTTTTTATGAGGGAGATGAACTCGCCGAGTTGAAGGAAGAACTCAACGAGTCGGATGAAGTTGGTCCCAATGGTTTGAATGAAGGAGAACTCGACGAGTTCTTGCTAGACTCGACGATTGGAGTCGGGGTTGGATCGGGGTAGTGGAGCATGGACTCGACGAGTTGGTAAACTAACTCAACGAGTCAGGTAAACTAGGTGTTGACTTTGACTAATGTTGATGGGTTATGGTATTGACCCGGGCTAGGGTCATATGTTCTGTTTCATGACTTGAGGATTGTCGTATAGAGATTAAGGAGTCGAGGAGAGTTGATCTTCACATAGAGGACGGTTCAGACACTACATGATATCCAAGTGAGTTACCTTCCAGTAGGGGCGGGTCTAAGGACATAATGCCGACCCACCAACAGGGGTATTTAGTAGATAATTTTATCTGTGATAATTATCTTGCTTTGGTTATGTGATTTGTTCATGAGATATGCATGCGTGATATGATAGTTGTGTCAGTGGTGGTGACATAGAATAGTCTTTCCCTGGCGTAGGTCGTTTGGACCAAGGGGTAGGTCAGTACCCCGATACGCCTGACTGTATGTTTATATCTTGCTATTTTATGCTACTGGTAAGGGGTGAAATCATCCCCATTTACCGGTTGAAAGATACCGATGGCAATTACCGGTTGAAAGATACCGATGGCGGTTACTGATTGAAAGACACAGATGATAGTTACCGGTTGAAAGATACAGATGGCAGTTACCGGTTGAAAGATACCGATGATATTATATGGTATGCGGTATGATGGCGGGAACTCATTAAGCTTTATTCTTAGAGTTTTGGGGTTTGGTTTCAGGTACCTCTTCGTCGAAGGGGAAGGAGCTGACGGTGTAGCAGCGCATCACACACACATGGTTTCTGCTTTGGGTTTTTGGGATTTTACTCTGATTTTTCATTACGTTTGATGTTATGGTTTTGCGACATGACACTACGGTTTTATGTATTAACATAATTTTAGCAATGTCTTGATAATTTATTTTATACACCACTTAGTTAAAAATGAAATTTTTGGCCTTGATTTTTGGGATGTTACAAATTGGTATCAAAGCCCTGGTTTGAGGGATTCGGGCACACCCTCGGGGGTGCCTGGACTCAAACCGAGGGACTGAAAGATTTTTCAAGGAAAATAGTTCTAAAATTTTAAGTTAAGGAATTTTGAGAAAAGACAAGGTGTGTGATGTGTGCGACCGGCCGAGCTCAAGTAAGTTTTCCCAAAGATACCCATGCTTGTTATGTTATGTGTATGATTCATGATTCTGAGAACTGCATGCTAGAGTAGGGATAAGGATCTAGGGGATGCCTTTAATGCCTGTTGCATGAACTGTATGCTTGGACTGTTTAGTCAGCCGTAGGATAGCCTGATTAGGTTATGCCTGATGTGGTTACTCGATGCACGAATGTTGCTTGCTTTGTGATTAAGGGGTCCTGGCTAACTTTAACTAACTAGTGAGCGGATATGTAACAACATTCGCAAGCTAGTTAGGGAAGGGCAGTAGGGACTCCTAGTGCAGCTGGTGGCGGAGAGTAGGTCGGAGAGTTCCCTATGAAAGCCTTGGGCGAGATTAGTAGGAAAGGGTATCGGTAGAAGGATCTGGTGAAGTCGAAGCAACCCTTGAGGAAAGTACGGATAGATGTGGAAGGTAGTATGGGTCCGTACTATTGGAAGAAACGGATCCGTACTCGAGTCAAGGAAGGCCGAGATGGAACTAGGAAACTTGGAGAGTGTGTGAGACCTCTCGGGGGTATGTCTGATCCTGACGTTTATGTGTTTATTTTCAGTATGGTGATCATACGACATGGAGTAGAGGATCAGGTCTAGGATCAGGATCGGGATCAGGCTTGGGTGCAGGATCCAGGCAGGTTGATGACGGGCTATGCAATTTCATCGCGTTTGAGATCACGAGAGGTATCCTTGATGCGGCCGCGGTCATTTTCGGGTCGATCAAGGAGGGGATTTTGAGCTGATGGAGGATCGCCTCCGGGCATTAATGAGTGATCTGGCATCTAGCCAGACAGGTATGTGCACGCTGTCCTTCAAGGACTTCCGAGGGAGTGGCGTGCTGGATTTTCATGGGGTGAAGGACCCCATTGCTGCCAGGAGATGGATCGCAGACATTGAGTCTGCGCAGTTGACGAGCTTCTGCCCGAAAGGTTCAATAGTCCATTTTTTTGCAGGATGTTTGAGGGATCGAGCCAGGGATTGGTGGGAGTTAGTTGGTGATTCTTTGGGAGCCCCAACCTATGAGGCTATGACTTGGTCAGATTTCGTGACCTGATTCAGGGCTGAGTTTGCGCCATCGGTGGAGATTCAGCAGCTGCCAAGAGAGTTTTTGGATATGAGTCAGACTGGGAGACCGTGGCGGAGATTACTACCAAGTTTCGGGATAGGGCCTTGTTGGTAGCCCATTATACGGGGGATGAGGAGATGCAGAATACCCATTATCATGATATGTTGTGAGCCAAAATTCTGGAGCATGTTAGCTATTCGGCTGCCCGACCCTGGAGTCCATGATTGCCAGGGGTGGGAGACGGAGATTGCTTTGGAGCACCTAGGAAAACGAAATCAGAGGTTGTACAGGTTGCAGGGGTTTTGGGGAAGAAACCGAAAGGATTCGATGCGAGTTCGAAGGGCCATCAGGGACGGGACCGCTGTGGAAAGTGCGGTCGGTCACATGAGGGAGTTTGCCGCACTGGGTTGGGTCTGAATGCTATAAGTGCGGCCAGATTGGACATTTTGGCAGGGATTGTACTGCCCCTGCTCCCACGGTTCAGATATCAGACCTGCTTTGCTTTCATTGCAATCAGAGGGGCCATAAAATGGCCAACTGCCCTAGATTGACAGCAGCGACAGTAGCAGCGCCAGCGGCGGCGCCGACCCCAGCGTCAGCACGGGTGATGGATGGCCAGAAGGCTAAGGTAGAGGCTCCAGTGGTGCAAAGTCTAGCATTTCAGTTGACAACCAAGGAGGCACCCGCTGCACCCGATGTGGTGACGGGTACAAATTTCTTTCTTATTCTTTTATGTTATGTCGTTGTGATTTTGATATGTTATGTATGTGCTTTGTTTAGGATCGTTCCATGTGAACGGTATCCCAGCTCAGGTATTGTTTGATTCGGGTGCTGCTTGATCGTTTGTCTCTCTTGCACTTAGCAAGAAGTTTTCTGAGTCTTCGGGCATGCTGGATTGCCATTTAGAGGTCGAGATTGCGGACGACCGGTCAGTTCGAGCATCAGAGGTCTACAAAGATTGTGTTTTAAGGCTGTTCGAGGAGCGTTGCCTTGTAGATCTGGTTCACATACCATTGCGGGGGAACAAGGTTATTGTTGGTATGGATTGGCTAAGCCCCAACGGGGCAGTGATTGACTGCGCACAACAGTTGGTGCGCATCAGGACCCCAAGTGGATGAGAGCTGGTGGTTCAGGGTGAGAGGCCACAACAAGAACCAACTCTATGTTCAGCAGCGAGAGCTAGGCACTACCTTCGGTAGGGTTGCGCAGGATTTGTCGCTTATGTTATGGATACCCAAGAAGCGGGTAAGGCGACGGTGTGCTATGTGACCATCATACAAGAGTTTGCAGATGTTTCCCTGAGGAGTTTCCTGGGATATTTCCGGAGAGGCAGGTGGAGTTCAGGATCGACTTAGTTCCTGGAGCAGATCCGACAGCGAAGGCACCATATTGGTTGGCTCCTCCTGAGATGCAGGAGTTGTCTATGCAGCCGCAAGAGCTGTTAGACAAGAGACTCATCAGACCGAGCAGTTCACCCTGGGGAGCCCCGATTCTATTTGTGAAGAAGAAGGGTGGGTCGCATCGGATGCGTATAGACTACCGGTAGTTGAATAAGGTAATGGTGAAGACCCGTTACCCACTCCCGAGGATCGATGACCTCTTTGACTAGTTACAGGGAGCATCTTGTTTCTCCAAGGCTGATCTGCGTTCAGGGTATCACCAAATGAGGGTCAGAGTGGAGGTTGTGCAGAAGAATGTGTTACGGACACGCTATGGCCACTATGAGTTCGTGGTGATGCCTTTCGGGCTCACCAATGCTCCTATCGCATTCATGGATCTCATGAATTGCGTGTGCAGACCAATGTTGGATTGGTCTGTGATAGTTTTCATCGATGACATCTTGGTTTATTCCAAGACTCATGAACTACATGAGGAGCACTTGAGAGAGGTTTTGGATACTTTGAGGAGGGAGAGATTGTATGCTAAGTTCTCCAAGTGCGAGTTGGGATTGCGCGAGGTGCAGTTTCTTGGGCACCTTGTCAACCAGGGCGAAATTTCGGTTGATCAGGCCAAGGTGGAGGCCGTGATGAGGTGGGAGGTTCCGAGGTCTGCATCTGAGATTCAGAGCTTCCTAGGACTGGTAGGCTACTATCGGACGTTCATTCAGGACTTCTCCAAGATAGATGTGCCCCTGACCCGGTTGACGAGGAAAGACGTGGTCTTTCGTTGGGGGCCTGAGCAGCAGGCCGCATTTGAGACGTTCAGGCAGAGTTTGTACAAGGCGCCAATCTTAGCCCAGCCAGAGGGCATGGAGGACTTTGTGGTATACAGCGGTGCATCTTGATGGGTTTTGAGCATTCTAACACTTCCTAAGTGTACATGCAACCCTAATAACCTTGGATCTATGTTTGTCTAATTATCATGCAAAGTTGAATTCCAAGGTTATATTCCTATCTAGCATACATGGGGAACAATTTTAACTTGAATCATAGATAGAATAACTTACCTTGTTGTTGATTGTGTTCCTTGAAACCTTGTGAGCCTAGCACCCCAAGTGTGATGCCTCAAATGCTTCACACAACACCAAATGCTCTTGGAAAGACTCTTGAGATAACACACACTTCTCAAAATCGGCCAAGCCCTCTAGTTTCTTAGTGTTCAACTTGTGTAGCCAATTTTGTGGAGAATGGGTCTCTTATATAGTGTTGACACATCTAGGGTTACACCATGTAAACCCTAATGTGTCATGACTCTTCATTTCCTTGACCCATGGGTTTGTAACTCCCATGGAGCATCCTATGGGTAGAACCCAACTCAACTTGATAATCCATGGAGCCTCTTAGCCCACTATATAAGATATAGATGATTTACATAATCAACCCATATATTTAATTAGTTATCCTTTGATCACTTAATTAATTTCAAATTAATTCTTTGATCAAACTAATCAAATAATATTATTAATATATTAGAACTTATAATATATTAATAATCTCCAAGTGTTATTTCTCTCATTTAGTCTATCCAATTGCATGGTGCCATGCAACCCAAATGGACCATGCCGGGTCGGGTCAAGTACAAGCCCGAAATAGTTATGGACCATGCGGTTTCGTACAGTCAATGCATAACCAACTTGTAAGTAACAAATCATATCTCTAGGTTTGAAGGCTTATATGATATTACCGTCTCACGATCACTCGAGATAAAATTCCATGAAGTGATTCCAGTGAGCGTGGGTTGTGTCCAATGCTCAGAACTTATGAGCACTCATGATTGTTGTAGCCTTGTCCAAGACCTCTACAACCAAATATGACAGTCTTGATTCATATCTACTTCCAACATATGACCGACTGTGGAGGTTTGAATAATATGTTATACCAAACAAAATTATTCTGGAAGTCAAAACATGCAAAAGAAATATAGTAAACGATCGACAAGAGATAGCAACACTTTACTCATAAATAAAACTCCTTTTATTCATCATCTAATGTCAATTACACTTTACAAATTTCCGGGTTATCTAACTACTAAAACTTATATCATCCTTCAGCCCTATGCTCCGAGCATGCTGGAGATGCTTAACCCTACTCAGTCCCTTCGTGAGGGGATCTGCTGGGTTCTCATCCGATGATACCCTCTTTGCCACGAGGTGTCCTTCTTCGATCCGATGTCTAATGAAATGGTATTTTCTGTCGATGTGTCTGGATCTCCCATGATCCCTTGGTTCCTTGGCTAAGGCAACAGCACTTTCACTATCACAGAAAATTTCCATTGGCTTTTTAATAGCTGGTACAACTCCAAGGTCTCCAATGAAGTTCTTCAGCCATATAGCCTCCTTTGCTGCTTCGCTAGCTGCAATATACTCTGATTCACAAGTAGAATCTGTCACTGTCTCTTGCTTGGAACTCTTCCAAGAAATTGCTCCTCCGTTTAGGGTAAAGACCCAGCCCGACTGAGAGCGGAAGTTATCCCTATCAGTCTGGAAGCTAGCATCACTATACCCTACAACTCTCAAGTCATCACTCCCACCGAGGGTAAGGACCCAGTCCTTAGTCCTTCGTAGGTACTTGAGGATATTCTTTACCGTAGTCCAGTGTGCCTTGCCAGGGTTCGCCTGATACCTGCTAACCATGCTCAAGGCAAAAGCTACATCGGGTCGAGTACACATCATAGCATACATGATCGATCCTACAGCCGAAGCGTAAGGTGTTCGACTCATTTCTGCTATCTCAGCCTCAGTGCTAGGGCTTTGTGTCTTACTCAATCTGGTGTTACTCTGGATGGGTAACTCTCCTTTCTTGGAATCCTGCATGCTGAATCTCTTCAGCACCTTATCCAAGTAGGTACTCTGACTAAGTCCAATTAGTCTTTTACTCCGATCTCTCAAGATTCTTATCCCTAGAATATAGGCAGCTTCACCAAGGTCCTTCATAGCGAAACACTTCCCAAGCCAGGACTTTACTTTCTGCAGGGTTGGAATGTCGTTTCCTATGAGTAGTATGTCATCCACATACAATACCAAAAAGCTAACTATACTCCCACTAGCCTTGACATACACACAAGATTCATCTTCACTCCTAGAAAAGCCAAATTCCTTGACCTTTTCATCAAAGCAAAGATTCCATCTGCGAGGTGCTTGCTTCAATCCATAAATGGATTTCTCAAGCTTACACACTCTATTAGGGTACTCATTGCTGACAAAACCCTCTGGCTGACTCATGTAAACATCTTCAGCCAACTTCCCATTAAGGAAAGCGGTTTTGACATCCATCTGCCATATTTCATAATCATGAAATGCAGCTATGGCTAACAGAACCCGAATAGACTTAATCTTGGCTACCGGAGAAAAGGTCTCATCATAGTCCACTCCAGGAATTTGAGAGAAGCCCTTTGCAACCAGTCTAGCCTTATAAGTTTGTACTTTACCATCCATGTCGGTCTTCTTCTTGAAGACCCATTTGCACCCTACTGTCTTACGACCTGGTACATTTTCAACCAAGTTTCAAACTTGATTGTCATACATGGATTGTATCTCGCTATCCATAGCCTCTTTCCATTTTGCAAACTCGGGGCCTGCCATGGCTTCCTCGTAGCTGTTAGGGTCATCTTGACTTACTAGTGTCTCATCACTAATAAGTGTCTCACCTTCTGCAGTAATATGGAATCCATAGTAATGCTCAGGTGCACTCCTAACTCTCGTGGAACGTCTCAGAGGTACAGATTTGTCAATTGGCTCAACAGGAGTTTCCTCCTCAAGTTGAGGGCTAGAGTTTAAAGTTCCTTCACTGCTTGATTCTTGAATTTCTTCAAGATCAATTTGCCTCCCACTGTCTCCTTGGCTTATAAACTCTCTTTCTCGAAAGACACCTCTTCTTGCTACAAAGACCACATTGTCACTAGGTCTGTAGAAGAGGTAACCAAAGGATCGCTGTGGGTAACCGATGAAAATACACCTCTCGCTTCGAGGTTCGAGCTTATCATGAGTCTCGCGTCTCACGAAAGCCTCGCAACCCCAAATCTTGATGTGGTCTAGTTTAGGTACTTTACCAGTCCACATCTCGTGAGGAGTTTTGGCAACTTTCTTTGTAGGGACTAGATTAAGAATATGGGCGGCAGTCTCTTAGGCATACCCCCAGAATGAGATTGGTAGCGAAGCTCGACTCATCATGGAACGAACCATATCTAGCAAGGTTCGATTACACCTCTCAGCCACACCATTCAACTGTGGTGTCCTGGGAGGTGTCAATTGTGAGACTATCCCACATTCCCTTAGATAGTCGAGGAACTCTGAACTAAGATACTCACCACCACGATCGGATCGAAGCATCTTAATGTTCCTGCCCAATTGATTCTCGACTTCCTGTTTAAATTCCTTAAACCTCTCGAAAGTCTCTGACTTATGCTTGATCAAGTAGACATATCCATATCTACTATAATCATCAGTAAAAGTCAAATAATAACAATTAGCATCCCTTGTGGCATGTTTGAATGGTCCACACACATCCGTGTGTATAAGGTCCAACAAACCTTCACCCCTCTCACACGAACCTGTGAAGGGTGACTTTGTCATTTTTCCAAGTAAGCATGATTCGCAACTATCATCTGACTTTAGGTCAAACGACTCCAAGACTCCATCCTTTTGGAGTTGGCCTATGCGCTTCTTGCTTATATGTCCAAGACGACAGTGCCATAAAGATGCTTTATCCAAGTTATTATTAGTAGAATCAATACACAAAACATTATTTCCTAAGTTATCAACAACAGATACAGCTTCATACACACCATCACAAGGTAATGCTTTAAAATAAAGAATATTATTAAAGAAAGCATCAATAGAACCAACTTCATTATTAAATGAAAAGGTAAACCCTTGTTTGTACAAAGCATGGAAGGAAATAATATTTCTAGCCATTCCTGGCGAATAACAACACTTATTCAGATCTAAACTAAACCCACTACTTAGCGATAAAGTATAAACTCCAATCTTGGTAACAGGTATAGCTTTCCTATTCCCCATGATCAAGTTTATCCTTCCTTGCTCCACATCCTCACTTCTTCTTAGTCCCTGCAAGTCACAACAAATGTGAATACCACAACCGGTATCAAGGACCCAAGAATTAGAATGGGGTGAGTTATTAGAAATGATAGTGTAAATACCTACATGGTTGGGTTTAACTTTCCCATCCTTCACATCTTGCTGGTATTTTGGGCAGTTCCGCTTCCAGTGAGCTTTTTCATGGCAATAGAAGCATTCAGCCTCTTTTGGGTCAGAAGAAGGAGTAATGAAACCTTTCTTGGTTCCACTTGAAGAAGAGCCATCAAGGGTCCGAGCCTTGGTACCCTTCGAAGATCTCTTTCTCTTCCTCCATCGATTCTTCCCAATTGCCAAAACCGGAGTAGAGTTTTGAGTAGGAGTGATAGCAACCGACTTCCCTTTAAGACCTGATTCTGCGGTCTTGAGAAGTCCCTGAAGTTTGCTGAGTGTGACTTCTTCCTTGTTCATGTGATATGTCATGCGGAATTGATCATAGCACGATGGTAAGGAATGCAAAATAATATCTATTGCAAGATCCTCCGGGAAGTTCACATTAAGCTTCAGCAAACGATCCACATACCTTTGCATTTTCTGCATGTGGCTCGTGACGGATTCCCCGTCCTTCATCATGGTTGTTATCATGGAGCAGATGATTTCATACCTCTCTTGTCTTGCACTTTGATGGTATCTTTCCATCAAATCTTGGTGCATGTCATAAGGGTAGAAATCCTCATAAGACTTTTGGAGTTCCGCTGTCATCGTGGCCGTCATGATGCAAGCCACTTTCGTAGCATCCCTTTCATGTGCCCGAAATTCAGCGATCTCCTGAGGAGTTGCAGTGGACTCATCAATCTCCTTAAGCTCCTTGTCAAGGACATATTCTTTGTCCTCGTAGCGGGTAATCATTCTGATGTTTCTGATCCACTCATTGAAGTTGGATCCATCAAAGGTGACTTTCCCACACAAGTTCATAAGGAAAAAGGAGCCATTAGGATTAGAGCCAGAAGCATTGTTGAAAGACATCTGAAGGAAAGAGGACAAGATTAGTTTAGATATAAGAGAGTCCTTAATAAAACACCCAAATGTAATATTAAGGCTAGGATCCAATCACAATATAATATAACTTAGAAGAGGTATGCCGTAATCTAAGCTATATCATATTTGAAAGGTAGGTGAATGACGATTCACCAATTTCCACCACGAAAATCGCAATATTTTAGTATTAGGTTTTTGAATGGTTCTTAGAAATTCCTAGATTCTTTGAGATTCAATGAACTTTTCAAAGGCATGTTTCAATCTCGAGTGTGCCCTCCAAGTTTTGTGACTGGGATACCGAGGATCACAAAACGAGGTGTGAAGTAACCATGCAAATCACTTGGTACCCTTAAAGTTTATCACTCAATCGATGTGCCGGTTAACCACACACGCTCCATCGATACTATAATAAACCCTAAGTCACCCTTTACCTACCTTGTTAAGTCCAAGTTAGTGTGCCGGTTAACCACACACGCTCCACCAACGACTTAATCAAAGTGTAAAGTGTAATTTCATGGAATAGCACCTTATTCACATTTTTCCTAAAGTAACTAAGATTGGGAATTTAATAAAACATTTAGTTACTTTATAATATTCATCATACTTTGAATGAGAATTAATAAGTCCTTGTCTTACCCGTTCGGCTAACGACCCTCCACCGATCAAGCAAGCGGTGGGTGAGAGTGGACACCCATTAAGTCACCATTTTATAGGCAACAACCTTATACCCACCTTATAGACCGGCTTCGTGAATGAGGCGTACTAGCGGTAAGACGACTTTGTTCTTATACATATATATATATATATATATATATATATATATATATATATATATATATATATATATATATATATATATATATATATATATATATATAATTATTAAATCATAATAATATAAGTATAAGGGTTGAATTTTAACTTTTAAAATTCTAGGGGTTGGAACTAAAGTTTTAACTTAACTTTACTTGTTCCAAAACTTGAGGGCAAGTTTTGTAAACTTTCAAAACTTTTCATTTCTTGTAACTTATGAGTTTAATAGAGTAATAAAATGAGGGCTTTTCATTTTTCCTAACTCTTGTGTTCTTTTAATGGTTTTTAATCCAAGAGACTTTTGGTTTTCCATAACTTGAGGACAAGTTATGGACTCCATTAAAACACATTATGATCATGAATTAATCTACCACATAGGTTACAAATAATTCCTATGATCATCTAAACATCATAAGAACAAGAATATGAATATGATCACTTTCAAGAATAAAAATCACATTTAATCTTTGTAATTTTGATAACTAGTTGTTGTAAATGAGTTAGAAAAGACATTACACCTTCTAAAACAAGTTTTCAAGTACCAAAACATTTTAGGGTAATGATTCTAATCCATTTCCAGAACTCAAGTCGAAATTCTGCACTCTGTCGACCCTACTCGCCGAGTGCATAAATCTACTCGCCGAGTAGGTTGAAGATACACATGAACTCGACGAGTCCTCCCCATGGACTCACCGAGTCCATCAGTCAGACAGCAAGATTTTCGACTTTCTTCAACTTTTAAGCACAAATAACAAACAAACAAGCCTAGGCTCTGATACCACTGATGGGTTTTGAGCATTCTAACACTTCCTAAGTGTACATGCAACCCTAATAACCTTGGATCTATGTTTGTCTAATTATCATGCAATGTTGAATTCCAAGGTTATATTCCTATCTAGCATACATGGGGAACAATTTTAACTTGAATCATATATAGAATAACTTACCTTGTTGTTGATTGTGTTCCTTGAAACCTTATGAGCCTAGCACCCCAAGTGTGATGCCTCAAATGCTTCACACAACACCAAATGCTCTTGGAAAGACTCTTGAGATAACACACACTTCTCAAAATCGGCCAAGCCCTCTAGTTTCTTAGTGTTCAACTTGTGTAGCCAATTTTGTGGAGAATGGGTCTCTTATATAGTGTTGACACATCTAGGGTTACACCATGTAAACCCTAATGTGTCATGACTCTTCATTTCCTTGACCCATGGGTTTGTAACTCCCATGGAGCATCCATGGAGCATCCTATGGGTAGAACCCAACTTGATAATCCATGGAGCCTCTTAGCCCACTATATAAGATATAGATGATTTACATAATCAACCCATATATTTAATTAGTTATCCTTTGATCACTTAATTAATTTCAAATTAATTCTTTGATCAAACTAATCAAATAATATTATTAATATATTAGAACTTATAATATATTAATAATCTCCAAGTGTTATTTCTCTCATTTAGTCTATCCAATTGCATGGTGCCATGCAACCCAAATGGACCATGCCGGGTCGGGTCAAGTACAAGCCCGAAATAGTTATGGACTTAGACACCTTATCCAACACATCTATCTCAGGTTTGAGCACGATATTGATGTAGAGAGGGCATGTTATGGCTTACGCTTCGAGGCAGTTGAAGCCTCAAGAGATGAATTACCCGACACATGACTTGGAGCTGGGGGCAGTTGTTTTCACCCTCAAGATTTTCCGCCATTACCTCTATGGGGTTCGTTGTACCATCTACACGGACCACAAGAGCCTGAGGTATCTCATGGACTAGCCAAATCTGAATATGAGGCAGCGTTGGTGGCTTGATGTGGTAAAGGATTATGACTGCGAGATCGTCTACCACCCGGGGATGGCCAATGCCGTGGCCTATGCGCTTAGCCTTAAGGCAGCACCGATCAGGGACATCTTTCTGAGGATGACAGTTGTGACTCCGTTGTTGGAAAAGATTTGGGAGGCCCAGTAGGAGGCCATGAAGGAGGAATATTAGCAGAGTGATAGAATTATAGGCCAAACTTCCTCCTTCGACTATGATAGCATAGGATTGTTGACTCTTCACCATAGGGTGTGGGTCCCATATAATGGGGGTGTACGCCAGGTATTGCTGGGAGAGGCGCACAAATCTAGGTTCTCCAACCATCCCGAGGCGACAAAGATGTATAGGGATCGTCGTCTCGATTATTGGTGGCCCTGTATGAAGAGGGTCATAGTTTGGTTTGTGGAAAGGTGCCTTACATGTAGGAAGGTCAAGGCTAAGCACCAGAGACCAAACGACAAGGTCCGGCCATTGGATATCCCGCTGTGGAAGTGGGAGGATAATACTATGGACTTCATTACGAAGCTTCCCAGGACCGCGCGAAGGGTGGATTCGATCTGGGTCATAGTTGATCGATTGGACAAGAGCGCCAAATTTATTCTGATTCAAGAGAGTATTTCGGCCGAAATGTTGGCCAACATCTGCATCCGGGAGGTAGTAGCACAACACGGAGTGCCAGTTTTGGTGATTTCAGACAGGGACGTGCGGTTCACTACCAGGTTTTGGAAGGAATATTTTCGACTGTCCTCCCTTCGAAATATTGTATGGGAGGATGTGAAGGACCCCGATATGCTGGGGAGAGGTTGGGCAAAGATTCGTGGGGAGTACCAAAGTGATACTCAAGACTACGGAGAAGATCCAGCAGGTTCGGAGCAGGCTTTAGACTGCTCAAAGTCGGCAGTAAAGCTATGCCGACAAGCAACGGCCGGACTTGGAGTTCTAGGTCATGGATATGGTACTCCCGAAGGTGTCGCCATGGAAAGGCGTCATTCGATTCAGGAAGCGAAGTAAGCTGTGCCCCAGGTATATTGGACCCTTCAGGGTTATAGGCCGGGTGGGCAAGGTGGCATATAGGCTACATCTGCCAGCTGAACTCAGTCAGATTCATAGCACATTTCACGTCTCCTAGTTACAAAAATGTTTGGTGGACGGTTCAGCATTGGTGCCTTTAGAGGATATTCAGGTTGATGACAGCCTGAAATACATCGAGCGGCCAGTGGCAATCCTTGACCGGAAGTCAAGGGATCTAAGGAACAAGAGGGTGGAACTGGTAAAGGTGCAATGGCAGCACCGGAAGGGCTAGGAATGGACCTGGGAGTCGGAGGGCGACACGAGGGAGCATTACCCCAAGCTTTTTCTGGATCAAGTAGAAGACTTCAGCTCAATCAAGGTAAATGCCCCTTATTTTGGTCTTCCATTTGGTTGTTCATATTTAGGGCTTAGATTTAGGGTTCCCGAATCCATTTTCGAGTTTGTGAAGTGATTCATGGGGTTCTACTTTCAGATCTGTGTCATTGGAGGGGTCTCAGGGCATAAAGGTGCCAACTTTATGGCCATGAGAGCCCCATGCACATTGTAGAGCATCTTTTATGGATTTTTGAGCAAAAAACCCCATGCATATGCACCAAGTTTGGAACTTTACGTATAAAATGGACATTAGGACGTCAGATCTATGGTTTTGATGTGTTAAGACCCATTTAAATTGGCTGTATAGTAAGGGTCAAGTAGGGACTCGACAAGTTGTTCTGGGAACTCGGCGAGTCGGTGTGTATTGACCACCAAATCATTTTTGTGGATGGACCAATTTTTTGGAAAGGAAGTCTTGTAGATGCTTAGAAACGTAAATGGAGCTGGGAATCATGGGACTCGGTGAGTGTATGAACAGACTCGGAGAATCCAAGGCAATCTCCCAACCGTTGAAGTTGGACTCGACGAGTTGTTCATACAACTTGGCGAGTCATGGACTGCACACGTTTTTATGAGGGAGATGAACTCGCCGAGTTGAAGGAAGAACTCGGCGAGTCGGATGAAGATGGTCTCGATGGTTTGAATGAAGGAGAACTCGACGAGTTCTTACTAGACTCGACGAGTGAAGTCGTGGTTGGATCAAGTTAGTGGAGCATGGACTCGACGATTTGGTAGACCAACTCGGCGAGTCAGGTCAACTAGGTGTTGACTTCGACCAATGTTGACTGGTTATGGTATTTACTCGGGCTAGGGTCATTTGTTCTGTTTGATGACTTGAGGATTGTCGTATAGGGATTGAGGAGTCGATCTTCGCACAGAGGATGGCTCAGACACTACACGACATCGAGGTGAGTTACCTTCCAGTAGGGGTGGATCTAAGGCCACAATGCCGACCCACCAATAGGGGTATTTAGTAGATAATTGTCCCTATGATAATTATCTTGGTTTGGTTATGTGATTTGTTCATGAGATATTCATGCATGATATGATAGTTGTGTTAGTTGTAGTGACAGGGAATAGCCTTTCCCTAGCGTAGGTCGTTAGGACCAAGGGGTAGGTTAGTACCCTGATATGTCTGACTATATGTTTATATCTTGCTATTGTATGCTAGTGGTAAGGGGTGAAAGATACCGATGGCAGTTGCCGGTTGAAAGATACCGATGGCAGTTACCGGTTGAAAGATATTGATGGCGGTTACCGGTTGAAAGATAACGATGATAGTTACCAGTTGAAAGATACCGATGGCAGTTACCAGTTGAAAGATACCGATGATATTATATGGTGTGCGGTATGATGGGGGAACTCACTAAGCTTTATGCTTATAGTTTTTGGGTTTGGTTTCAGGTACCTCTTCGTCGAAAGGGAAGGTGTCGGCGGTGTAGCAGCGCATCACACACCCACATGGTTTTCGCTTTGGGTTTCTGGGATTGTAGTCTTATTTTTCATTACTTTTGATGTTATGGTTTTGAGACATGACACTACGGTTTTAAGTATTGACATAATTTTAGCAATGTCTTGGTAAGTTATTTTATACACCACATAGTTAAAAATGAAATCTTTGGCCTTGATTTTTGGGATGGTAAAGACTCATAGTCTTCTTAGGACCCTCTATCGCATTAGCCAAGAATACCTCATAACCCTTCCATAGGCACTTGAGTTCCTTCATCACTGATATAATAGGAAGAGATCTTAACGAATTCTCCCCGCAGACATAGATAGGCTCCCATCTGAAAAATGGAATGCAGATGGGCTTATCAGCATAGAGAATCTCAGCTCGATTGGCAGACAACCGATCCTCGCCTATGATAACATTAAACAACTTGATCTCAATTAGAATCAAAATGACATAAAAGTGTGTCCATAAATCACTATATAACACCTATCATACTTATCCTAAATTGGAACAGAATTCCCTATTGTCACCTCAATATCTAACACATAAACTAGAGAACTTCGACGGAAGACAAATCAAGCACTGAATACAAGAGATACAAAAGATCTACTAGGGACCAACACCAAATAATACTCTAGAAGGCATGCCATTAACAGTAAAAGTTTTGAGAATAACTTTATTGTCGCGTCTAGCCTCCTCGGCGGTCATCTGAATCCTCGAGCCTGCAGTTTTGGTGCATCAGTCTTCTTCCTACTGCCATTTGGATAAACCTTCAGATATGGACATTTCCCTATCATTTGTCCTATCTGAAGGTAGTTGAAGTAGAGTGGCTTAATACTCTTACACTTTGATTACTTTGAAGTAGAGTGGCTTAATACTCTTACACTTTGCACGACCCTTTGTGTGAGGAGTGACACCTCATATAGATGCTCGACGAGCAACTTTTTTTTTCCTGGTGACACTTCTTCTTCTTAGAGGATTCAAACAAACCCTCTTGCTGCCTCTTCTCACCCCTCCAACCTGCGGTACCATTACATATTACGATATCCTTCTCGATGTTTCGAGTAGTGTCCATAACTTCAATGAGATTAGTATATGATCTAACCATGACCGGATACTTATACGGTAGCCCATCAGCATAGCTTAATACCATCTTCTCCTCAGTAGAAAAATAGTAAGTGGAAAATTACGCCTTTTCCGTAAAGGTTATGTTGTATTTTGCTATTAACATGCTCACTTCCTTTAGTGCTAAGAAGTCCAGTGTAATCTCTTTCTTGCTACCTTCACTACAGAACCACTCCTCCAGATTCTTGCTGAAAATTCTCCAAGTCATAGCATCTTGAGCAACCTCAGTAAGTCTTGTTTTCAACTGCATCCCACCACTTTAATGCCTCACTCTCGAACATCCTCGCGACATAGTTAACATTCTGGCACTCGGTAAAATCACCCGGACAAAAGGTCTGATCCATCTTCATAATCTAACATAAGCACTCCAAAGCGTTCTCACCTCGATGATACCTCAGCGGCTTGCAGTCCATGAACTCCTTGAAGGTACTGCCCTGACGGCTAGGAGCACCTCCAAACAACTCCATCCTAACCGGCTCCCTCACAATCATTTATTTGGTAATCGAGAAACTCTCGACATCATCCTCAGCAAGTCCGCCCTCATTGGCACCCGTAACCTGGCAGTAACCCTGTTGCTCGCATCGCTCGCTATAACTGAGAAATTTGTGCATCCACTATCATTATCTCATCCCCACATCTCCTAAACTACTCGTGTAAGTCGACTATGATGGTAGCACTTCCCACATTACACATTATTTTATTCGGATGGTTGCATTAGCTACAAGTAGCATATATTTGCGGCTAATGATAAATCGGCAGGACCTTGAAGATGAAAGGAACCTATGCCTCATGCTCGTTTTGGTTGTTACGTACTCCACCCAAGCCGTTGTTTGCAAGTATTCCATACATTTTTCCTGAATAAAGGAAAATATTATTCTCATTGTAACATAATGAATGGAGAGTCCAATGTAATTTAGGCAACTATCCTAAAACTCTCAGCATACACCCTCCTCCTCTTAAGATTCTAAAGCACCTAGTTGAGTTGATCTACACTGTGAGTCTGAACAGTGGCCGATGTATTCAGTTCACTCGTATCATAACTCTTATATGAAATTGTAACATCATGATTTTTCATCCCAAATTTTCTTTTTATTTTAAACACTTTTTAAATAGAATATGTTAGCGGAAGTCTTATTTTTGGTTTCTTTCAAAACATCACCAGTGTTACTAAAACATCCAAAAACAACCCTCAACAATGTATAAGTTAGCAAAAACAATAAGCAAATGAAAACTCAAAACATATCAAAGTTGGTATCATTGCTATGGTAACATAAAAGATATTACTACCGAAAATCCCTATCCCTACCAAGCCATCTGTAACATCCCAAAAATCAAAGCCAAAAACTTCATTTTTAACTAAGTGGTGTATAAAATAACTTATCAAGACCTTGCTAAAATTATGTCAACACATAAAACCATAGTGTCATGTCTCAAAACCATAACATCAGAAGTAATGAAAAATCAGAGTACAATCCCAGAAACCCAAAGCGGAAACCATGTGTGTGTGATGCGCTGCTACACCGCCGGATCCTTCCTCTTCCACGAAGAGGTACCGGAAACCAAACCCTAAAAATGTAAGCATAAATCTTAGTGAGTTCCCCCATCATACCGCATACCATATAATATCGTCGGTATCTTTCAACCGGTAACTACCATCGGTATCTTTCAGCCGGTAACTATCATCGGTATCTTTCAATCGATAACCGCTATCGATACCATTCAACTGGTAACGGCCATCGGTATCTTTCAACCGGTAACTGCCATCGGTATCTTCCAACCGGTAACTAGGCACTATTTCACCCCTACCACTAGCATACAATAGCAAGATATAAACATACAGTTAGGCATATCAGGTTACTAACCTACCCCTTGGTCCTAACGACCTACGCACAGGAAAGACTATTCCCTGTCACTACCACTGACACGGCTATCATATCATGCAGACATCTCTTTTGAAAAAAATCACATAACCAAACCAAGATAACTATCACAAAGACAATAATCTAATAAATACCCTTGTTGGTGGGTCGGCATTGTGGCCTTAGATCCACCCCTACTAGAAGGTAACTCACCTCGATGTCGTGTAGTGTCTGAACCGTCCTCTGCGCGAAGATCGAATCACCTCGACTCCTCAATCCTTATACGACAATCCTCAAGTCATCAAACATAACATATGACCCTAGCCCGGGTTAATGCCATAACCAGTCAAAGTCAACACCTAGTTGACCTGACTTGCCGTGTTGGTCTACCAACTCGTCGAGTCCATGCTCGATTAACTCGATCCAACCCCGACTCCACTCGTCATGTCTAGCAAGAACTCATCGAGTTCTCTGTCATTCAAATCATCGGGACCATATTTGTCCAAATCTCCGAGTTCTTCCTTTAACTCGGCGAGTTCATCTCCCTCATAAAAACGTGTCTAATCTATGACTCGCCAAGTTGTATGAACAACTCGTCGAGTCCATCTTCAACGGTTGGGAGATTGCCTTGGAATCGCTGAGTCTGTTCATATACTTGCCGAGTCCCATGATTCCCAGGTCCCTTTACATGTCTAAGGATCTACGGGATTTCCTTTCCAAACAACTGGTCCATCCACAAAAAGGATTTGGTTGTCAATACACACCAACTCGCCAAGTTCCAAGAACAACTCGTCGAGTCCCTGCTTAACCCTTACTATACAACCGATTTAAATGGGTCTTAACACATGAAACCCATAGATCTGGCCTCCTAATGTTCATTTTATATGTAAAGTTCCAAACTTGGTGCACATGCATGGGGTTTTTGGCTTAATAATCCATAAAAGATGCTCTACAATGTGCATGGCGCTTACATGGCCATAAAGTTGGCACCTTTATGCCATGAGCCCCCTCCAATGACTCAGATCTGAAAATAGAACCCCATGAATCACTTCACAAATCCGAAAATGGCTTGGGAAACCCTAAATGCATCCAAAATCTAAGCACTAAAGGTGAACAACCAAATGGAAGACGAAAACAAGGAGCATTTACCTTGATTGAGCTGAAGATGGAATAGTATCTCTAGATTTACAAGCCCCAACTTGAATTCCCAAGCTTCTTCCTTCCATTCAAGCTTCACAAACCACCCAAAAGCACCAAAATAGCCTTAGATCACACAAAAACGGTTAGGGTTTCGATATATAGCTTCTTGGGAGAGATAGGGATGAGGGAGGCTGAATTAAGTCGTTTAAATAGGGTGCAAACCCTCAAATTTAGGGTTTCCCTCAAACAACACCTACTCGTCGAGTAGGTCACCTAAAATGCCTGCGAATCACGACCCTACTCGACGAGTTGGGCCACCAACACGTCGAGTCCCAGAGAAAATATAGAAATGCTTAATTTAAATGTGTACTGGGAATCAGGTGTTACAAATCTCCCCCACTTATTCTAGACTTTGTCCTTGAAGTCTGCTGCTTGATCCTGAAAAAGCTAACGGTAATGCTCCCACATCCCGTCCTCCGGCTCCTAGGTCCATTTCGAGCCCTAGCGGTGCTGCCACTGCACCTTTACCAGTTCCACCCTCTTGTTCCTTAGATCCCTGGACTTCCAGTCAAGGATTGTCACTGGCCGCTCGATGTAGTTCAGTTTGTCATCAACCTGAATATCCTCTAAAAGCACCACTGTTGAATCGTCCACCAAAAATTTCCGTAACTAGGAGACCTGAAAGGTGCTACAAATCTGACTGAGTTCGGCTGGCAGATCTGGCCTATATGCCACCATGCCCACCCGGGCTATAACCCTGAAGTGTCCAATATAACTGGGGCCCAGCTTTTCTTGTTTCGTGAATCGAATGACGCCCTTCCATGGAGACACCTTCAGGAGTACCATATCCCCAACCTGGAACTCCAAGTCCGACCGTTGCTTGTCGACATAGCTTTTCTTCCGACTCTGAGCAGTGTGAAGCCTACTCCGAACCTGTTGGATCTTCTCTGTAGTCTTGAGTACCACTTCAGTAGACCCCATGACTCTTTGCCCAACCTTTCCCCAACATATCGGGGTCCTACACTTCCTCCCATACAACATTTCAAAGGGAGGACGGTCGATACTCAAATGATAGCTATTGTTATAGGAGAATTTAGCCAACGGAAGGTAAGTATCCCAACTACCTCATGTTGGGTTTTGAGCAATCTAACACTTCCTAAGTGTGCATGCAACCCTAATAAACCTTGGATCTATGTTTGTCTAAATACATGCAAAATAATAATTTTCCAATGTTCATAACCTATCTAACATGGCATGGGGTACTTTTAAACATAAAAGAATTAGATGAGATTACATACCTTTTGATGATGAGTTTGAATCCTAAGGAGTTTGAGGGCCAAGCACCAATAGTGTGAATGCCTCAAATGGAATCACAAATCACCACAAACTCTTGGAAAACTTTGAGAGAGTGTATACACACTATAAAATCGGCCACACACAAACACACATACTCTAGTGACACTAGTCACACTAGTGGCTATTTCATGCAACATAAGCATGCTTATATAGTGTACATGATTAGGGTGAAACCCTAATAATCCATGACCTTTCCTTTTCCAAGGATCCATGGGTTAAAAGCTCCATGGATCATCCATGGACTTCCATATAAGCCTAGCCCATTAACAAATGAGTGTTAGCCCACACCATATAAAACAATAGCCCACAATTTAATTAGTCTTCCTTTTAATCTCTAAATTAATTCATAATTAATTTAAGACTAAGACTAATTAAATAACATGACTTCATATTAATATATTATAACTTATAATATATTAATAAACATATGTGTATAACTCTCATAAAATTATCCATAAATAGTTTGGATGAAATGCAACCCAAATGGACCATGTCGGGTCGGGTCAAGTATATACCAAATAAGTTATGGACTTAGACACCTTATCCAACAGACTCCCACTTGGATAAGTCTAATAACTATATTTGTGTATGTTACTTCAGGAACCAACCAACAATCGTAGCTCTCGAAAACTCTGTTGAACTATGAAGCGCCATTTTAGATAAGTGATCATATAATCCTCTGTTCTCATGATATCAGCCGGACAAATACATGGAACAACGTCGTACTTATTGTCTAGCAGTTTGTTTCCCGATTTTCGATTTGTTTGACAAAGAACTTAATCGAACACATCAATTTAGTTCTGACCGGCCGGTACATAGGTCACAACAAAATCATCGAGGGGCCCAGATATTGCTTCTATTTCTAGAAGGAACAGATAAACTTCGACTCATATGCTTGTTCTACTACTTGTTGAATTGTACACAAAGGCACGTTTTATAACATCAAGTTACTGATGCGTTTATGTGCAATCAATGCACAACCAACTCATAGGTAACAACTCATATCTCTAGGTTTGAAGATTTATATGATATTACCGTCTCACGATCACTCGAGATAAATTCCATGAAGTGATACAAGTGAGCGTGGGTTTATTCCAATACTCATAACTTATGAGCACTTATGAATGTTGTAGCAACCATTGCTATGACTAAACCCATTTAGCCATCTACAAACTCGATTCATGACAGTCTTGATTCATACCTACTTCCAACATATGAACGACTGTGGAGTGTTTAAATAACTTAGTCATTCGGAAAGAATAACCTAGCTATTTCGGAAGTCAAAACATGCAAAGTGAAACACAATAATAATCGAATCCAATATGGTCTCAGAACCCTTTTGAATATAAATTGAACCACCTTTTATTCATCACCATATTGATTACACATTATTCATTGTATAATGTTTCAAACAATCAACTTAAGACTTGAATAAAACAACAGTCGCCCCATGCTCCTAGCATGTACACTTTGTTTTTCTAAACAATAGTTATGCCATATTCCAAGTATACACACTATGTTTGTCTATGATCCTTACATTGTGATGTAGATCAATTGAACATGATTCCATTGATACTCATTTCACAATCCCAAATCCTTATTGTAAATGTGAGAATCCCCGATTCCTATCATTTACCAAAAAATCTGTTAGATTTTAAACTTTTATGCAATGTTCCTCTTGTAATGATTATGCACAAAGTCACCAAAACCTTGTCACCGGTCATTACAGAGTACTCCAAAGAAGGTCAACCTCTATGGAACAGAAGTCTCATATTCAAAGTACATTGCTTTGAACATCCTTCTTGCATTAAGGTTTTCTAATCTTACTTGGATTGAATAACTTCCACCTATGGAGACATTTCCATAGTCCCATTTTGACTATCACTTCCGAACAAGAGTTACTTCTTTTCAGAATATGTCAATATGGTCCTTTCCGACAACTTACATCATACTTTCAACTTTCCCTGAGCAACCAATCTTTGGCGAACCTCAGATTGTCCTCGACAATTGCTTAATCACTTTAGTCATATCCAGTTCTAGACTTTTCCCTTCTCAATGCCTTAAGCATCTGGAAAATTTAGAAAAGATGAATATTATAGCACATGCAATCGATCCTATATCCGAAGCATATGGGACACGATTCATGATGTTTGACATAAAGACATGATACTAGACCAGTCTTTTGCTACAATAATTTTTATTTTGCCATATTTTCAAAATTTAACTATGAAGAGGGATGTCGTAATCATAATCGAATTTTGAAAACGCAATATATATAGAATTTCTTCAAGTTGAACCATTCCAACATAAAATTCATATATATATATATATATATATATATATATATATATATATATATATATATATATATATATATATTCTTGACTAAAGATGATTAAAATCTCAATCTAAGCTTTAGAATTGAAATGAAGTATAATTTCCTCTCCCTTAATTATAGCAAAACAACTTTTCAACCCCTGCAACTTAACGAATTAAAACTTTGTTTTCTATAATTAACATTGCTAACTTGCAACACTAAATGTAATAATCATGCTCCCACCAACATGATGATTATCAACATAACACTTATGCTCCCACTAGCTCTGACATATTTCCAGAAATCTGGTGGACTTCTGAAATTTAGATTCATACACCCTTTCTTAGATAGCTCACATGTGTGTCTAAACAATTTTCAGAACTATGAAAAGGGATTCCGTAATCATAGTCTCAATTGCTTAGGCATTTGCCATTTCTCACAAGTCCATGTTAGTGTGCCGGTTAACCACACGCGCTCCACTAACGACTTTTGAAAATGAAAATAACACAATTGATATTTATGTAAAATCTACTTAGTGAAAGCGTTTCCTCACCATCATTGAGAAACCTTATGACACTTAGATTTTATATTGTATGAGTTCCTATCCATGTGAATTTGTCAAAACCATAATCACAAGATAAGGTTAGTGATAAATTCAGCCTTACATGGATTAAACTTGTTCAGTCTTAGTTTCTTGTCACCTTGGTAGCACAAGGCCCACCAATGCTTCCGAGTTGAACTCTGATAACTCACATGCAAATTCAACTTATTTGAAGTAGGTACAGAAATAAGAATTATGTCAACACGATAGGTTGCAAACCTTAAGTCGTGTGCTAGTGATAAATTACAGGTTTTACTCTTGATTAAATCTTGAAACTCTTTCAGGATATTTAAGGCTCCCACTATCCCCTTGACATATAAGTTTCCCTAGTCAAGGACCATTCCTTGACAAAACAAATATTCAAGGGATAGTGCGGATTCTTATCAAGACTAACACTTCACACAATTGGTCTTAGTTGGTCTTTGTCTCATCCAAGACATCACAACTTACCAATCTCAAATGTACAAGAGTAGAAAACATTTTACTCTTACATTTGAATAAATCTTCCTTTATGTCACTCAAAGTTACAATCTTGGAGTATGACTCTAAGAATTGTTTTGGAACGAAGTATGACTCATCTTCTTGATTTTAACCAATCCAACAATTCATGACCTCTCTTCTTAGCCATAACAATGCACTAAGACGTCCTTAGAGTATGAATTTGTGATATGGTTTCATAATCATTAAGATGATCATGAAATATGATACTAAAGTACTCTCCCATCCTTTCAGATTTGAGAAACTTTTATCTTTCTGCCTAATTTGATTCTTCTCATTTGTTTTGTCATACATTGTAACCTTTCCAATGTTACATAATTATACTTAACCTTATAAGTATAATCGTATTTACTAATCTTTAGTAAATCATGACAAATCAATCTTTGTGGTGGACCTTTGACCAGCGCACACCTAGTGTACCTAATTCGTTAGTCCTTCAATTGACTCACATATACATGTGATCAAAGAATTAGTCTTAATTTTCAAAGATGAAAATTCTCATTCATCATACAATACAACTTGTATGATTCCAAGTTTCTGTCCAATTGAAACTTGGGTGATGAAAAACTTTCTTCATTTGGTAAATTCAGACACTACCACAAATGAAGGAATCAAATCCACTTTCCAATATTGTATATAAGCAACAATTTCCACAGATGCCATTGTAAGGATATTTTTAAAATAAATAAAATTAAAACCCTTTTTTTATTTTAAAACTTTGCGGAAAAACTTATCCTTACAATCCACATGAAAACCTTGTTGTTATCTATTCATAAGCAATATATTATAACTCTTAAGCAACAACTCAAAATTCTGATTACCGAACCATGCGATCGAAACCCACCTTCGCAATCAGAATCAACATATACTTACTTTAAGCTTCCTATCTTTTCTTTGATTCTTAAAACAGCAACATGTGACCCATTCACATTATGTAATAAGAATCTCCAAATAGAAACTTAATAGAGTTAGTCAGTGGACTTAACTGAAGTAGAGTCAAACCTCTTGACTTGATCAACCTTATGACCTTTCAGGTGAATAGGGCACAACTTCGCAATCAGTGTCCCTTCCTTTGGCAATAAAACACATGGACCCTTTAGTAATGGCACATGAGACTATCTCAGACTTAGCCTTTCTCTTTACCATTTTGTCAACCGAGTTGACTATGGCCGATCCCTTTCCATTGGGAAGAGAAATGCTTTTCTAGATATCCAATGCTACCATTGTCAATGTCCATTTAAGACTTGGGAAG